>NC_134353.1:889137290-889457290 GCF_048569485.1 Anomaloglossus baeobatrachus | reverse complement strand
ATATATATATATATATATATATATGTTTGCAGTTCTCTTATACTCAATAATGTTACACTGGTAATATTTTTTTTTTTTAAAAAAAGGAATATATTAGGAAATATGAACCTATGTGAAATGTGTCTGCTCAGTGGTGAAGCTGCCAATTATTTGGCTTTGCAAATATTCAGGTTTATTTATCTGTTTTTCTTTCTTTCTCTCTTACTTTCTTTCTATTTCCTATCTATCTATCATTAGCTATCTTTCTATCTCTGCTTTTTTCTTGTTTTCTTTCTTTTGCCTATCATCTATCTATCCATCATTATCTTTCTTTTTTTCCCCTCTTTCTCAAATCTATCTATAATTATCTATTTATCATTATCCTTCTTTCTTTCTTTTTCTTTCTTTTTCTTTCTTTCTTTCGTTCTTTCCTTCGTTCTTTCTCTTTCTTTCTCTCTCCTATCTATCTGTCTATCTACCTATGTATCTATAATTATCTATTTATCATTCTTTCTTTCTTTCTTTCTTTCTTTCTTTCTTTCTCTTTCTTTCTCTCTCCTATCTGTCTATCTATCTATCTATCTATCTATCTATCTATCTATCTATCTATCTGTCTGTAAGTCTATCTCTCTCTCTCTCTCTCTACATATATATCATGCAATATAGCATATATATTCTCACTTTTGTAGACTTATAGTCCCTATCTGTAGACATTATTTCTGGCAGTGACGTCACCCCCCCATGACGTCACCAGGCTGTGTTTGGTGTTGTCCGGCTGCTGAGTTGCAGGGATTTTGTCATTGATTTGCAGATATTGACAGGAATGTGAATGCTTTGTTTGCTGGGCTCGGGCTGTACAGGGCCCCGCTCACACAGGGACATTGTGCGGCATCAGACCGCCGCTATTGATTGTGGTAATGGCCGCATTAGTGTGATGTGTCCTGACATGGCGCTCGGCTCCCATTGATCTCCGCTGTCCGGACACATGGAAATGATAGAAGTCCTCTTGTGTTGATCAGGAATGCTGGGTCCACATTAGGAGGAGAGTACAGCGGAGTAATCTGTACCCGGCTCCCGGGCCCCCGCAGCTCCCGGGCCCCCGCAGCTCCCGGGCCCCCGCAGCTCCCCGGGCCCCGCAGCTCCCCGGCCCCCGCAGCTCCCCGGCCCCCGCAGCTCCCGGGCCCCCGCAGCTCCCGGGCCCCCGCAGCTCCCCGGCCCCCGCAGCTCCCGGGCCCCCGCAGCTCCCCGGCCCCCGCAGCTCCCCGGCCCCCGCAGCTCCCCGGCCCCCGCAGCTCCCCGGCCCCCGCAGCTCCCCGGCCCCCGCAGCTCCCGGGCCCCCGCAGCTCCCCGGCCCCCGCAGCTCCCGGGCCCCCGCAGCTCCCCGGCCCCCGCAGCTCCCCGGGCCCCCGCAGCTCCCCGGCCCCCGCAGCTCCCCGGCCCCCGCAGCTCCCCGGCCTCGGAGCGGCTCTGACCGGGCAATGTGTTTTCACTTTACACATTGGAGAAACTGCAGCAGACAATAGTGCCAGAGACATCGGGAAATAGAAGGAGACAGAGCAGCATGTGGGATTCATTTCTGTGGGTTACACAGAGAGGAGAGCTGCAGGGATACACAGCACAGGCTCAGGGGAAGACAAAAGGAAGAAGGAAGGAAAGAAGGAGAAGATCTGCTGGAAGGAGGACGGAGGCTCAGAGGCAGCTCCTCCGCAAGGACGGACGACAGGGGGCGCTGAGGAGGCGTCTGAGGGACTGCAAAGACCTGCCCTCAGGTGAAGCAGAGCTGCGAGATCTGTGCACTGGGAATATGAGCCCAGCCTCAGGTAAGTGGGGATGTGATGCTACAACCTGAGGTTCTGCAGCAGCTGCTCCATCCAGCCTGACACTGAGCCTGACACTGAGCCTGAGCCCTGAGACTGACCCTGACACTGAGCCTGACACTGAGCCCTGAGATTGAGCCTGAGACTGAGCCTGACACTGAGCCCTGAGACTGAGCCTGAGACTGAGCCTGAGACTGAGCCTGACACTGAGCCTGAGCCTGACACTGAGCCTGACACTGAGCCCTGAGACTGAGCCTGACACTGAGCCTGACACTGAGCCCTGAGACTGAGCCTGACACTGAGACTGAGACTGAGCCTGAGACTGAGCCTGACACTGAGACTGAGCCTGAGACTGAGCCTGACACTGAGACTGAGCCTGACACTGAGCCCTGAGACTGAGCCTGAGACTGAGCCTGATACTGAGCCCTGAGACTGAGCCTGACACTGAGCCCTGAGATTGAGACTGAGACTGAGCCTGACACTGAGCCCTGAGACTGAGCCTGAGACTGAGCCTGAGACTGAGCCTGACACTGAGCCTGAGCCTGACACTGAGCCTGACACTGAGCCCTGAGACTGAGCCTGACACTGAGCCTGACACTGAGCCCTGAGACTGAGCCTGACACTGAGACTGAGACTGAGCCTGAGACTGAGCCTGACACTGAGACTGAGCCTGAGACTGAGCCTGACACTGAGACTGAGCCTGACACTGAGCCCTGAGACTGAGCCTGAGACTGAGCCTGATACTGAGCCCTGAGACTGAGCCTGACACTGAGCCTGACACTGAGCCCTGAGACTGAGCCTGAGACTGAGCCTGACACTGAGCCCTGAGACTGAGACTGAGCCAGAGACTGAGCCTGACACTGAGCCAGACACTGAGCCCTGAGACTGAGCCTGAGACTGAGCCTGACACTGAGCCCTGAGACTGAGCCTGACACTGAGCCCTGAGACTGAGCCTGACACTGAGCCCTGAGACTGAGCCTGACACTGAGCCCTGAGACTGAGCCTGACACTGAGCCCTGAGACTGAGCCAGAGACTGAGCCCTGAGACTGAGCCTGACACTGAGCCCTGAGACTGAGCCTGACACTGAGCCTGACACTGAGCCTGACACTGAGCCCTGAGACTGAGCCTGACACTAAGCCTGACACTGAGCCTGACACTGAGCCCTGAGACTGAGCCTGACACTGAGCCCTGAGACTGAGCCAGAGACTGAGCCCTGAGACTGAGCCTGACACTGAGCCCTGAGACTGAGCCTGACACTGAGCCCTGAGACTGAGCCTGAGACTGAGCCTGACACTGAGCCCTGAGACTGAGCCTGAGACTGAGCCTGACACTGAGCCCTGAGACTGAGCCTGAGACTGAGCCTGACACTGAGCCCTGAGACTGAGCCAGAGACTGAGCCTGACACTGAGCCCTGAGACTGAGCCTGACACTGAGACTGAGCCTGACACTGAGCCCTGAGACTGAGCCTGAGACTGAGCCTGATACTGAGCCCTGAGACTGAGCCTGACACTGAGCCTGACACTGAGCCCTGAGACTGAGCCTGAGACTGAGCCTGACACTGAGCCCTGAGACTGAGACTGAGCCAGAGACTGAGCCTGACACTGAGCCAGACACTGAGCCCTGAGACTGAGCCTGAGACTGAGCCTGACACTGAGCCCTGAGACTGAGCCTGACACTGAGCCCTGAGACTGAGCCTGACACTGAGCCCTGAGACTGAGCCTGACACTGAGCCCTGAGACTGAGCCTGACACTGAGCCCTGAGACTGAGCCAGAGACTGAGCCCTGAGACTGAGCCTGACACTGAGCCCTGAGACTGAGCCTGACACTGAGCCTGACACTGAGCCCTGAGACTGAGCCTGACACTAAGCCTGACACTGAGCCTGACACTGAGCCCTGAGACTGAGCCTGACACTGAGCCCTGAGACTGAGCCAGAGACTGAGCCCTGAGACTGAGCCTGACACTGAGCCCTGAGACTGAGCCTGACACTGAGCCCTGAGACTGAGCCTGAGACTGAGCCAGAGACTGAGCCCTGAGACTGAGCCTGAGACTGAGCCAGACACTGAGCCCTGAGACTGAGCCTGAGCCTGAGCCTGACACTGAGCCCTGAGACTGAGCCTGACACTGAGCCCTGAGACTGAGCCAGAGACTGAGCCTGACACTGAGCCCTGAGACTGAGCCTGACACTGAGCCTAAGCCCTGAGACTGAGCCTGAGCCCTGACACTGAGTCCTGAGACCGAGACTAAGTCTGGCACTGAGACTAAGCTTGAGGATGCACTTCAGCCTTACACTGAACCTGAGACTGAGCCTGAGACTGAGCCTAAACTTGAAACTGAGTCTTCTCATCCTGCACCAGAGAGGCTGTGTCCTCTCATTCTGGATACTGGTTGTCTTTCTTTCTTTCTTTCTTTCTTTCTTTCTTTCTTTCTTTCTTTCTTTCTTTCTTTCTTTCTTTCTTCCTTTTCCCCTACATTGTCTTTTTTCTTTTACCTTGCTATTTTCTATTTCTTTCTTTCTTTTTATTTCCTTCCTTCTTTCTTTTCCCCAACATTTTGCATTCTGTCTTTTTTTCTTTCACCTTGCTATTTTTTCTTTCTTTCTTTCTGTCTTTTTTTCTTTCTTTGTCTTCTTTCTTTCTCTTCTTTCTTGTTTTCTTTCTGTCTTTCTTTCCTTCTTTCTTGTTTTCTTTTTTTTCTCTCTCTTTTTGTTACTGTCTCTCGTCTATTTTCCTCATTCATTATTTCTTCATCCACTCCCTGCTCTTCTCACTTTCATTCTGCACATGCCTCATCCCTCTCTCTGTCTACTCTCCTCTCTCTCCACTTCCCTCTGTTTACTGTGTCCCCTCCTTTCTGCTCTCCATTTTTCCCCTTGTTTGTCACCCGCCTATTCTTTTTTGCTTAATTTCTGTGTTTCCTAATGAATGTCTCACCAGCCAAAACTAAGCGGCTCCCAGAGTCTTGGCCAAAACACAACTGAAGTTTCCCTTATTTTCAAGGGCATCCTGTATATGTCCCATATGCCAAGTGCATAGCATGGTTTTGCCACTCTGCCAGATTGCTGAAAAAGTAAAAGGGGAGGATTGTGGATTTAATAGCAGTGAAAGTATTAAGGGGGATCAGAATGAGAGATCCAGAAGGAAGGAGACACTCGGAACATCTGTCTAATGCAGCCAATACAAATGACATTAGTGATATTGAAGAGAGGGAGCTGAAGCCGCGTGAGCCGGGATTACACAGACAATCCGATTACACCGCTCCTCTCCTGCCACAGAGAGACTGCAGGAGAGGAGCAGTGTCACACCAACCCACACCTACACACAGGAGCTAGCTGTATATCTATCTATCTATCTATCTATCTATCCCTCTATCTATCTATCCCTTATCTATCTATCTATCTATCTATCTATCTATCTATCTATCTATCTATCTATCTATCTACCTACCTATCTATTCCTCTACCTATCTATTCCTCTATCTATCTATTTATCTATCTATCTATCCATCCATCTATCTATCATCAGTCAGTCTGTATATTTCTATCTCTTTGCTTCTTTTTTTATTTTTTTTCTGATTCTTTCTTTCTGTCTTTCTTTCTTTCTTTCTTTTTCTAACAATTCCTTTGGTTGTCAATTTATCTTTTTTTTTTCTTTCTTTCTTTTGCTACTAATTTTCTATTATCTATTTATTGAGCAATTAATTATTGTGAATGATATCTACCTCTATCCCTCTATCTATCTATCTATCTATCTATCTTATCTATCTATCTTATCTATCTATCTTATCTATCTATCTATCTATCTATCTATCTATCTATCTATCTATCTATCTTATCTATCTATCTATTTATGATTCTATTTATCTATCTATCCACCTTCCTGTTCATCTGTCCATCCAGGGAAGGCACAATGTGTAGATCAGGTAGTTCTCTGTCTTCTCATTGTGCAGGGTTTGGAGGAGACACTTTATTACCTCACAGGAAGACACTGATGTAAACAGCCGGTGTTTCTCTGCTCTCTGGAGCATGTGACGGCAGCACTGAGCTAAGCATCTCCAATCTTTCCCAGTATAACACATTGACCTCCACTGTGAGGGTGAGATTGCCTATTCAGATAGATGTGGATGAGAACAGGCCCAGCATGGAGAGGTTAATAGAAGATGAGCTGCTCTGCGGCCTGTACCACACCTCATATATAGTATGTAATGAGAAAGGTATATAAATCAAATGCATCACTGTGTCCTTGTGACCAGGGAAGTCCCCAGCACAATTCCATAGGTATGGCTCAACTTTATACAGTATATTTGTTAAAGGGACATTTTACACTTAAAGTATAAATGATTGGGGTTATGCTTGAAAATTGAGTGACACCTGTCATGGGCTTGGTATAACTCTCCCATGTCAGAAAAAAAATTAACCAATATTTGTGTGTCTAGATATGAAGTAATGGGAAATAAGCATGAGCAAATTGATTGCAAAATAAATTAAATTAGTTACAAATACTAAGGAGTGCGCACTACCATGCTGGGATGCTCATAACTAGTGATGAGTGGGCACTACCATGCTCGGGTGCTCGTAACTAGTGATGAGTGGGCACTACCATGCTCAGGTGCTCGTAACTAGTGATGAGTGTACACTACCATGCTCGGGTGCTCGTAACTAGTGATGAGTGTACACTACCATGCTCGGGTGCTCGTAACTAGTGATGAGTGTACACTACCATGCTCGGGTGCTCGTAACTAGTGATGAGTGTACACTACCATGCTCGGGTGCTCGTAACTAGTGATGAGCGGGCACTACCATGCTGGGATGCTCATAACTAGTGATGAGTGTACACTACCATGCTCGGGTGCTCGGTACTCGTAACTAGTGATGAGCGGGCACTACCATGCTGGGATGCTCATAACTAGTGATGAGTGGGCACTACCATGCTCAGGTGCTCGTTACTTGTAACTAGCGATGAGTGGGTACTACCATGCACGGGTGCTTGGTACTCGTAACTAGTGATGAGTGGGCACTACAATGCTCGGGTGCTTGGTACTCGTAACTAGTGATGAGCGGGCACTACCATGCTCGGGTGCTCATAACTAGTGATGAGTGGGCACTACCATGCTCGGGTGCTCGTAACTAGTGATGAGTGTACACTACCATGCTCGGGTGCTCGTAACTAGTGATGAGTGTACACTACCATGCTCGGGTGCTCGTAACTAGTGATGAGTGTACACTACCATGCTCGGGTGCTCGTAACTAGTGATGAGCGGGCACTACCATGCTGGGATGCTCATAACTAGTGATGAGTGTACACTACCATGCTCGGGTGCTCGGTACTCGTAACTAGTGATGAGCGGGCACTACCATGCTGGGATGCTCATAACTAGTGATGAGTGGGCACTACCATGCTCAGGTGCTCGTTACTTGTAACTAGCGATGAGTGGGTACTACCATGCACGGGTGCTTGGTACTCGTAACTAGTGATGAGTGGGCACTACAATGCTCGGGTGCTTGGTACTCGTAACTAGTGATGAGCGAGCACTACCATGCTCAGGTGCTTGGTACTTGTAACTAATCATGAGCAGGCACTATCATGCTTTCGTGCTCTGTACTTGTAAGTAGTTATGAGCGGGCACTACCATGCTCGAGTGCTCGATACTCATACCTAGTGATGAGCGAGCACTACCATGCTTGGTACTCATAACTAGTGATGAGTGAGCACTACCATGCTCGGGTGCTCGGTACTCGTAACTAGTGATGGGCGAGCACTACCATGCTTGGGTGCTTGGTACTAGTAACAAGCAGTTGGACGCTCGGATGGGCATGACTTGAGCACTGAGTATAACGGAAGTCAAAGGGGAACTTGAGTAGAGCATTTTCCAGGAAATCTGGAAACATGCTCAAGTTCCCTATTGACTTCCATTATACTCGGTGCTCAAGTCGTGCCTATCCGAGCGTCCAACTGCTCGTTAGGGCTACCTATGTAGTCCTGCCTATGAGAATGGGATGAATTCTGAAAAATGACCCGTGCAGAAAAGGAACCTTCGAACTATTACAAGACCCAGTGGTTGGTTTGAAAACTTCAAAATATCAGGATTATTTTATTATTGATATTGTTAATGAAAAAGCAAACAAACATTAAACATTCTTTAACTGTTGCTGGACCACCGATAGACTTTAAATGTCCTGGCAGTCCTCTCATATCATTGCACTGATGATGTAAACTACCGTATATATGCAGTATCAGCAGCCAGCACAAGAATGTGAAGCTGTGGAGGGGTAGGGAGCTGCTGCCAGAGCCAGCCAGACTTCCCACAAAGAAGACTTACATGGTTTATTATTACCATGTTTATCTGTATACAACAGTGCTGAATCAGCACTCTGTGTATAGATTAAGAAGCAGTAGCACTGATAGTGCCTCCTCCTCCGGATCCAGTGAACATGTGATCACTGGGTGCAGGCAGTCCTCCAATATCACTACACTGACGTTCTAAAATGTTAACGAGTGTCAGCAGCTAGCACAAGAATGTGAAGCTGTGGTGATAGTGAGCTGCTGCCAGAGCCAGCCAGACTTCCCACAAAGAAGAGTTAAGGGGGCTTTACATACAGCGATATCGCTAGCGATGTCGCTGGTGAAAGCACCCGCCCCCGTCGTTTGTGCATCACGGGCAAATCGCTGCCCGTGGCGCACAACATCGCTAGGACCCGTCACACGGACTTACCTGCCTAGCGACGTCGCTGTTGCCGGCGAACTGCCTCCTTTCTAAGGGGGCGGTTCGTGCAGCGTCACTTAGCGGCCGCCCAATAGAAGCGAAGGGGCGGAGATGAGCGGGCCGTAACATCCCACCCACCTCCTTCCCTCCGCATTGCCGGCGGCCGCAGGTAAGCTGTAGTTCGTCGTTTCCGAGGTGTCACACATAGCGATGTGTGCTGCCTCGGGAACGACGAACAACCTCCGTCCTGCAACAATCAACGATTTTTTGAAAATGAAAAACGTGTAAAGATCAGCGATAAGGTGAGTAGTTTTGATCGTTAACAGCCGTTTGTTGGTGTCACACGCAACGACGTCGCTAACGATGCCGGATGTGTGTCACGGATTCCGTAACCCCGGCGATATATCGTTGCGTGTAACGGGGCCTTTAGGCCATGTGTGCACTAGAAATTGACTTTTTCTTAGGGAAAACCCGGACCCTATGAAAGAATCCCGCACCTGCGGTAAAAAACCTCACCAATACCGCAACAAAATCCGTATGCGGTTTTGGTGCAGATTTGCCCGGATTTGCTGTGTTTTTTCTGCAGGTTGGTCCCTGCAGATTTTTATCATTATCTATGGCAAAAACCGCAGGTACCTGAAGAAAAGAAGTGACATGCTCATTAATTCTGCAGTGGAAATTCCACAGGTAAATCCGCACACAGCATTTTTTTATACCCATAGGTTTTGCTGGGGAATGTCCGCGGCAATTTCGCAGCATGAGTACATAGCCTTACATGGTTTATTACCATGTTTTTCTGTATAAAACAGTGCTGAATCAGTGCTGTTTGTATAGATTAAGGCCTCTGCCACACTTACGTGACAAAACGTAACGTTTTTGTCACGTATGTGTTAAAGGGGTGGTTTGTTCCCCGTGTGCCGTCTTTATGGCACGTACGTGTTCTCCGTGTATTATACGTTCTAACACATGGAGAACGGAAAGTCCCGCCTACCTGCATCATCCGGGGCTGTCTGTGGTGCTGAATGACAGCGTCCGGCCAAAGCCACGCCCCACTGACGCTGCGTCCGGCCCCCAGTGAAGGAGAAGCGTTGTTCAAATTCACTGGGGGACGGATGCAGGGGACAGCCGCGGCAGAGACTGCAGGGCTGGTGGAGGTGAGTATGTGTTTTTATTATTTTTACACTGACACGTGTCTTTCTCTGGCGTGTGTCACACGGGCCCGCATCCACACTACATCCGTGTGGTATGGGTGCGGGCCGTGTGACACCCGTGCTGCCGGAGCAAAACGGACATGTCAGCGGTTTTAAAAAATGGACACAAGTACAGAGCGATCACACGTTCCGTTCCTGAATACTTACGTGTGTCCAAAACAATAACAATATATAGGACCACGTGGGCCCGTGTCTCCGGTACGTGAAAAAAAAAGGCACACACGTACTGGAGGCACGTGAGTGTGGCAGAGGCCTAAGAAGCAGTAGCACTGACAGTGCTTCCTCCTCCGGACCCAGTGAACATGTGATCACTGGGTGCAGGAAGGGAACAGGAGCTGCTGGGTCTTAGGAAACCCAGATGGCTCTGCTATGCAGCCAGGAAATTGAGACTTCCCTGTATCAGGGCTAATATACCACCAATATATCACAATTACAAGGGACAACAGCAAAAAAAAAGGAATTTCTGGATATGTTAAAAAGCCCCACCACTTCCCCAAGGCTTTTTAAGCTCTTTTAGGAGGCACAGTAAAATAAATAAATAAAAATAATAAAAATAAAATAGAAGAAAAATCATAAATAAACAAAAAACCTAAGAAAAAGAGACACTGACACCGCTCGTTCTACCATCACCCCCATATAAAAAAAATGTCCAGTATGTATAAATAATTTCTACGGAAAATAGAACACATTTTATAAGGTTTTTAATGGTCTTTTTGGGTCCTAAAAAATGTAAAAAATTAAATCTAGAGACAAATTCCCTATTTTCTTTTTATTTTCCCCTGATAACAGAAAAAAAGGAATAAAAAAGTGACATAAAAATTAATGTCACCAAAAAAAAGGTAACATTTATTTTTAAAATCAGAACACTTAGAAATGATATCATCATTAATATTGCACGTATGATAAAACCCGAAAATGTGATTGGTCAGGAAGAGGAATAAATGACCCAGTCATGAACTGGTAAAAAAAAGGAGTAACATAAAAAAAACTAATATATAAAATCTTGATTGAAACAACAGGTCATTTTCACAATCCCTTTAAGTAGTTTGAGAAAGCGGAGTGTCAAACACATTAATAATTTTTACTCATTTACATAGCGCTATTAATTCCACAGCGCTTTACATACATAAGCAACACTGTCCCCATTGGGGCTCACAATCTAACGCCCCTATCAGTATGTCTTTGGAGTGTGGGAGGAAAACGGAGTACCTGGAGAAGACACACGCAAACACGGGGAGAACATACAAACTCCTTGCAGATGTCCGTGGTGGGATTTGAACCCAGGACCCAAGTGTTGTAAGACTGCAGTGCTAACCACTGAGCCACCGTGCCATATTAGTGTTAAGCAGGGAAGGGCAGAATTGATAACAACTTCGTAGAAGCGAAAAACAGAGGATCTACTGTGGATATTTTGCTTTTTGTGGGAAATGACATCTTTATTTCATTTTCGTGGTTCCAGATGCAGAAGATAATCCTGCCGCCCTGAGTCGGAGGCTTCACAGCTGAGCACATTCTGGTGGTATACATGAACATGGACACCAGAGAAAATCAAAAACAAAAAATGGATCCCAGAATTATGGAAAAGTATTTTTTTTAAAAATGTTTAAATATTTTTTTCTGCTCTGAATAAATCATTGCGATTGTATAAAAGTCTTCATGTGTGTCCTTGCCTCAACAGCTAGGCAATATCAGACAGCTATGTGTGTAGGATGGTTATAGAGTGTGTAGAAATGTGTTTGCATGTATAGAAGTGAGTATACTATGCGTACATTGGGTGTTTGTATGGTGTGCACATGTGGTGTGTGTGTGTATGGTGTACGGATGGGGAGCTATTTATGGTGTACTGTATGTGTGGTGTATTTATTTGTGGTATATTTGTTTATATGTACTTAAGACATGATATTGTGTGGTACATGTATGGTGTGTGGTATATGTGCATATTCTGTACGTGTATGTATGACAGTGTGTATGTGCAATTTGTATGCATTTGTAAAATGTGCATGTGAGTTCTTAGTCTGCTTATCTTCAGCAAGCAAATTGTGGGCTTTCTTTTTTTTGAAGAGGCTTCCTTCTGGGATGACAACCTTGCAGACCAATTTGTTTCTGAGTGGTCTGAGCACTGACAGGCAGACCCCCCACCCCTGTGACTTCTGCAGCAGTGCTAGCAGCACTCATACATCTATTATGAAAAGACAACCTCTGGATATGACGCTGAGGACATGCATTCAACTTCTGTGGTCAACCATGGTGAGGCCTCTTCTGAGTGGATCCTGTCTTGTTAAACTGCTGTATGGTATTGGCCACCGTGCTGCAGCTCAGTTTCAGGGTGTTGGCAATCTTATTATAGCCTTGGCCATCTTTATGTAGAGCATCATTTTTTTTTCCAGATCCTTAGAGAATTCCTTGCCATGAGGTGCCATGTTGAACTTCGAGTGACCAGTATGAGAGTGTGTGAGCGGTAACACCAAACGTAACACAGCTGCTCCCCATTCACACCTAACGTGTAACACTAATAAGTTATGTAACACAGCAGAGGGAAAATTTCAAATCCTAGTTTCACACTTGCGTTGAACGGTATCCGTTGCATTGCGTTGTGTGACGGATGCAATGGATGTGTTGCATATAGTGGCACAACGGATGTCGTTTTGATTTTTTTTTTTTTTTTTTTTACAGTTTTACCGGCGGCAGACTATTGTGAATGATCAGCTGATCTCTCCCAGTAGCCGGCCACCGGGTGATCAGCTTATCGCTCCCTGCAGCCGGCCGCCGGGTGATTAGCTGATCGCTCCCAGTAGCCGGCCGCCGGGTGATCAGCTGATCCCTCCCTGCAGCCGGCCGCCGGGTGATCAGCTGATCGCTCCCAGTAGCCGGCCGCCGGGTGATCAGCTGATCGCTCCCTGCAGCCGGCCGCCGGGTGATCAGCTGATCGCTCCCTGCAGCCGGCCGCCGGGTGATCAGCTGATCGCTCCCTGCAGCCGGCCGCCGGGTGATCAGCTGATCGCTCCCTGCAGCCGGCCGCTGGGTGATCAGCTGATCGCTCCCTGCAGCCGGCCGCCGGGTGATCACCTGAGCGCTGTCACTTGCTGGCGCCCGGGCATGCCGGCGGGTGGGCGTTCAGCTGAGCGCTGTCACTTGACAGCGGGCGGGCGCTCAGCTGAACGTTCGGCCACCGCGAGCCAAAATAAAGTTTGTGATTTAAAAAAAAAAAAAAGAGCATGCACAGTGAAATCCAGAGGATTCCGCTGCTCAAAACAACGTTACATGCTGCGTTCCTCCCGCTGGGCGGAAGCAACGGAGCGTCGCCCAGCGGAAGCAACGCAGGTCCTTTTGGTACAATTCGTCAACCATACAAGTCTATGGGAAACAGCGGAATCCGTTAACGGATTCCGCTGTTTTCCAAAAGGGCGGATTGTAACAGAAGGAAAACAACGCAAGTGTGAAAGTACCCTAACTTCGCACAATTTGGCCATTTTCACTTAGGGGTGTGCTCACGTTTGTTGCCAGCGGTTTAGACACTAATGGCTGTGTGTTAAGTTATTTAGCGGGCACCAAATTTACATTGTTATACAGCTGCACACTGACTACTTTATATTGCATCAAAGTGTCAGATCTTCAGTGTTCAAATTGCCCCTCCAGTGAGGAAGGAAGCAAACTCAAGCGCCACCTATTGGAAGTAGCAATCCTAAAAGTCAAAAGTGGATTTTTAAACAAGCCTTTATAAGACACAGGATTTATTGCTAGATCAGAATTACAATTTGTAGACACGGTGTTTCTGGGTGATTGCCCCTTGTCAGTGCAAAGTATGGGATCTGATCTGGCTTATGAGAAGCTATATCTTCAGTGTTGTCCCAGGAAAAGATATAGGAAAATAGTTAAAAAAATATGACAGGTGTACTCACTTTTGTAATGTACGATATATATATATATATATATATATATATATATATATATATATTCACATATATATATATATATATATATACAGTACAGACCAAAGGTTTTTACACACCTTCTCATTCAAAGAGTTTTCTTTATTTTCATGACTCTGAAAATTGTAGATTCACATTCAAGGCATCAAAACTATGAATTAACACATGTGGAATGAAATACTTAACAAAAAAGTGTGAAACAACTGAAAATATGTCTTATATTCTAGGTTCTTCAAAGTAGCCACCTTTTGCTTTGATTACTGCTTTGCACACTCTTGGTATTCTCTTGATGAGCTTCAAGAGGTAGTCACCGGAAATGGTCTTCCAACAGTCTTGAAGGAGTTCCCAGAGATGCTTAGCACTTGTTGGCCCTTTTGCCTTCACTCTGCGGTCCAGCTCACCCCAAACCATCTCGACTGGGTTCAGGTCTGGTGACTGTGGAGGCCAGGTCATCTGGCGTAGCACCCCATCACTCTCCTTCTTAGTCAAATAGCCCTTACACAGCCTGGAGGTGTGTTTAGGGTCATTGTCCTGGTGAAAAACAAATGATGGTTCAACTAAACGCAAACCGGATGGAATAGCACGCCGCTGCAAGATGCTGTGGTAGCCATGCTGGTTCTGTATGCCTTCAATTTTGAATGAATCCTCAACAGTGTCACCAGCAAAGCACCCCAACACCGTCACACCTCCTCCTCCATGCTTCACGGTTGGAACCAGGCATGTAGAGTCCATCCGTTCACCTTTTCTGCGTCGCACAAAGACACGGTGGTTGGATCCAAAGATCTCAAATTTGGACTCATCAGACCAAAGCACAGATTTCCACTGGTCTAATGTCCATTTCTTGTGTTCTTTAGCCCAAACAAGTCTCTTCTGCTTGTTGCCTGTCCTTAGCAATGGTTTCCTAGCAGCTATTTTACCATGAAGGCCTGCTGCACAAAGTCTCCTCTTAACAGTTGTTCTAGAGATGTATCTGCTGCTAGAACTCTGTGTGGCATTGACCTGGTCTCTAATCTGAGCTGCTGTTAACCTGCGATTCTGAGTCTGGTGACTCGGACAAACTTATCCTCCGCAGCAGAGGTGACTCTTGGTCTTCATTTCCTGGGGCGGTCCTCATGTGAGCCAGTTTCTTTGTAGCGTTTGATGGTTTTTGCCACTGCACCTGAGGACATTTTCAAAGTTTTCCCAATTTTTCGGACTGACTGACCTTCATTTCTTAAAGTAATGATGGCCACTTGTTTTTCTTTACTTAGCTGCTTTTTTCTTGCCATAATACAAATTCTAACAGTCTATTCAGTAGTACTATCAGCTGTGTATCCACCAGACGTCTGCACAACACAACTGATGGTCCCAACTCCATTTATAAGGCAAGAAATCCCACTTATTAAACCTGACAGGGCGCACCTGTGAAGTGAAAACCATTTCCGGTGACTACCTCTTGAAGCTCATCAAGAGAATGCCAAGAGTGTGCAAAGCAGTAATCAAAGCAAAAGGTGGCTACTTTGAAGAACCTAGAATATAAGACATATTTTCATTTGTTTGACACTTGTTACGTATTTCATTCCACATGTGTTAATTCATAGTTTTGATGCCTTCAATGTGAATCTACAATTTCAGTCATGAAAATAAAGAAAACTCTTTAAATGAGACTGTGTGTCCAAACTTTTGGTCTGTGCTGTATATATACATATTGGTATGTGTAGTGTGTATGGTGCTTTTGTGTATATGTATGTGTAATGTGGGCATGTGTGTTGTATTTGTATGTATGTATGTGCATGCATACATATATTGTGTGCATGTGTAGTGTGTATGGATGGTGCATTTCTGCATATGTGTAATGTGTGCATGTGTGATGTATTATATATGTATAGTGCATTTGTGTATATGTGTGTGTAATGTGTACATGAGTGGTATATTTGTATGGTGCATGTGTGGTATATATTTATGGTGCATTTGTGCATATTTATGTGTAGTGTGTGCATTTGGGGTATATAAGTGTTGTTCATTTTTGTGTATGTATGTGTACATATTGGTGTATATATGGGTATTGTGTGCATATACGGATTATATGTATGTGTAACGTGTGCATTTGTTGTATATATGTGTTGTACACTTGTGTATATGTTTGTCTAATACAGGGGTGGGGAACCTCCGGCCCGCGGGCCGTATGTAGACCTTTTCTACGGCTCCCGGGACTCTGCCGGCAGCCGCGTCTTGCCGGTTGCCGGCCCTTTAAATTCCCATGTGCGCTACGAGGATGCGTATTCAGCGTTCACTACTGAACGCTGGTCAGTGCGTGTGTGCTCAGGACTTATTTTGTGGGCGGGGTTAACACTTTCGCCCCGTCCCATAGAAGCCCAGCAGCAGTTTGATGGCTTCAACTAGTAGGTGAGCGCTCCCCCCTGCTGCGTGCCAGCTAGCACGTGCTCGCTCCCCCATGCCCGCTTCTCTGTGCCAGCTCCCCCGTGCGCGCTCACTCGTGCCCACTTCTCCGTTACAGCTCCCCCGTGCCCGCTCCTCCGTGCCCTCTCCCCCGTGTGCGCTCCCACTGTGCTGTGTGCCCGTTCCCACTGTGCTGCTATGTGCTCATTTCCCAGCTGCCCTGTGCCTGCTCCCTCTGTGTCCGCTCTACCAGGGTTGTGTGCTTCTTCCCCAGGGTTGTGTGCTTCTTCCCCAGGGTTGTGTGCTTCTTCCCCAGGGTTGTGTGCTTCTTCCCCAGGGTTGTGTGTTGCCCAGGTTTGTGTGTCCCAGAGGTTTGTGTGGCCCCCAGGTCTCTGTGCCCCCCCCTCCACTAGGTCTGTGTGCCCCCCCCTCCACTAGGTCTGTGTGCCCCCCCTCCACTAGGTCTGTGTGCCCCCCCTCCACTAGGTCTGTGTGCCCCCCCTCCACGAGGTCTGTGTGCCCCCCTCCACTAGGTCTGTGTGCCCCCCCTCCCATAGCTCTGTGTGCCCCCCCTCCACTAGGTCTGTGTGCCCCCCCTCCCCTAGGTCTGTGTGCCCCCCCTCCCCTAGGTCTGTGTGCCCTCACTCTTCCCTAGGTCTGTGTGCCCTCCTCCTCCCCTAGGTCTGTGTGCCCCCCTCCCCCAGAGCTGTGTGCTCCCCCTCCCCCAGAGCTGTGTGCTCCCCACTCCCCCAGAGCTGTGTGACTCCCACCCCCCAGTGCTGTGCCCCCAGTGCTGTGCCCCCAGTGATGTCCATGCTCCCCCATGCTGTCTGCACCCCCGTTGCAATGTCTGGGCTCTGCATGTGTTGTCAGTTTCCCCCGTGCCCCCCTATTGCTGTCCTTGCCCCCCTATTGCTGTCTGTGCCCCCCTATTGCTATCCGTGCCCCCTTATTGCTGTCCGTGCCCCCTTATTGCTGTCCGTGCCCCCCCAGTGCTGTCCATGCCCCCCCCAGTGCTGTCCGTGCCCCCCCAGTGCTGTCCGTGCCCCCCCAGTGCTGTCTGCACTCCAAAGCCATATCTATGCCTCCCAGTGATGTATATGTCCTCAGCCTTTTTTGTGACGTATATATTCTCCCAGCCCCACCTGTGATGTATATGCTCCCAGCCCCTCCTGTGATGTATATGCCCCATTGTCTCCTGTAATGAATATATTACAGGTGGGGCTGGAGCATACACATCACAGGAGACACTAGGGGCATATACATCACATGAGGGGCTGGGGGCATATACATCACATGAGAGGCTGGGGGCATATACATCACAGGAGGGGCTGGGGCATATACATCACATTGGAGATGCTGGGGTATATACATCACAGGAGGAGCTGGGGCATCTCCTTTAATATATATTAATATATACAGCTGTCCCAGCATCTCCTATGTGATGTATATGCCCCCAGCCCCTCCTGTGATGTATATATATACAGCAGTCCCAGTGTCAGTTGTGATGTATATGATTTACCAATCTTATTATCACAAAGAGTTGACTGCTCCAGACCGAGACAATCCTGGAAAAGCAGCTGTGAGAAGCAACATGATCAATATCACCGAAAATTAACCGCTGCGCCAAAGAGGAGCATCTCTGGCCACCACAATAGGGGTGAATTAATTAATTGCTTGACCAAAGGTAGCCAGGTAATTTTCACATTGATAATTTTGTGCGGCCCCCGATGATTCGTAGAAATTTCCAGATGGCCCCCGGCAGTAAAAAGGTTCCCCACCCCTGGTCTAATATGTACATGTTGGTGTATATGCATGTGTAATATGTGTATGTGTGGTTTGCATGTATGGTGCATTTGTGTGCATGTGTAGTATTGTTGGTGCATTTGTGCATGTAGTGTGTGCATTTGTGCTATACATATGCTATGCACATGTGTATATATATATATATATATATATATATATATATATATATATATATATATATGTGTAATGTGTACATATTGGAGTATATGCACGTTCATGTGTGGTTTGCATGTATGTTACATTTGTATATAGGTGTATTGTGTGCACGTGTAGTATGGATGGTGTATTTGTGCATGTAATGTGTGCATTTGCGCTCTCTCTCTCTCTCTATATATATATATATATATATAGATATGCACGTGTGTATATATATATATGTGTAATGTGTACATATTGGAGTATATGCATGTGTAATGTGTGTATGTGTGGTTTGCATGTATGGTACATTTGTATATAGGTGTATTGTGTGCATGTGTAGTATGGATGGTGCATTTGTGCATATGTGTGTGTATTGTGTGTATTTGTGGTATATATGTGTTGTGCACTTGTGTATATGTTTGTGTAATGTATACATATTGGAGTATGTGTATGTGCAATGTCTGTTGTGGCAATGTTTGACATATAGGATGTATTTTGTGTAGGAGTGGTACATATGCCATTAATGTAAGGCTTATGTGGTATGTGTATATGTGTCACGTATTTCTAGTGTAAATGTTTGGTGTGTATGTAAGATTTGCATGTGCTTGTTTTTTGCTCACTTTCTTAGTAGAAAAATAATAGGTTTCCCCCGTGCACTGCAAACTGTAAATCAATGCACTGTCATTTTCTCAGCGCTGTATACATGGACATGGCATATAAAGAAACACTATCCCTTAGTCAGCACCAGCCCTGCCCTCCACATAGAGTACTCTCCGCCAGCTAAGCCATCATTATTAAAAGCAAATGTCCCCCTTTACCAGGACTTCTCTCTGGTAGTCACTGCTGGAAATGCTGCGCACTGTATATTCTGCTGCCCTGGACATTATCTGAGAAGGAAAATGCAAGGAACAGATTTACTCTTATTGAAGGATATCTCAAAAGCTACACAGAAACTAGGGATGATCGAGTATCACAAATATTCAGCAATATTCGGCTTCGCGAATATCTGACGAATAGGTCGCCGCTATGCGAATATTAGATGCGCAATGTAAGTCTATGGGAACTCTGAATAGTCGCTATTCGGACTTCCCATAGACTTACATTGCGCATCAAATATTCGCAAATAGTCGAATAGCAGCGACCTATTCGGCAAATATGGGCGTTGCCAAATATTTGAGGTATTCGATCCTCCCTAACAGAAACATATTTACATGAATAATTTATAAATATGTAACAAACAACGACTTACAATATATGTAGGCGTATTATGTTCCAAATAACATCCAATTTATACATTCATTTTGACTAATAGCATAGCAAAAGCACAGCAGAAACCCTAAAAAATAAGCAAAAAGGGTTAATAAACTGCAAACGTTATCATCTGACTAATGCTAATTAGGAAAAATAGCCGTTTACCAAAAGGATGCGTGTTTATTCTAATTGAGCTCAGCGCTCAAAGTTTTAAATTTATCTTACACTAACTTTATTAACCTAGGACTTTACTGAGTCCAGTGCTAATTTATTGTTTTGGTTTTTTTTTAAATTCCTTTGCACTTTTTTATGTTTGTTTACACACATTTTATCTTTGAAACAAACTAATATATATATATATATATATATATATATATATATATATATAAAGTTGTAGTTTTTTATTATATTATTTGATTTTTGGCTTCAAAGTTTTAAATTTATTTTACACTAACTTTATTAACCTAGGACTTTATGAGTCCAGTGCTAATTTATTGTTGCTTTTTTCATTTCCTTTGCACTTTTTCATGTTTTTTACACACATTTTATTTTCAACACAAATTTTTATAAAAAAAAAGTTGTCTTTTTTTATTATGTCTTTTGATTTACAAGTTTTAAATTTATTTTAAGGCAAAAGGGTTTTTTTTGGAGTCAGCTCAGCCATCCAATCATGGAACCGTGCAGCGGAAGACATCCGTGTCAGCTGGGAAGTAATATAGGAGGAGGAAAGAATCCGGCATCCAAATTCCATACAGTCCAGATTTATTTAGAAATTCTCTTAAAAAACTTTAATTTAATAAAAACAGGAAAATCGCATAACAAGGAATATCCAAGTTCACAAACAAACGCGTTTCAGATCTACGTGTCCTTATTCATTGTAAATTGTAAAATTACATTGTACAATGAATAAGGACATGAAGATCCGAAACGCGTTTGTTTGTGAACTTAGATTTTCCTTCTTCTGTTTTTATGAATTCAAAATTTTTTTAAGAGAATTTCTAAATAAATCTGGACTTCATGGATTTTGAATGCTGAAATCTTTTCTCCTCCTATATTAATTTTATTTTACACTAACTTTATTACCCTAGGACTTTATACTATATAAAGTGGTGAAAAAAAATCTTTCATAAAGCCACAAACACAGATCAAGAAGAGAAATCTCTAAGACGTTATATTATAAATAAATTGGTGAAAAAAAAATATTTCCAAAAAATTCACATAGCCCGAACAAGAAGAAAAATCCTTAGAAAATGTTTGACCAGATGGTATGTAGTTTAAAAAAAGGTTGTAAGAAATAAAACATTTGTGATTCGATAACAATGATAATAAAAATGATTCCCTCGAAGGAAAAATTGTGATATTGGGTGGAGCTCAAGACTGTTACGCCAACTTTATATTTGCTTTTAGTTTTTTTTTTCTTGGAAGTACAAGACAAGATTGTCAATGACCCGAACAGTTTGTACATCTCTCTCCTGTGTTGGTTTTACTCTTGTTGATGATGCATATTATGTTTATTAAAAATAAAGATATATATATATATATATATATATATATATATATATATTATATTATATATATATGTATATATATATATATATATATATATATATATATATATATATATATATATATATATAAAAATATGTTTGTGTGTGTGTGTGTATATATATATATATATATATATATATATATATATTGTATATATATATATATATTATATTATATATATGTATATATATATATATATATATATAAAAATATTTTTGTGTGTGTATATATATATATATATATATATATATACAGTATATATTTATATATCTTTTTTAATAATGTAATGTAATATAAGATATATACAGCACATGTAATGTAATATATGACATATACATCTTAGACATAAGTGTTACTTATTCGGCAGCACAGTACAGGATACCTTGTGTGAGTTCAGTATGTATTGAGACAATGTCTGGCGCAGCCTTCGCCATATAATCATTCAGATTTTATATATATATATATATATATATATATATATATATATATATATATAAAATCTGAATCTTTATCCTGCTCTATATTGTCCGTCATCTTCCAGGTATTATGATGGGATTCATATAAGATTATAGATCCATGTAAGAAGGTGATGGCTGCGCCGGACATTGTCTCAATACACACTGAACTCACACAAGGTGTCCTGTACTGTGCTGCTGAATAGGTAAGACTAATGTCTAAGATGTATATATCTTATATTACATTCCATGGAGCTTCTGTACACTCTATCATAAACTATTCTGTAATATTCCAAACTGTTCTATAACGTTACAGATGATCACGTCTATACCATAGTTATGCATTTTAGACAGTTTTACGCTACATTATTAAATACTTGCTGATTTATATAAAGCGCTATGAAATTAATGGCACTATGTAATTTAATAAATATTATAAATATTACTTCTGGTCAACTTATCACTAAGGAGTTCAGGTATCTAAACATTCTCAGAGAAAATAGCTTATTGCAGCCTCGTATATGTAAAGCGCTGCAGAATATGTTGACGCTATAGAAGATGGCTATTATTACTATTATTATTATTATTATATTATTATTATTTTTATTATTATGTAATGTATATCCATGAGCCTCTTAGTCCTTATATCTAAAAAGTTTCCTATTTTACTATACTGTACATTATCCTACTTATTTACTTACTACATACTTTCTTTTAATTTTATTATTATTATTATTATCATCATCATCATCAAAATGCTGTGTGTGAACATAGACGTATTCTACTTTTTGTTGTACAATACTGTACTATAGTGTAATTTTGTAATTCTGCAACTTTTTTTTTATTATATTATGAATTATAACTTTTTACTATACCCTGACTTACTCTATACACTCTTCTACCTTTGATTACATTGTACTTTATTCAATTATGCTCTTCGTCTTTTGTTTTACATTCCCTTATAGTATATTATACTTTTATAATATTGTACTTCTACAATACATCACTATATGATAGTATTTTTTGTCTTTTTATAGTATCCAATAATCCCAAGCTTTGTTATTATATAGTATATTACTGTACTGAATCATGCAATAGTTAGTATGCTGTTTTATGCCACTGTAGTAGTCTATGTGCACACAGTGCATTTTCTGATGCGTTTTTTAGTGCAGGTTTGATACAAAACTGCAAGCAAATCCTTATGCCAGGAAAGTCAATGAGAATCCTGAAGTGCTGTGCACACGTTCAGTATTTTTCCCTTGCAGATTTGGTGCAGGAAATTATCTGCAGCATGTCAGTTTTTTCAGCGTTTTTTCACCCACTGAATTAATTTAAAAACCGCAGCAAAAAAGCAGAAAAAAACACAACAAAAATGGATAAAAAAATACTGCATAAATAAATAAAAAACAGCAAAAAAACAACAAAAATTGATAAAAAATGCTGCAAAAGCAACAAAAAAAGATAAAAAATGCAACAAAAATGGATAAAAAATACTGCATAAATAGATAAAAAACAGCAAAAAAATAACAAAAATGGATAAAAAATGCTGCAAAACTAACAAAAAAGGATAAAAATGCAACAAAAATGGATAAAAAAAATACTGCATAAATAGATAAAAAACAGCAAAAAAGCAACAAAAATGGATAAAAAATGCTGCAAAAGCAACAAAAAAGGATAAAAATGCAACAAAAATGGAAAAAAATACTGCATAAATAGATAAAAAACAGTAAAAAAACAAGAAAAATTGATAAAAAATGCTGCAAAAGCAACAAAAAGGATAATAAATGCAACACAAATGGATAAAAACATACTGCATAAATAGATAAAAAAACAGCAAATAAAGCAACAAAAATGGATAAAAAATGCTGCAAAAGCAACAAAAATAGATAAAAAACACTGCAAAAACGCAAAAAATGGATAAAAACACAGCAATAACACAACAAAAATGGATAAAAAACGCTGCAAAAACGCAAAAAATGGATAAAAACACAGCAATAACACAACAAAAATGGATACAAAACGCTGCAAAAACAAAAAATATGGATAAAAAGCACAGCAAAAATGTGTCAAAAAGTGGCTAACAACACTGCAAAAATGAAACAAAAATGGATAAAAAAAGTAGCAAAAGCAACAAAAATCAGCAAAAGTGCAACAAAAATTGACTAAAAAACACTGCAAAAGTGCAACAAAAATGGATAAAAAAACGCAGCAAAAATGCAACAAAAAATGACTACAAAATACTGCAAAAATGCAAGAAAAAATGGCTAAAAAAACACTGCAAAAGTGCAACAAAGATCGATAAAAAGCGCAGCAAAACCACAAGTTTTTGTATTGTATTTGTTTGCCAAGAGATGCAGAAACGATGCCGAAATTTCCGCAACCACATACCTAACATGTGAACATTATAGTGCACCGCACATACTATACCATAATGTAAACAATACCATATTACATGACAGGGGGTTACACTACACTGCTCCGTTCTGTACATCGCTCTGTCCTGTGCAGTAGATAGTGGAGCGCTCCCCTATGCCGCTGATCCTGTAGATATGGCTATAGTTTCACTCTTGCTGTGTACACACATTTACACATATCATGTCCGCTCGCTCTGTCTTGGAAACACCCTGCCCCCTCTGTGGCTCTCATTTTTCCATCAGTCATCCGCTCTCGCTTTACACTACTGTATCTCATTATTTTCTCGCTGCTAAACATTGCTTTTTGTTCTTGCAAGCAAAGCAGTGACAACCTGACAATTTTAGCAGATCTCGTCGTGAGGTCTGAGCGTTGATGATGTATTTATTGCCTTAGTTTTAGTATACACAGTCTGTCGTTTTAAATAATCCTTCTAATAAGGCCGTGAGATATTTTTACATTGAATTACTTTTCTTCTTGTCCGAAATCGAAAGTCTAACACAACTAAGAAAACACAAACTTATAAAAGCTATAGTATACTTTGACGCTGATATACAGGGCTATACTTATGCATTTTATTCACTTTTACAGCTCCATCATATTCCACAGCGCTTTACTCACATTATTCACAATGGAGCTCACAATCTAAATCTATATTTGTTTTGGAGTGTTAGAGGAAACTGGAGCACTCGGAGGAAATCCACCGAAACACAGGGAGACCATACAAACTCCTTATAGATGTTTTTGTAGCACCCACGGGGCAAGGGGTTAAACTTGTTACACGTCGCCGGGTCTGGGGATGTCACGGGTGGCCCTACCCGGCTTCGTGGCCCCGAGGTGTACAATAAAGAAAGGGTGGATGATAATGGAGGTTTGTCTCATGACTTCACCTGCGGTACACGGCCAGGGATTAGCTGCCGCTGCTGTCGCTGTCCTTCGGGCAGATGGTTGTAGCAGCTAAGATGTTTCTGCTCCCCACTGGTGGAGCGGGCCCCGGTGAGGATGATGAGGGTTGTAGTGATGGCTGGCACCAAAGCGCGGGGTGGTGGCGCCGGCAAGGACAGGCGGACTCAGTCTCTGCGGGTTCAATGTTTCTTTACTCAAAGTTCTGATTTACCTGGGAGTTACCGGTCATCGCCGTGATGGGCCCCATTCGATCCCGAGCAATTCGAGATCATCACCGGTGTTCCCACTGTGAGTTCTTTCTATTCAGGGTCCCTCCAATCCCGGTATATGTGGAATGTGGAACGAGCATTTCTTGCAGGTGTTTCTTGCTCATGTTTCTTGCACTCTCTGCAGACCCTGGAATCCCGTGTAGCTGTGAGAACCCAGGCCGAGCAGCCTGCTCCAATTCACGGGTCTTGCAGTGCTCCCAGAAGTGTGAAGGTAGAGAGAATGTGCCTGGACCGAAGTCCCGACTGTGCTCCTCACCCCAAGCTGTGCCCGGGGCTAACTAAGTGTGAAGATGCCCCTTCCTTTTCCCCATGTGGTGCCCGCCCCCCAGGTGTTTGTCCTAGTGACCGGGAATGTCCCATGCTTTGTGATGATCACCCCCCTATCTACCCAAGGCCATCCCCCCGATGGAAAAGCACCTGTGTTTGGTGTGTGAATGTGAGAAACACCAGCGATTAACCTCTCCTTACCCAAGATGAGTTCTACATCTTAAGGGAGATGCAGTACCCTGTGGCAACTAAACCCTCAGGGGCACCACATTTTCTTTGGTGGGATTTAAACCCCATACCAAGAGTGCTAACCACTAGGCCACCATACAGTGCTTACCACTGAGTCACCAAGCTGTCCAGTAATCAGAGCTGATACCATGTGTGGACAGACCGCTCTTGGTTCTCAGTAGGAATTCAGGGTAGTTTGTCCAGATTATTTTTTTTAGAGTTCACTAAAGTGGCCTACATATTTACAAGAGGTGTCGGCAGATGGCTCATATGGCAGACAACTAGTCTTCCAGAGCCCCCATGCACATGTGTTGCCAAAGGGTTGTAGGGTACTCGGTCCCGGGCGCATGGTGCACGGTGTAAAACAGTCTTGGTCGCGGACGATGCCCGGTTCCGTGACCCTGGGGGTCGGTCTGAATAAAAAGAGGTAAAAATAAAAGAAATAGGAGAAATAAAAATAAAGAGTTTTTTAACTACTCCACTTGCGGTGTGTGGCCAGGTTATTTGAAGCTGCCACTGCAGAATCTTGCTGGGGCTGGTGGAGTAGTGCAGCTTGGTGTTTTGGGCCCTCCGCAACCAGGGCTGTACCCCAACAGTGGATGATAGGGGTTATAGTGGGGAATAGTGATGAGCTAGTATGCTTGTCACTACTCGGTACTCGCACGAGTATCACTGTACTCGGGCTACTCGGCGGGTAACGAGTAATTTCGCGATACTCGTGCTGTACTCGTGGTCTTCATCCCTGCATGTTGGCACTCTTTTCAGAGCCAGCCCTCATGCAGGGATTGGCTGACAGACCACTACAATGCCACAGCCCTGTTAGTTGTGGAATTGCAGTGATTGGCCAGCCTGCACAGCATGACCGAGCCTTTATACCGGCGGGCGCACTGTGCTCTGCACACAGCCATCTCATATTCCCTGCTTTCCCCGCCCACAGGCGCCTATGATTGGTTGCAGTGAGACACGCCCCCACGCTGAGTGACAGGTGTCTCACTGCACCCAATCACAGCAGCCGGTGGGCGTGTCTATACTGTGCAGTAAAATAAATAAATAAATAATTAAAAAAAACGGCGTGCGGTCCCCCCAATTGTAATACCAGCCAGATAAAGCCATACAGTTTAAGGCTGGTATTCTCAGGATGGGGAGCCCCACGTTATGGGGAGCTCCCCAGCCTAACAATATCAGTCAGCAGCCGCCCAGAATTGCCGCATACATTAGATGCGACAGTTCTGGGATTGTACCCGGCTCTTCCCGATTTACCCTAGTGCGTTGTCAAATCGGGGTAATAAGGAGTTAATGGCAGCCCATAGCTGCCACTAAATCCTAGATTAATCATGTCAGGCATCTCCCCGAGATTCCTTCCATGATTAATTTGTATATTACAGTTAAAAAACACACACACCCGAAAAATCCTTTATTAGAAATAAAAAACAATAACAAAGTCCCTCATCACCAATTTATTAACCCCGACAAAGCCCTCCATGTCCGCGTAATCCACGGACCTCCAGCGTCGCGTCCAGCTCTGCTGCATGCAGGTGACAGGAGCTGCAGAATACACCGCCGCTCCTGTCAGCTTCACACAGCAACTGAGGTGAGTAGCGCGATCAGCTGCTGTCAGTCAGGTAACTCACGGCCACCGCTGGATCCAGCGGTGGCCGCGGGTAACCTCAGTGACAGCTCAGCTGATCGCTATACTCACCTCAGTTGCTGCGTGGAGCTGACCGGAGCGGCGATGAGTAGTGCGATCAGCTGAGCTGTCACTGAGGTTACCCGCGGCCACCGCTGCATCCACCGCTGGATCCAGGTAACCTCAGTGACAGCTCAGCTGATCGCGCGGCTGTCTTCAGTTGCTGTGTGAAGCTGACAGGAGCGGCTGTGTATTCTGCAGCTCCTGTCACCTGCATGCAGCAGAGCTGAACGCGACGCTGGAGGTCCGTGGATTACGCCGGACATGGAGGGTTTGTCGGGGTTAATAAATTGGTGATGAGGGACTTTGTTAGTGTTTTTTATTTCTAATAAAGGATTTTTCGGGTGTGTGTGTTTTTTAACTGTAATTTACAGATTAATCATGGAAGGAATCTCGGGGAGACGCCTGACCTGATTAATCTAGGATTTAGTGGCAGCTATGGGCTGCCATTAACTCCTTATTACCCCGATTTGCCAACGCACTAGGGTAAATCGGGAAGAGCCGGGTACAGTCCCAGAACTGTCGCATATAATGTATGCGGCAATTCTGGGCGGCTGCTGACTGATATTGTTAGGCTGGGGGGCTCCCCATAACGTGGAGCTCCCCATCCTGAGAATACCAGCCTTCAGCCGTATGCCTTTATCTGGCTGGTATTAAAATTGGGGGGACCGCACGCCGTTTCTTTTAATTATTTAATTATTTATTTCACTGCACAGTATAGACCCGCCCACCGGCTGCTGTGATTGGGTGCAGTGAGTCACCTGTCACTCAGCGTGGGGGCGTGTCTCACTGCAACCAATCATAGGCGCCGAAAAGCAGGAAAGCAGGGAATACGAGATTGTTTAATGAGCGGCCGGCTTTTTCAAAAGAGGAAAAGCCGCCGGAGTTTAGTGAACAGCTGTGCAGCGCCGCGGCAGTGATCGGGGAACGGTAAGTAAGAGAGAGGGGGGAGAATGACCAACAGACTGTGAGAGGGGGACAGACAAGACAGAGAGAGACAGACAGAGCGAGACCGACCGACGGGAGATAGAATGGAAAAAACAATGACCGACATCGCTAGTAAAAAGCACAAAATGTGCGTTTTGGACATCGGAGTGCCACACAATGTTTTTACGTAAAATCTTTCATGTAATAATCTCAAAAAGTAACATACACCAGCTCTATCTCACTATTGGGTATGTGCCCTTAACATTTCCGCCATGAAAATTCATTTTGGTGTCATTTTGGAAGGTTTTCTGGTGAGTCTGTAAAAATGGCATAAAACTCGGACAAAATTGTTCACAGCTGTGACTTTTGAGTGCTAAATGCTTCAAGGGGTCTTCCCCATGCTGTTGCCATGTCATTTGAGCACGCTTCTGAGACTTTTGTGACATATTTAGGGTTTCTCCATGCTGCCGGGGGTCATTTCAGAAAAATACTCGGGTCTCCCATAGGATAACATTGGGCTCGGTGCTCGGGCCGAGTACACGAGTATCTTGGGATGCTCGGCCCGAGCCTCGAGCACCCGAGCTTTTTGGTACTCGCTCATCACTAGTGGGGAACAGTTAGTGTGTGTATGTACGGAGGCGGTAAGGAAACAGTCCACACCAGTATTGAAGTTTTAACTTGCCTTGTATTTGCTTGGTCTCAGTGTCTGGAATCGTGGGTGCCAGTTCCAGGTGTTCCTGCTCCCCTTGTTCTCCGTGCCAGCTATGACCTGGGATGGCTGTCCTCCGTGCACACTTGTCATTGATGGGCTCCCGTGGCCTAGAGCTGCTTGGGAACCCCTCCATTTCTGTCTTGGTCCTATTGCAGCCAGCCTGGACTATTTAAGGGGTTCAATCCCCGTCCCCTCTTTGCTGCTGATGCTTCAGACTCTTTGGTTGGCGATGAACCCTGGAGATCTTCTCGCCTGGCAGAGTTTACAGTTGACCATAAAGTGCCCCACTGTCCTAGGGTCTGCACCCCGCCTTGTGCTGAGTCCTGTGAGCCTAGGTTCCAGACTTCCACAGGCATCCCGCGGTCCCTGGAGTTTTTCACTTCCACAGGTAACCCACGATGCCTAGAGTCCTGGTTCCTTACTCCACAGTTCTTACTCCTGTCACAGCACTCCGTTGTTACTGCAGGTCTTTTCCTTTCTTTCTGCACTTTCACTCCTCTCAACTCCTCTTTCCTTCACTTTCTCTCCTCACTCAACTAAACACTTCCTCCCGCCAACTTCCCAACTGACCACTGGCCCCTCCCCCTCGGTGTGTCTCTCCCTACAGATTGGGTGTCGACTATCCAGTCAGTGCCCATCCATTTTACCTGTTGCTAGGCAGTCTCCCAGTCTGGTGTTGGGGTTGTGTATGTGGTCTAAAGGTGCTGGTGTGTTGACTGGCACGGATATTCTGGGGTTTGTGTTTCCACTTACATTTGTGGCACCTGATACCACAGGGGTGCTACACACATTAGACAGCTGTTGACTGAACAATTGTTTGACTGATTGCTATCTCTGCCGACTCTTCCATGTACAGTAACGCTTGGCCGAGCGTGCCTGCAACTTTTGGCCCCAGCTTATCAACTAGTGAAAGGATCAGTTATTAAAAATTCAATGTATGAGACTGGAATCCCACCAAAGAAAATAGGATGTTGATGGACGATGCTGCTGATATCGGTGGTGTCAGCTGACTTTAGTGTAATGTGTATGGGGGCCTAAAGAGTACATGAGAACTGCTTAACTCCTAGGAAAACAAAGGATTGATAATGTTGAACTTCATCATGCTCTGTGTTTCTTTTTCTTGACATGTGCCATTGGAAGAGGTTGTGAAATTATCAGATAGTCACATGGTCCAAGAACGCAGTAATGTGCACAGATTTGGTTCTCCTACACTTGTAAGAACCTCTACAGTAAATCATTTATTTTAATTTGTGTATGGCATAAAGACATAAAAATGTAAAGCACAAATCTTTATGCTAAAAGCAGGCCACTTAAATCTAAAAAAAGTTATATCCAGAGTTCAAAAGATATATGTGACACCCTGGGCAAGCCAGGGGTCACAGGTAATGACATCACCACACCCTACACCCCGGTTAGGTACACCTATGCTAGACCTGAAACCCTTGTTGCCTTCCTCCAGGGGCTGATGTCCACACCAGGGGGTGGGCCAGGTGGTTGGCTCCGCCCACCGAGGAGTTCACAGTCCTGGAGGAGGGAAAACACAGGCAGTTAGTGAGAGTGAAGGAGGGAAAGAGAGGAGTTGAGTGGTAGAGGAGCAAGTGGAAGGAGAAAAAGTGACAGTTTGAGAGCCTGAAGTTAGTCCGGGTGTGTGCCCCGGACAGAGACAGGAAGGTTAGCAGACGGCGGTGACCGTCTGCAGTGGAGGCTGATCGGAGTTACCGTAAGGACCGCGGACGGGTGGTGGCCCAGCGGTACCGGACCGGTACACAAGGAAAAGCCAGCACCATTGGCAGGGGCCTTTCGGATCCTGGCAAGGCTAGGAGTCGCCGTGAATTTGCCAAATCCGTCAGTGAAGGGGACCTCCGGGTCTCCCAACAACTAAGTCCCGATTGAAGGCAACAGTCCAACCGTATGAGAGAGACATCGCCACCGCCAAGGCACCAGTTTCTCAGGGCCAGCGCCTGCGAGCAAAGAGGGGCTCCTCCGGCCCATATCCAAGTCGGGGAGCGAGTAACCGGTGGGAACCCATCGCTACCAACATTGAACTTAGGTGCAGGAAAAGAGACAGTCACCGTTAACTACCGGGGAAAAGCAACAGCAGCCGTCCGTGGGAACCGTCTTTCCAGCCGTGTGTTTTACCGAGAACTGTGTCACCGTCTCATGCTGAGTGAGTACCACCGTGCAGTGAGGCACAGCGCTGCCCCCGCCACCCTGCACCTCACCAAGCCCTGCACCGGTCCCGCTATCCCTCATCCTCCACCTCATCACTGGGCCCCGGGACAACCACCCCCTACCCACGGAGGGGAGAACTAACAACTTTGCTGCTCCCTGTCACCGCTCCCGGGATCCCCATGCAGAGCAGCGGTGGTGTTACTAAAAATCATCACAACCGTGGGTGGCGTCACGGACAATAAATCCCCAAAAACAAACCCCTTTTCACTCACGGGCGAGGAGCGCCGCTCGAGTCCCCGGGATCCGGCCCATCGCTCGAGCCACCGAGCAGCAGCGGCCGCAGCAGCAGCGGCAGCCGGACCCGAGCAGTGGGAGAGCGCAGCGTTCCCTCCTCCGCCCGCGACATATATATATATATATATATATGCATATAAATGTGAAAACAGACCCACAGTTTATTACTGGGATGGTCTCATTCATTCAGTGCATCAGTTTTTGTGCTGGATCCGTTTAAGAACCTGATGGGAACCAGACCAGTTTTGTAGTAGAAACTACTGAAAAGCCGGTTAAAAACTGATGCTGTTTTGACATCAGTTGTCATTAGTTAAGGTATAGAAAAAAACTGGTCCTGTTAGTCAGGATATGTCTGAACCCAGCCTAAATGCTTTATCCTTATCTTGTCTGGAGATATTATGGTAAACCTTGAGGTGCCTTCCTTAGCATGTAAGGGTTGTATGGGCTGATGTCTTCTGTTTTTGCACCGGACAACAGTGAGATGGGTTTCTCTGGGTGTCTGTACAATGTTATTTCCTTCAGATGTTTCCCACCCAAGCCACATACACTCAGAAGATACAGGAACCCAAGATGTAAAGCAATAGCAAGGAAGGGTTCAGTCCATTTTATAACAATAAAGTGAGCTTTACTGAAGTGGTGTAACATACATACAGAAGCTTACTCACATCTTCTGTTTTACTCAGACATCTCGGTTTCATGTGATGGCACTTCAGTAATTAACAACATTTCAGCAAAAGGTCCTGCCTAACTTAAATAAACCATTCTTTGCTGGTTCTTCACTGTCCACAGTCCACTTTCATATGGTACAGCTTTCCTGGTTTGGTAAGACTTCCCGGTCTAGCCAACACGCTGCCTAATCAGCCCCACTTTGCCTGTGCTGCCTCAGGACTACCCAAAACCCACAGCTTCACCTCCTTGGGCTCCTGGCTATACCCATTGCAACTGAACTCTACTTTAGGCCCCCTTCACATGTCCTTGAAAATCACGCACGTTTTTCACGGACATGTCAAAGGTGCGTATTGCCCTCCTTGTGCCTTGTTTATGTTTGTCTTAATTAAACGTTGCAAAACGGTTACGGCTTCCGCTCTCTCCCACCCAAGCAACCTGGCCCTGATGCTGCCCCTAAGCAAACAGGCAGCACCCCTTGACCCCAGTCCTGCACAAGTTGCCCGAGCGGGTTCTGTCCTTTTCAGGGGACCCACGTCCATGGGGAACCCCTGAAACCCCCAAGAGGATCGCCACCGGTTCCGGTGGTGGCTGGGCCCCAGCCTGCTCCACTGCGGGCCCTTTCTCCAATCTGCCTCTCCGGAGGCGGGAACGGTAAAAGCCACAACAACATTATTATTTACAAGCCACAAGTTTGTGGTTGCCCTGCTAGTTCTCGGGCCTGTTCGTAGTAGTTTCTACGCATTATTTGAAAAGGGGGGTCCCAACGGGGACCAGTTGCCAGCAACGACCGGTGCAAATCAAGCTGACAATCAGGTAACTTTCACGGTATCATTTACTTATCATTCTTTTTAACTTTAAACACACTGGTGGTCCCAACGGGGACAACGACAACGGTATTCCGCTGCCATCACTCCGATTCTTCTGATGAGGCGGCCCCGTCCTCCGCCACCAGCATATCAAACATGCAGTGAAATGCCTGCTGTGACAGGGGTGCCCGGTATCCGTTTCCACCATTGCGTGCGGTGTGATAAACTACCGGTTTTCCCACGTAGCGGAGACGCTCACTTGCCTCCTCACTTTCAGGGGTGGGCTTAGCACCGGAGCTGGAGTCACTGGAATCAATATCACTTGTCTCTGCGTCAGGCGGGTTGCCGCCAGCTGCCGCAGCCTCCTGGCTTCCAGTATCCAGAACATCAGAGTCAGCTGTAGTAGCACGGGGCAGCAGATCGGGTTGGTCAACACTGAGGTGCCCCATGAGTAACGGCAGGGACGATGTGAGGGCCGTGACAGGACCGAGCCCCCCAGCCGCAGTGGCCGGTCCTGGTAGGACATGGGGACGTGGGTTACCCGTTGGCTCCGTCACATCTGCACCCATCCCATACATTGGGGCAGCTGCAACCAGCATTTCCACCTCATAGGTCCACTGCTCCATCATGAAATATATCTGACTTTGCTGGCGTTGGTGGAACTCCCTCACTCGGGCCTTCATCCATGCCACGGTCCCGGGCTTGGGGTCTGGCGCAGTCACTGCCGGGACTTCTGGCACATTTTCATTAAGGGGCCGCGGTCTCAGCGGCTCCCATGGGAGCGGTTCAGGGGAGTCCTGAATGTCTGCAGCCGGTTGGTCCACCGGGGCGGGTTGGCAGGGTATCGCTACCGGTTGGACAGGTAGCGGGCCTAGTGGCGGGGCCGCAGCAGCTAATACGGGTAGCGGGGAGGGAGGCAGGGTGAGCAGGTGCAGGCCGGGCTCCTCAGCTGCAGTGGCCGATCCCTCGGGAATACAGGGGCGTGGGTCTCTTACCCGTTCCTACAAATCCTCTTCCACCTCGCGTCTCCGCATAGCAGCCACCACGTCCGCCATGTCGGTCTCCCACTCCTCCAGGAGGAGCTGCATGTGGGCTTGCAGACGGTTATTCAGCGGGGCGGTCCGGTCTCTCAGCCACATCGCCGTGCCGGGTGCGGGAACGTCCTCGTTGGTAGTCGGACTGTGCATCTTGGCAATGAAGTCTTCCAGGAACCCAGTATTGCTGCAGAGTCCTGGCATCTCTGCTTTTATAGCCGCGGGCTACATGCAGCCAGACGCCATCAGTCCCCCTTAGTCTCTTTCCGGTTCCTCCTCTACAGGGGCGGGGTTTTGGCCTTCGCGCCTCTACTACTCGAGGAGACGCTCGAGCCGGAATTCTTCGCGCCCAAGATGGAGGCTTCTCCAAATTTTCGGCCGGACACCTCCGGCGGTAACAAGGCGCACCTCTACCAGACGGCAGAGCGGTAAGATCCTGTTCGTGACGCCAAGTTGTCGTGGGCGGAGGAGGGGACACTGCGCTCTCCCACTGCTTGGGTCCGGCCGCTGCTGCTGCCGCTGCTCAGTGGTGGCTCGAGCGGTGGGCCGGATCCCGAGGACTCGAGCGGCGCTGCTCGCCCGTGAGTGAAAAGGGGGATGGGGATTTTGATTGTGGGGATTTGATTATTGTCCGTGATGCCACCCACGGTTGTGGTGATATTGGTGACACCACCGCTGCTCTAGATGGGGATCCCGGGAGCGGTGACAGAGAGCAGCTTTGTTGTTAGTTCTCCCCTCCGTGGGTAGGGGGCTGGTTGTCCCGGGGCCCGGTGATGGGGTAGGGATGGATGGCAGGCGGGTTACAGGGCCTGGTGAGGTGCAGGGTCACGGGGGCAGCGCTGTGCCTCACGGCACGGTGGTACTCACTCAGCCAATGATGAGGACACAGTTCTCGGTAAAACACACGGCTGGATGGACGGGTCCCACAGACGGCCGCGGTGTTGTTTCTCCCGGCAGGTTGATGGTGACTGCCTTTCCCTGCACCTGTGTACGGTAGAAGGTTCCAATGGGTTCCCACCGGTAACCCGCTCCCCAGCTTGGATATGGGCTGGAGGAGCCCCTTTTGCCCGCAGGCTCTGGCCCTGTGAAACGGTTGCCTTGGCGGTGGCGGTGTCTCCCTCTCCTGGTTGGACTGTTGCCTTCTGTCGGGACTTGGCTGCTGGGAAACCCAGGAGGTTCCCTTCACTAACGAATTCGGCAAATTCACGGCGACTCCTAGTCTTGCCGGGGTCCGTAACCCCCTGCTAGATGGTGCTGGCTTCTCTTTGCGTACAGGTCCGGTACCGCCGGGCCACCGCCCGTCCACGGTCCTTACGGTAAACTCCGATAGGCCACTCCTGCAGACGGTCACCACCGTCTGCCAACCTTGCTGTTCCGTCCGGGCCACACACCCGGACCAACTTTAGTCTGCTCAGCTGCCGCTTTCCTTCCTTCCACTTTCACTTCCCTAGCTAGACTGTCTACTTTTCCCGCCTCCAGGACTGTGAACTCCTCGGTGGGCGGGGCCAACCAACTGGCCCACCCCCTGGTGTGGACATCAGCCCCTGGAGGAAGGCAACAAGGGTTTTGTGTCTGACTTCGGTGTGCCTGACCGGGAGTGTGGGGTGTGTGGGTGTTGTGCTCTGTGGCCCCTGGCTTGTCCAGGGCGCCACATGTGGAGCACACGGGCACACATATGCTCTACACGTACACACGATCCATGGCAAAACATGCACGTGTGTGCAGATCCATTGATTTTGATGGGTCTACGTGTACCCGTGTCTCCGGCACGTGAGGAAACGGACCAAACACGTACCGGAGACACGGACGTGTGAAGGGAGCCTTAGGTTGTTCTGCTTCCTAAGATACAGGCTGTTCTGGGGTTTTTAAGATCCAGACTGCCATTCTATCCAGTACAGCAACAGGACTTGCTACCTTCCAAGATCTCCTCCGTACACACACCAAGTATATGGCCTATGCAGCCACCATACTTGTGACTGGCTTTGGTCTCTTCATTTTGTTACTTGCTGGTGTAGTGATGTGTCCCTTGTGAATGATCCAAGACAAAGAACTAACTCCCTGATGAAAATGATGAGAGTCAGCTCCCCAGTGAGAGGTACTTAGTTATCTTAATGACTCTCACTGCGCATAAAATTCCAGTGCTCTATGGAAGAAACCCTGCACACTGAAACCAAATCCCACCTACTCATTGAGTAATTGGCTGGCTGCAAGTGGGTGGGGATTCAGCTATGGGTGGGCAAGATTTCGACAGCACTAATGTCATCTTAAATATGAGTTCACACATATTTAATAGAGATTATAGATGAGCGAACCTGAGGTTCAGTGTTTTTAGTGTTCGTACTAAACAGAGACTTTACAAATATAACAGAGTTTGTGTTCAGAGTTTTGGTGCTCAGCCCAGGGCGAGCCACTTGCAGTATTTGAACGGTTCGCAGTGGAGGTATCAACAACATGATCGGATGTAGTGTGCAACAAACAAAAAAAAAAAAAGGAAAACCCCTACCTACCCCCAGAAGTGATCTGTCTATGGCTGGATGCATCTGGGCGGATGCCCAAACAGCCCAATTAATGACTTCCATAGGGGTTCAGGTCAAGTTTGGCTACCAAACCAAACTTTTTCAAAATTCCGGCTGCACCTGCTGAACTGAACTTCCATGGGTCCGCTCATCTCTAATAGGGATCCATTTATGGATCCAAAAAATTGGGCTCTTTTTGGTGAGCAAAGCCAAGGAAGCCGGAACACCAAAAAGAGCTGAATTGCCCATCACTAGACTATCAATTTTACCGGGAAGAAACTCTCCTCTTACTCCAAAAACGTCTCCCCTCTGTTGGGCTGGCTAAATTTTTACTCTTCTGTATCCGACATTTGTACTGTACCTTCACTTTTCCAACAGAAGCGGATTAATCATTCTTTTAGCATAATAACCATATGAACAATCGCATGAACATGACATATAACAAATGAAGCAATCTATCATGTTAGAGTCGTCATAACGTCTTCAGGAGGTGCTTTTTCTGGAAAACTCATCCAAGCAGATTCTAAAAGTATCACTTATCTTATTTTTTTTAATAGCTAAAAACATTTTAACTTTTTTATGTTTTACTTTATTTTCTGTCCTCGATTATTGGCTGAGTATCTGTTAACGGCATTAATAAATACACTTTACAGGAACCATATGCTCCATAGACAGGATTTGACTCCTTTTGGATATGATCTCAGCTAAGATATGCGATGGCTACCTGAGAATGAATGATTCCATTCCATGTTTTCTCGATCAGTAAGATGTCTGGTGTTTGCCTGAGGCGCTCCAATAGAACAGTTTGAGTCTCTTCTCTCCCTTAGGGTTATACATTGCAGATTACTCATCACTATTGTTTTATTCGACGTCTTCACTCTTTGATTTTGTTTTTTTTTTTATGTTGGAAAAACTTTGCAGGTCTCGGTTTATTTTCAAGTCAATGACAATGGACATAGCACCATTCAAAACAGTGTTACAACCAAAGCATCTGTGGAAAGTATACAATTTACTCCTGGGCCCAAAGCCCAAGTAAATCAAGTCATTTGCCCACAGTCATAAGTAATGCTGACACTTTCAGTACGTGCGAGCCGTCCCGGTCAGCTTTCCAAAGTGATTATTCTGCAGTTCTTTATATAGTACATTTTTCTAGTGATACGAGCTTATCCTGAACGCTGATTATTTATTGCAGCTGGTGGATAGGGTGCTCAGGAAAGCCAGGACCTGTAACAGGCTGAGTCATTTCTGAATTGATGGGGGCCAACATAGCAGATTTTGGGGGCTTCAGTGACTTGGACTACAACCTCCAAACTGCTGCTTGGCTCAGATTCTCTGTAATCTAGGACTGATTATTTTTGTATATTATTGGTAAATAGAGATGAGTGAACCCGAGATTTGATATTTGGTTTACGTCAAAAAAAAAAAAAAATACTTATCAGCCACTCCACCACCATCTGCAATTCCTGGTATAGAGCAAGGGATGCACGGATCAGATTCCAGCTGGTCACCAGAAGAAGCAAGCCAAAAAAATCCAAGAAAAATCCAGCAATCCCAAACGATAAAAAAGTCCAAAACATTATTTCATATTTTAAAATTCCAAGGTTAGGACTCCATTAAAAGGGAAACAGATGATGTGTTTCGGATCCAACAGATCCTTACTCATATCAAGTAAGAATCTGTTGGATCCAAAATGCATCATCTATTTCCCTTTTAATGGAGTCCTAAACTTGGAATTTTAAAATGTGAAATAAAGTTTTGGAATTTTTTATCGTTTGGGATTGCTGGATTTTTCTTGGATTTTTTATGTTTGGTTTACGTACCGAACACAGACTTTACAAAAAAAATAGAGTTCGGATGCTTTACGTATGCAAACCACTTGCACGAGTATCACTGTGCTTGGGTACACTTGGTGCTCAACCCAGTGCGAGCCGCTTGGGGATAACAACAGCGTAATCATATATAGTGTGCACCAAACAATAAACATGGCAAAAACCCTGCTCACCCGCCCCCAAAAGTGATCTGTTTAAGGCTGGCTGCATGTGGGTGGAGACCAGAACTGCCCAATTAGTGACTTCCATTGGAGTTCAGGTCAAGTCCGGGTCACAAACCAAACTTTATCAAAAGTCCAACCGAACCTGCCGAACCGAACTTCCACGGGTCCGCTCATCTCTCTTAGTAAAAAATAATGAATGGACAAATTATACCCACACGATATTTATCTTCTTTAGAATTAGCAATACCATACACAAGAAAATCCACTTTAAATTAAATAACTGACATGGCTATGGAGGATATATAAGAAAGTCTGGTATGTTGGCCTTCCATTGCCAAAACTCTTTACCAGCAGCAACACTCACCATGCAAGAAGAATCTGGCACTCAAGTTGCGATGAAAATAAAGTCTTTAACATATGGCTCAAGTGTAAAGTGTGCAAAACATGATGTTTCGGTCTATAATATAATAATAATAATAATTTTATTAATTTATATAGCGCTATTAATTCCACAGCGCTTTACATACATTGGCAACACTGTCCCCATTGGGGCTCACAATCTAGAGTCCCTATCTGTATGTCTTTGGAGTGTGGGAGGAAGCCAGAGCACCCGGAGGAAACCCACACAAACACGGGGAGATCATACAAACTCCTTTGCAGATAGTGTCCTTGGTGAGATTTGAACCCAGGACCCCAGCACTGCAAGACTGCAGTGCTAACCACTGAGCCACCGTGCTGCCCACTAGCTGACCTTCATCAACGCTATACACATGAGAAGAGCCCTGGGACAACAAGTGAAGTAAAGCGCTAGGTGCAGTAGTGTATGGTGCACTATGGAGTAGTTTGCAATTCTCCCGTGGGTATGATGAAGGTCAGATAGACTGAAACATCATGTTTTGCACACTTTATACTTGAGCCATATATTAAAGAGTTAATTTTCATTGCAATTTGAGTGCCGGATTGTTTTTGCGACCCGTGCACTACCCCACAGCGCACCATACACTGTACTTCACTTGTTGTTCCAGGGCTCTTCTCCTGTGTGTGGGTTTGGTGAAGGTCAGATAGACCGAAATGTCATGTGCTACACACTAGTGATGAGCGAGTACTAAAAAGCTCGGGTGCTCGAAGCTCGGGCCGAGCCTCCCAAGATACTCGTGTACTCGGCCCGAGCAACGAGCCCAATGTTATCCTATGGGAGACCCGAGTATTTTTGTGAAATGACCCCCCGGCAGCATGGAGAAACCCTAAAAATGTCACAAAAGTCTCAGAAGAGTGCTCAAATGACATGGCAACAGCATGGGGAAGACCCCTTGAAGCATTTATCACTGAAAAGTCACAGCTGTGAACAATTTTGTCCGCGTTTTACGCCATTTTTACGGACTCACCAGAAAAGCTTCCAAAATGACCCCAAAATGATTTTTCATGGCGGAAATGTTAAGGGCACATACCCAATAGTGAGATAGAGCTGGTGTATGTTACTTTTTGAGATTAATATGTGGCGCCCCTGACCTGGTCAGGCACCACTGAGTACTGCACCCATGCTGGGGACAGTACAATACAGGTAATCCAGAAGGCTGACAGGGGTGTGGAACACAGGCGCATAGTGATCAGGTCTCACACATGTACCCATGAGAGGACCCCTGGGGATCCCAGGAGGGGGCAAAGCCTATACCTCCACTGGAATAGTGGCAGGGGGTTAAAAGCCTCCATCTCCTCTCAAGGGGTGTGGTAAGAGAATCTGGTTGCTAGGTGGCGTAGGCAAGAACAGGAGAGGAGGGGCAGTGAGTCAGTTAGAGCAGAACTCCAGAGGGCTCAGTGAGGAGCAGACCTGTGGGGCTGTTGCTGTCTAACAGCGCCCGCGCAGTGGCTACAGACGGGGGAGAACGGTCAACTAGGAGGGCTGCCTGAAAGCCAGCTTCAGCTAGAGAGTGCACGGAGTGGGAAGTAAGGAGACTTCTAGAGAGCACCAGGCCCAACCGGGCGGCAGATCCCGAAGCGAGGATAGATTCACCTTTCCCTGCTAAACCTGCCGGTGTGGGGCTCTTACAGCCCACACCACAACAACCAAAAGCCGCAGCCACGTAACCGCAAGTAGGGCCCATAGGTCACAGGAGGCAAGAGGCTGGAGTGGCCTGGTCCGGGGAACAAGCATACGGCGAACGAAGGGGAGAGAGAGGCTGCAGCATCTTCCCTGGGTGACCCCCATAGGGACTCAAAGTCGGGGTCACCCCAAACCACCAAGGGCTAAGGAAGGCGAGTTTGTAGTCACCCTCATACAGTCAGCCGGAAGGATACCTGGTTCCCACCTGGTTCATCCCAGCTACGCCCGGGTTACTCACCCTGCCACCTGAAGTGAGTAAAAACCCTGAAAGACACTCTGCCTGTGTGTGGTCATTCTGCGACTTGTAGTACTACGCATCTACATCGGGCCCTGGGGCTTGCCTCACTCTCAGGAGGCTATTCCAACTAACTGCACATACCATCAGCCCCAGGCGACCCTCAACCTGCAGTGGCGGTCCCTACTGGCCGCAAATCTGAGAGTGGCGTCACGATCAAAACTGAAGATTCCCTACCTGTGACCAGCACCAGCTACGTGGAGTCCCTGAAGGTAATGCACCGACACCGACACAGCACCTGCGGGGCTTCACATCTGGCGTCACGAACAGGATAAGGACTAGACCTGTCCAGACAGGTGACCATGTGCCTGGGCGGTCCGCTTGAAAAATTGGAAGCGCCGCCATATTGCCACCATGAAAAGCGCGCTGAAAAACAACAGCAGCCCGCGCTGGAAGAAGTTACCGCCCACGAAGAGGTGTGGCTACCCAGAGATCCCCTGCAGAGTTCTGACCTTGCCAGCTATGAGAGTGGAAGCGTCGAGAGACGGCGGGAAGGAAAGGAAGCCACAAGCCTGCTGCTGGGAGCGGAGCTGCTGAAAGAGGCAGAGCAGAAACTGGACAGCTTGTTACAGGAGGCAGCGAAGAGTCCACTGCTGGGAGATCGTGCAGAAGACGGCGCAGAAGAAATGGCGTCTGACCGCAGGAACCCAGAACCAGGCTCCGCTGCCTGGTGGTACCGAGAGCTGGCCCAGTTTTGCAACCGGCTGGAGACCCGGGTCGTGGAGCAGATTCGGGAGGAACGGATGGAACTGCAGGAGCTGACCGCGGCGGTTCGGGCCTATGAAGGGAGAGCTGCAGGCCGGGTGTCAGGCGGGACGGCGACGACGCAGACCCCAGTGCTACCAACAACGGGTGAGTCGAATGATGCCCCGGCCCGCGCAAGTGCCCCGACCCCTGCTGCCACGTCCGCGGTCCCTGAAGAGGCGCCCGGCGCGGCGACGCTGAACCAGGCCGCAGCCACGCCAGGTGCGGCCCGCCAAGCCCCGGCCGCCGCAGCGATGCCCTGCTCGGCCCACCAAGACCCGGTCCCTGCAGCAACGCCCAGTCCGGCCCGCCAAGACCAGGCCGCCGCCATGCCGGGCGCGGCCCGCCAAGACCAGGCCGCCGCCATGCCGGGCGCGGCCCGCCAAGACCAGGCCGCCGCCATGCCGGGCGCGGCCCGCCAAGACCAGGCCGCCGCCATGCCGGGCGCGGCCCGCCAAGACCAGGCCGCCGCCATGCCGGGCGCGGCCCGCCAAGACCAGGCCGCCGCCATACAGGGCGCGGCCCGCCAAGACCAGGCCGCCGCCATCTCGGGCGCGGCCCGCCAAGACCAGGCCGCCGCCATACAGGGCGCGGCCCGCCAAGACCAGGCCGCCGCCATGCCAGGCGCGGCCCGCCAAGGAAAGACTACCTCAGCATTTACCCCGGCCTGTAAGGCCAGAGCAGACACCGCTCCCCGGTCCACAGAGGTTCCTGATAGGCAGCCCACGGTGGGTGAAGACCCTGCATATTGGCAGATGAAGGCTGACCTGGAGGCCAAATTTCCACAATGGCTGGTGAGCCAGTACATACCCCCTCCGCATACCCCAAAGAGTCTCCTGCTAACTCCTGCAGCAGCTACACCAAGGAGTCCCTCACCTGGGCCGGCTGAAGAGCATCCATCCCCGGCACTGCCACAGCTGGAGTGCCAGGGAGAACTAAGGGGGAGAGGAGGCCAGGAAGCAGAAGGGTTGACTCCGACTCCAGTGCCACCAGTAGCAGATGTGTATTCGGAGCCGGAAATGCTGCCATACTCCCGCTGGGACGAGGAGGACCTGACCCCCTCTGCAGAAGAAGAGCCGCCTAAGAGCTTCACCTGGGAGCCCACAGGCATGGATCCAGCCCGCAAGACACGGCGCAGAAGAACACAGTTTGCTCCAGCACCACAGTCTCCTGAACAGAGAGCAGTCACCGCCAGAGACCTAAAGGAGAAGCGTATGTTGAGAGAGTCCAAAGCCCAGGCTAGAGGACCCTTGTGTTATGGCGTAGTGGAAGATTTCAACTTGAAAAGTGGTTATGGCTTCATTGTAGCACCAGGAATAAAAGAAGGGATATTTGTAAACCGCAGAGATGTGAACGCTCATCTGCCAAGAGGACACCCTTGCAGAAATCTGAAAATGGGAGATTTGGTACAGTTTACCATGCACCAAGGTGAAAGGGGATTGTACGCACTTGATGTAGCCTTACGTACCAGCAAACCCTACAGCCATCCCATGCCACAAGAAAGACAAGAAAGACAAGAAAGACAAGAAAGACAAGAAAGACAAGAAAGACAAGAAAGACAAGAAAGACAAGAAAGACAAGAAAGACAAGAAAGACAAGATAGAGATAAAGAACCAGATGTAGAAACAGATGAAGACCAAGAACGGAAAGATAAAGATCCTACAGATGAAGAAAGAGACAAAGAGCAAGAAAGTCACAGGTGCCAGTGCCCAACGTGCCCTCGCCCTAGTGAAAAAGAGGAGTAAAGTAAAGTACAGAAAAGAAGTACAGAAGTTAAAGTTTTGAAAGTTTTGTTTGCAACGTTTTAAAGTTCAAGAATGTGCCCACAAAAACTATTGTGAGAAATAAACTTAAGGCTATGAACTTGCTATAGCCACAAACTCTCGCAGTGTAAATAGTTACACCAGTGGCACCACCACCAGGGCCAGCCTGTTTAGGGGCTTGGCTCGTCTGCAACCAGGGGGGCCCGTCCGTAGAAAAGGGCCTTGGCTCACCTGCGACCAGAGAGCACGCCTGTTTATGGGGCCTTGGCTCACCACCACAAAGAGGGTACCTGGTCAGCACCAACTGTGGAGGCCGCCTCTGCATCCTGCCAGAAGAGGCTGACGGCGCGGATCCACCAGGCCAGGTATACCCTGAAACCACCAGCCCATGAAAGCCGCCTCTACATCCTGCCAGAAGTGGCTGAAGTCGCGGCCAACGGGAGAGGAAGATTGGAGGAAAGGTCTGGGGAAACGGATGGCCCAGACCTGGTTACCAACAGGACCGGTGACCTGCCTCCTGAGAGGGTTTTGGGTGGGTTAACGGACTTGTGGGTGGAGGGTGGTGATGTCTGATACCTGGTGCTTTTAAAAATGTTTTACATGTTTTAATGTTTTATGCATTTTAAAATGTTGTCTTGCAGCCCGAGGACGTGCTGGTGATAACTAAGGGGGAATGTGGCGCCCCTGACCTGGTCAGGCACCACTGAGTACTGCACCCATGCTGGGGACAGTACAATACAGGTAATCCAGAAGGCTGACAGGGGTGTGGAACACAGGCGCATAGTGATCAGGTCTCACACATGTACCCATGAGAGGACCCCTGGGGATCCCAGGAGGGGGCAAAGCCTATACCTCCACTGGAATAGTGGCAGGGGGTTAAAAGCCTCCATCTCCTCTCAAGGGGTGTGGTAAGAGAATCTGGTTGCTAGGTGGCGTAGGCAAGAACAGGAGAGGAGGGGCAGTGAGTCAGTTAGAGCAGAACTCCAGAGGGCTCAGTGAGGAGCAGACCTGTGGGGCTGTTGCTGTCTAACAGCGCCCGCGCAGTGGCTACAGACGGGGGAGAACGGTCAACTAGGAGGGCTGCCTGAAAGCCAGCTTCAGCTAGAGAGTGCACGGAGTGGGAAGTAAGGAGACTTCTAGAGAGCACCAGGCCCAACCGGGCGGCAGATCCCGAAGCGAGGATAGATTCACCTTTCCCTGCTAAACCTGCCGGTGTGGGGCTCTTACAGCCCACACCACAACAACCAAAAGCCGCAGCCACGTAACCGCAAGTAGGGCCCATAGGTCACAGGAGGCAAGAGGCTGGAGTGGCCTGGTCTGGGGAACAAGCATACGGCGAACGAAGGGGAGAGAGAGGCTGCAGCATCTTCCCTGGGTGACCCCCATAGGGACTCAAAGTCGGGGTCACCCCAAACCACCAAGGGCTAAGGAAGGCGAGTTTGTAGTCACCCTCATACAGTCAGCCGGAAGGATACCTGGTTCCCACCTGGTTCATCCCAGCTACGCCCGGGTTACTCACCCTGCCACCTGAAGTGAGTAAAAACCCTGAAAGACACTCTGCCTGTGTGTGGTCATTCTGCGACTTGTAGTACTACGCATCTACATCGGGCCCTGGGGCTTGCCTCACTCTCAGGAGGCTATTCCAACTAACTGCACATACCATCAGCCCCAGGCGACCCTCAACCTGCAGTGGCGGTCCCTACTGGCCGCAAATCTGAGAGTGGCGTCACGATCAAAACTGAAGATTCCCTACCTGTGACCAGCACCAGCTACGTGGAGTCCCTGAAGGTAATGCACCGACACCGACACAGCACCTGCGGGGCTTCACAAATACATGAAAGATTTTACGTGAAAACATTGTGTGGCACTCCGATGTCCCTGAGAAGAGACGTACATGAAGGCCTCTTGAGTCTAATGTGCCCATTTTGAGGAAGTGAGTCTTTGTAGTATTTTCCTTTGCCAGGGCAGTCCAAAATTGTGAGGTTCACCAATGCCCCTGCATACAGACGTGCATGATGGCCTGTAAACCTGAAGTGCCCATTGTAAGGAAGTGGGTCTATCGTAGTATAGCCCTTAGGCAGGGCAGCCAAAAATTGGGAGGCTCCACGTTGTCCCTGGGTAGAGACGTGCATGAGGGCCTCAAAACATTAAGTGTCCATTGTCAGGAAGTGGGTGTATTATAGTATAGCCCTTAGGCAGGGCAGCCAAAAATTGGGAGGCTCCACATTGTCCCTGGATAGAGACGTGCATGAGGGCCTGTAAACCTGAAGTGCCCATTGGAAGGAAGTGGGTCTATTGTAGTATAGCCCTTAGGCAGGGCAGCCAAAAATTGGGAGGCTCCACGTTGTCCCTGGGTAGAGACGTGTATGAGGGCCTCAAAACATTAAGTGTCCATTGTCAGGAAGTGGGTGTATTATAGTATAGCCCTTAGGCAGGGCAGCCAAAAATTGGGAGGCTCCACGTTGTCCCTGGGTAGAGACGTGCATGAGGGCCTGTAAACCTGAAGTGCCCATTGGAAGGAAGTGGGTCTATTGTAGTATAGCCCTTAGGCAGGGCAGCCAAAAATTGGGAGGCTCCACGTTGTCCCTGGATAGAGACGTGCATGAGGGCCTGTAAACCTGAAGTGCCCATTGGAAGGAAGTGGGTCTATTGTAGTATAGCCCTTAGGCAGGGCAGCCAAAAATTGGGAGGCTCCACGTTGTCCCTGGATAGAGACGTGCATGAGGTCCTGTAAACCTGAAGTGCCCATTGGAAGGAAGTGGGTCTATTGTAGTATAGCCCTTAGGCAGGGCAGCCAAAAATTGGGAGGCTCCACGTTGTCCCTGGATAGAGACCTGTTAGGTTCTTAGTGCCTCCGTGCTTGCATTTAAAAACCGCACGTGTGTGCCTGTTGGTGGCAGCTTTCCGCTGCATTTGTGTGAGTTTTGCAAAAACTTGGATATAACGCACAAGTCTAGTGAATACACATCAGCACAGCATTCCAAAATGCGCAAGGGCGTTGTCAACGAACAAGGAAGTGGACGTGATGGTGGTGCAGGCAGAGACCGAGGTTGTGTGCAAGCTCTAATTTCGCCACAACAAAGGGCCACATCTAGTCGCTCGCACGTCCTGTCCCAAATTCTTGGGGACCGCAGCAGTACACCGCTCTTGAACCAAGACCAGTGTCAACAGGTTGTTAGTTGGATAGCGGATAATGCTTCCAGTCAGATTGGCACCACCACAAACACTCTGTCTTCCACACGGTCAAGTGTCAGTAGCCGTGATACTGCACCGCACATTTCAGAACCTGATCCTCCTTCCTACCACCAGGCCGAGTACACGTCCACGGACATTACTGATCCCACACTTGGACACTCGGAAGAGCTGTTCGTTCACGTTTCCATTCACAAATTCTGGCCTCTCGCCAGCTCCTGTTGAAGTGGGCCATGACGAGATTGTATGTACAGATGCCGAAATATTTGAGCAGCCACGTTCTCACGAAGTTGGCAACGTGTCTCAACAAGGGGTGGACGATGATGAGACACAATTGTCAGGAAGTCAGGAGGAGGAGCAGGGTGCGGAAGAGGAAGACGACGTGGTGGATGATCCAGTAACTGACCCAACCTGGCAGGAGGATATGCAGAGCGAGGACAGCAGTGCACAGGGGGAGGGAGGCGTAGCATCCCAACAGGCAGTAAGAAGCAGAGTGGTGGCCCCAGGCAGACGTCAGGCAACTGTTCCCCGGAACAACACGACACAAGGTGCCTGTACAAATGTTAGGTCTTCCCGAGTCTGGCTGTAATACTATTGTATGTATTGAGGATTTCGATTGCGTTAGGGCAATGACAACCAGAGACGAGTTCTTGGTGCAAGACGTTTATAATATGCAACCAGCAAATATGTACATAAACGGAACAAAAACACAGTAGAACATAAATACAGGAAATACCTTCCAGGGACGGAGCGAAAGGGAATTCCCGGGACCGCGCACCGGACTCCCCCAGGGAGACCACCAAGAGCGAACCCCTATACAGGGACTGTCTGGCAATCACCCCAGAAGCCCTAAATGCGCAGCAGCCGGGACACAAAAGGGCAATAGGTAAGTCCAAAAATGTCCGTACGTGATGTGAGTCCAGAGTGGTATTAAACGGAAGGAACCGGGCAGAAGTGCCGACCAAAGACGGCAAACGGAGTCCGGGCACAGCTAGATGATACCAGATGAAGTCCAGAGTCGGTGTCGGTTGTTTTCCAAGAGGATCCGAATAACAATCAGGAACCAAAAGCAGCAGGGCAGGAGCACACAGGAAGCAGTATACTCAGGCACTGGACTAAGCTTTAGGGGCGGCTTTTAAACAGATGGACAGGAAGTAGGGCAACAGAACAGAAAACTCCATGTTAACAAAGGGCAAGCTCTTTCAAAAGAAAACTGGAAAACCCGGAACTCTGACACTGGCAGTTTTTTAAGTTGGCTCCAGATGATTCTAAAAAGGCCATTTGCAACACCTGCCATGCCAGCATCAGCAGGGGTACCAAAACTAGCAGCCTGACCACCACCAGCATGATCAGGCACATGTCAGCCAAGCACCCGACTTTGTGGGAAGTACAACAGAGTCGAGGAGCAGTGCTTGCTGATGTCACTGCTACGTCTTCGCTGGTTGTGCATGCGAGCCAATCCCCTGTCCATGCTGCCTGCGAACAAGCCTCCTCCACTCCTGCACCTGCAGTTGCCTATGCAGAAAGAACACCATCATCAAGCACGTCCTTGTCCCAGCGCAGCGTTCAGTTATCCATTCAGCAAACCTTTGAACGCAGGCGCAAATACACTGCCAACACCCCACATGCCACAGTTCTAAATGCTAACATTTCGCGACTGCTTGCGCTGGAAATGTTGCCTTTTAGGCTGGTTGAGACAGAAGCATTCCGCGACATGATGGTGGCAGCTGTCCCACGTTACTCGGTCCACAGCCGCCACTATTTCTCCCGGTGTGCCGTCCCCGCATTGCATAACCACGTGTCACAAAACATCACACGTGCCCTGAACAACGCTGTTTCAGCCAAAGTCCACCTAACCACAGACACGTGGACAAGTGCATGTGGGCAAGGCCGCTACATCTCGTTGACGTCACACTGGGTTAATATTGTGCAAGCTGGGACCCAGTCTGAGCGAGGGACGGAACACGTCCTTCACACACCAAGTTTTGCAGGCCCTACCTCAGTCAGGGTTTCACACACACTCTACAGCTCCGGAATGTCATGCTCCTCAGCCTCCTCCTCCTCCTGCGCATCCTGATCCACTTTACCCTCCACACCAGTCCCAAGCTGGAAGTGTCGCGGGCGGAGGAGGGGACGGTGCGCTCTCCCACTGCTCGGGTCCGGCTGACGCTGCTCTACGGCTGCTGCTGCTCGTTGGCTCGAGCGATGGCCGGATCCCGGGGACTCGAGCGGCGCTACTCGCCCGTGAGTGAAAAGGGGTGGTTTGGGTTTTGGGGATATTGTCCGTGACGCCACCCACGGTTGTGGTGATTGTGTGGACACCACCGCTGCTCTGGACGGGGATCCCGGGAGCCTGTGACAGGGAGCAGCTTTGTTGTTATTTCTCCCCTCCGTGGGTAGGGGGGTTGGTTGTCCCGGGGCCTGGTGATGGGGTAGAGATGGATGACAGGTGGGTTGCGGGGCCTGATGAGGTGCAGGGTCGCAGGGGCAGCGCTGTGCCGCACGGCACGGAGGTACTCACTCAGCCCAATGATGATGACACAGTTCACGGTAAAACAAGTGGCTGGATGGACGGGTCTCTCGGACGGCTGCGGTTGTTCCTCCCTGCAGGTTAGTGATGACTGTCTCTCCCTGCACCTAAGTTAAGTGTTGGTAGTGATGGTTTCCCAACGGTAACCCGCTCCCCGACCTGGATATGGGCCGGAGGAGCCCCTTTTGCCCACAGGCGCTGGCCCTGGGAGACGGTTGCCCTTAGCGGTGGCGGTGTCTCCCCTTCACGGTTGTACGGTTGCCTTCTATCTGGACTTGGCTGTTTGGAAACCCTGAGGTTCCCTTCACTAACGGATTTGGCAAATTCACAGCGACACCAAGCCTTGCCGGGATCCGAAAGTCCTCTGCCAATGGTGCTGGCTTCTCTTTGTATACCGGTCCGGTACGGCCGGGTCACCACCCGTCCACGGTCCTTACGGCAGACTCCAATTGGCCTCCACTGCAGACGGTCACCACATCCTGCCAACCTTGCTGTCCTGTCCGGGCCACACACCCGGACCAACTTCAGGCTCTTTGCTGTCACTTTTCTCCTCTCTACTACTTTCCTCCTTCCACTTCCTTAGCTTAACTCTCACTGCCTGTGTTTTCCCTCCTCCTCGGTGGGTGGAGACCAACCGCCTGGCTCCACACCCTGGTGTGGACAACAGCCCCTGGGGAAGGCAACAAGGATTTTGTGTTTTGACTATGATATGCCTGCAGGGAGTGTGGGGTGTTTAAGTGTTGTGCTCTGTGGCCCCTGGCTTGTCCAGGGCGACACAGAAGCACTGCAGCACTGCCTCGGCGAAGCGGCAACAGGCAGTGCTGAAGCTAATCTGCATAGGTGACAAACCCCACAATGCAGAAGAGGTGTGGACAGCTCTGAAACAGCAGGCAGATCACTGGCTCACAACTCTGAACCTAAAGCCAGGAAAGGTCGTGTGTGACAATGGCCGGAACCTGGTGGCGGCTTTGAGGCGAGGCCAGCTGACACATGTTCCATGCGTGGCCCATGTGCTCAACCTCGTGGTTCAGCGGTTTCTAAAGTCATACTCAGAGCTGTCTGATCTGCTGGTAAAAGTTCGCCGCCTGTCTGCACATTTTCGAAAGTCACCTACTGCTTCAGCCGGCCTTGCCGGCTTAAGACGCCGTTTGCATCTTCCGGCACACAGACTAGTGTGTGATGTCCCCACGCGTTGGAATTCAACTCTGCACAAGTTGGTCAGGATATGTGAGCAGAAGAGGGCAGTTGTTGAGTACCTGCATCACCTAAGCCGTCGGGAAATGGGTCAAACTCCACACATAACACCTGAGGAGTGGAGATGGATGTCCGACCTATGCACCATCCGCCAAAACTTTGAGGACTCCACCAAGATGGTGAGCGGCGATGACGACATTATTAGCGTCACCATACCGCTTCTCTGCCTTCTAAAATGGTCTCTGCTCAAAAAACAACCATGATGCATTGCAGGCGGAGCGCGATGAGTTTGAGCAAGAAACAGTAGTGGGTGTGGGTGATGATAACACACAGCCCAGCCTCGTCTCATCACAACGTGCAGTGGAGGACTATGACGAGGAGGAGGATGAAGACATGGAGCAACTCTCTGGCCAAATTGAGGATATGACATGCAGTCATATCCTCGGTTCAGCGTGGCTGGCCAGAGGACAGGGTAGATGATGAGGAGGAGGAGGAGGAGGACAGCATGTTCAGTCATCGTGTTGGTCAGGATACTGAAGTGATGGCTGTTAAGAGTCTGGCACACATGGCTGACTTTATGGTAAGCTGCCTGTCTCGTGACCCTCGCGTTAAGAACATCTTGGCCGACAATCATTACTGGTTGGTAACACTCTTAGACCCACGCTAAAAGGAGAACTTTATGTCTCTTATTCCCGAGGCGGAGAGGTCAGGCAAAATGCAGCAGTTCCAGAAGGCCATAGTCACGGAAGTAGGCAAAGCATTCCCCTCACAAAACGCTAGCGGCATAGGTCAGGAATCACTGGACAACCAAGGCGTACAGCCGAGAGGGGCACAAGTCCAATCTGCCAGAGGTAGGGGAACAGTCTTTAAGATGTGGGACAGTTTTCTCAGCCCCTCACATACCACAGCCCCTGAGGTGAGGGGTAGTGACACAAGAAATCCTAAGTTTGGCCAGATGCTCAAGGAGTACCTTGCAGATCAAACAACTGTACTCCGACATTCCTCTGTGCCTTACAATTAATGTGTATCCAAGCTGGACACGTGGCATGAATTGGCTCTCTACGCCTTGGAAGTCCTGGCCTGCCCTGCCGCTAGCGTTTTGTCAGAGCGTGTTTTTAGTGCCGCAGGTGGAATCATTACAGATAAACGCACCCGCCTGTCAACTGTAAATGCTGAAAGGCTGACTCTGATCAAGATGAACAAGGGTTGGATTTGGCCAGACTTCACCACACACACCAACAGCAAATTACAGCGGAATTTAAAGTTTGTAACGGGAATTTGCCATGTACCTCCACTCACCCATGGTAACACACTTCTGGACTTTGGCTAATCGCTGGACTGCTCCTCCTTCTCCTCATGCGCCATCATGGTGACCGTTACAATAGTTAAGCCGTTGTTTCAGGTATACCCCCAGTGGTAAATTTTTTCGCCCATTCTTTCTGAATGGGCATTACAACGACAGGAGACCCGCTCCTTTGCAATGGGAACAATGTTTTGAGGCCCTCATGCACATCTCTATCCAGGGACAATGTGGAGCCTCCCAATTTTTGGCTGCCCTGCCTAAGGGCTATACTACAATAGACCCACTTCCTTACAATGGGCACTTCATGTTTACAGGCCATCATGCACGTCTCTATCCAGGGACAATATGGAGCCTGACGCTGCCACCGACTGCCACACACATGCTGTTTTTAAATGCAAGCACGGACGCAATAAGAACCTAACTGGTTTTTAGGAGCGACAATTACTGAGAAGTCTGACACTATCAGACACTGCTGACTGACGTGTATTATACACTAGACTTGTGCGTTATATAATTGTTTGTGCAAAACGCGCACCTGTACGCTGCCACCGACAGACACACACGTGCTGTTTTTAAATGCAAGCACGGACGCAATAAGAACCTAACTGGTTTTTAGGAGCGACAATTACTGAGAAGTCTGACACTATCAGACACTGCTGACTGACGTGTATTATACACTAGACTTGTGCGTTATATAATTGTTTGTGCAAAACGCGCACCTGTACGCTGCCACCGACAGACACACACGTGCTGTTTTTAAATGCAAGCATGGACGCAATAAGAACCTAACTGGTTTTTAGGAGCGACAATTACTGAGAAGTCTGACACTATCAGACACTGCTGACTGACGTGTATTATACACTAGACTTGTGCGTTATATAATTGTTTGTGCAAAACGCGCACCTGTACGCTGCCACCGACAGACACACACGTGCTGTTTTTAAATGCAAGCACGGACGCACTAAGAACCTAACTGGTTTTTAGGAGCGACAATTACTGAGAAGTCTGACACTATCAGACACTGCTGACTGACGTGTATTATACACTAGACTTGTGCGTTATATAATTGTTTGTGCAAAACGCGCACCTGTACGCTGCCACCGACAGACACACACGTGCTGTTTTTAAATGCAAGCACGGACGCAATAAGAACCTAACTGGTTTTTAGGAGCGACAATTACTGAGAAGTCTGACACTATCAGACACTGCTGACTGACGTGTATTATACACTAGACTTGTGCGTTATATAATAGTTTGTGCAAAACGCGCACCTGTACGCTGCCACCGACAGACACACACGTGCTGTTTTTAAATGCAAGCACGGACGCAATAAGAACCTAACTGGTTTTTAGGAGCGACAATTACTGAGAAGTCTGACACTATCAGACACTGCTGACTGACGTGTATTATACACTAGACTTGTGCGTTATATAATAGTTTGTGCAAAACGCGCACCTGTACGCTGCCACCGACAGACACACACGTGCTGTTTTTAAATGCAAGCACGGACGCAATAAGAACCTAACTGGTTTTTAGGAGCGACAATTACTGAGAAGTCTGACACTATCAGACACTGCTGACTGACGTGTATTATACACTAGACTTGTGCGTTATATAATAGTTTGTGCAAAACGCGCACCTGTACGCTGCCACCGACAGACACACACGTGCTGTTTTTAAATGCAAGCACGGACGCAATAAGAACCTAACTGGTTTTTAGGAGCGACAATTACTGAGAAGTCTGACACTATCAGACACTGCTGACTGACGTGTATTATACACTAGACTTGTGCGTTATATAATAGTTTGTGCAAAACGCGCACCTGTACGCTGCCACCGACAGACACACACGTGCTGTTTTTAAATGCAAGCACGGACGCAATAAGAACCTAACTGGTTTTTAGGAGCGACAATTACTGAGAAGTCTGACACTATCTGGACTGTTTTACACTGTGTACACCAGCCCCAGATATGATGAAGGCTGGTATACGGTCACCACTAGGAATGGCTATATACCCTGCCTGCCTGCCTGCCTGCCTGTATACTGCTACAATAGTCCTGACAAGGACTCTTCTGGTCACTAGCCTGTATTCCGACCTGGCTATACCCTGCCTGTATATAGCAACAATAGTCCTGAGAAGGACTCTGCTACTGTACTCCGACCTGGCTATACCCTGCCTGCCTGTATACAACTAGAATAGTCCTGAGAATGACTTTTGGTCACACTGTTTGCAGCCCTGCTCCGGAACTAACTATAAAGGGCCGCAAACCTTTCCCTGAAGCAGCAACACTCTCCCTGCACTGACTGTCTGGATAGCTGTGAGCAGAGCACAGCGCGCCGGCCGGTATAAAGGCTCGGTCACGCTGTGCAGGCCGGCCAATCACTGCAATTCCACAACTAACAGGGCTGTGGCATTGCAGTGGTCTGCCAGCCAATCCCTGCATGAGGGCTGGCTCTCAAAAGAGCGCCAACATGCAGAAATGAAGACCACGAGTACAGCACGAGTATCGCGAGATTACTCGGTCCCCGCCGAGCAGCCCGAGTACAGCGATACTCGTGCGAGTACCGAGTAGTTACAAGCATGCTCGCTCATCACTACTACACACTTTACACTTGAGCCATGTATTAAAGACTTAATTTTCATTGCCGGCTTCTTCTTGCATATTGCTATAGATTGGTATCCTATCCGAGCACCACCATCCAGATTGGAATGGCGTATTTCTCTTCTATATATTGAAGCAACACTCACTGAGCATGGGTATAGAGAAGACACTAAAGAAAAGACAAGCGCAAATAGGGTCTTGTCTGTGGAGAAAGCAGTATTGCTGAATTTGCTGAGTGCTCCCCTGGTGGGGGTTGTGTACCCACAATCCAAGAATACACTCAAAGGTATGGCTGCTGCAGCCCCTCGAATAGGAGGAATGGATGTCAGGAAAGGAAAGATTAAATATCCGCGCTGCCGATCGACATCACAAGATATATAGGATGGGAAGAGGACAAGTATAATCTATTTAGTTTATTGTGTCAATGTGTTTCGAAGTAACTTCTTCAGGACAAAAAAGTTATTGTAGTTTTCATCCTGAAGAAGAAGTTTTATACTTCGAAATGCACAGACGCAATAAACTACTTAGATTATACTTACCTGGCTTGTCTGTTTCACATTCTCTGTATCTTTTCCATCAGCAGCACGGATATTTAACCCTTCCTTTACTGACATCCATTTCTGCTATCCGAGGGTCCACAGCAACCATACCTTTAAGTGTATTCCTGTTTTGTGGGTACACAACTCCCACCAGGTGAACACCTAGCATATTCAGCAATATTTCATTCGTGCAGGTAAGACCCTATTGGCGCTTGTCTTTTCTTTACTGTATGCATAAGAGAGGCTACAGAGTTAACCTTGCCCACACTTTGTATTCCCAAAGCAATAAGGAAAGGTCTCAGACTAACGGTACAAACGTACCTACTGGTGGTCCACCCCAATATTGTTTCCCTCTATGTTTACCATTGGATGGGTGTATATTGATCCCACGTATTTCTGAGATCACTTACTATTGATTTTTCCAATTTGTTCCAACCATCTACTATTTTTACAATACCTTATAGCATAAAAACAATGAATGTATATATTTCATAAAGTAACTAAATACTAGTAATACATGTAAAAAACATATGGTACTTCCCTTTTATTTTAATCAAAAAAGCATAAAAGCCATCCCACTGTGACAAAATGTACCCAATCAGGATGGTCACTAACTCATGTAATTCAATAATTCATTATGTGCCAGGAGGCCTCAATATAGATGGGGCCAAGAAGGACCCGGAGCCTGACTGTTTTACACCTCCAAATGTACAAAATGCAAAGCGATTCCACCTCAACAAGAAATTAGCATTCATTGTTCTTATTTTAGGTTAGATTTGTCCGTTAATAGTCACACATGGTGTGAATTTGCAAATTATAGTTATACCAACAGGTGTGCCCGCCCATAGTTTTCATTTTGCTATAGATCCTTGTACTTTTTACATTTGGGGGGGTGCACTGCCCTTGGGTTGTGCACCTTGTCAATATATCTTTTTAAAGGCTGGTGTTAAACAGTCAGGCCTGAGTACTTCTCAGTCTATTTTGAGGTTTGTTGGCACATAGTGAACTAGTGAATTACTAAATTTAGGGAGGATCCTTATTGGGTACAACTTGTGGCTGTGGGATGGCTTTTAAATTTTATTTGTCAACTAAGTACCCTACGTCATATGTTAACTAAGCACCATATGTGGTTTACATGTAATATTACTATTTACTTACTGTTGAATGTTTATTCTTAGAAGAGACTGATGTGCGTTAATATTATAAGTCTCTCCTTATATGTTTTCTCTAATATTTAATGATATCATATCGTGTATTTCAACATTTTTTTCAACTGGAAATTAGGAGGATAACCTATAATCTGGAAAGAAAGATGTTTTATTAAAACTCTAATATTCTATGAATGTGAACCCCTGAGAAAGCTTGACATCACTGACCTTTTATTTATATTCTGATATGCTACGATTCCATTATGTTGGGATTTATATTGTGAATTGTATATTAAATACGTTCCAACTGAAAAATAAAAATCTGTGCAGAGGTATTTTTTTCCTTGTTTTATTATTACAGAATTTTGATGCTAAAAGATTAGATGAATGCAGTAAATGAAAACCAGAGAAATGCAAAAAGTTTTGGAACAACTGTTTTTCTCTTTTTTTGCACTGGTGACATCGATTCTTGACAGGTGGAGGCCTAGGAAGCCATGTTTTCTGAGCACTGGGTTTTGCACTATGTGTGAACTGGGAGTGGAGAGTATCTATACCAGTTAGTGAGGTTCACATGCATGATTTATGTTTTATTTCTAAACCTGTGACTATTTAAGATTTACAGCCACTAGGTGGGAGCAGGTTTGGCATTTAGAAGCTACTCCATATACATAATCTCCTTTATTAGGGCTCGCTCATACAGGTGTATAATACAAAGAAGTTCAATGTGAGAACATATTGCAGTGCACTCTGACCAATGTTATTCAATGAGTCAGAGCAGATCTGCGTATTTTTTCTCAAGCTTTATCAGTGTGAGTAAAAAACACAGCATGCTGCGATTGACCATGTATATCAGTGGAGACTCGCCAACGCAAGTCTATGGGTGCAAGAAAAAAACAGAAGACACATGGACCATCCAAATGCCATCCGATTTTTACAGTTCACAGCCAGAACCTTCCTGGCCAACAATAAAAAAAAAAGTTAAATAGATTGATACATGACAGATATATACAGTTAGGTCCAGAAATATTTGGACAGTGACACAAGTTTTGTTATTTTAGCTGTTTACAAAAACATGTTCAGAAATACAATTATATATATAATATGGGCTGAAAGTGCACACTCCCAGCTGCAATATGAGTTTTCACATCCAAATCGGAGAAAGGGTTTAGGAATCATAGCTCTGTAATGCATAGCCTCCTCTTTTTCAAGGGACCAAAAGTAATTGGACAAGAGACTCTAAGGGCTGCAATTAACTCTGAAGGCGTCTCCCTCATTAACCTGTAATCAATGAAGTAGTTAAAAGGTCTGGGGTTGATTACAGGTGTGTGGTTTTGCATTTGGAAGCTGTTGCTGTGACCAGACAACATGCGGTCTAAGGAACTCTCAATTGAGGTGAAGCAGAACATCCTGAGGCTGAAAAAAAAGAAAAAATCCATCAGAGAGATAGCAGACATGCTTGGAGTAGCAAAATCAACAGTCGGGTACATTCTGAGAAAAAAGGAATTGACTGGTGAGCTTGGGAACTCAAAAAGGCCTGGGCGTCCACGGATGACAACAGTGGTGGATGATCCCCGCATACTTTTTTTGGTGAAGAAGAACCCGTTCACAACATCAACTGAAGTCCAGAACACTCTCAGTGAAGTAGGTGTATCTGTCTCTAAGTCAACAGTAAAGAGAAGACTCCATGAAAGTAAATACAAAGGGTTCACATCTAGATGCAAACCATTCATCAATTCCAAAAATAGACAGGCCAGAGTTAAATTTGCTGAAAAACACCTCATGAAGCCAGCTCAGTTCTGGAAAAGTATTCTATGGACAGATGAGACCAAGATCAACCTGTACCAGAATGATGGGAAGAAAAAAGTTTGGAGAAGAAAGGGAACGGCACATGATCCAAGGCACACCACATCCTCTGTAAAACATGGTGGAGGCAACGTGATGGCATGGGCATGCATGGCTTTCAATGGCACTGGGTCACTTGTGTTTATTGATGACATAACAGCAGACAAGAGTAGCCGGATGAATTCGGAAGTGTACCGGGATATACTTTCAGCCCAGATTCAGCCAAATGCCGCAAAGTTGATCGGACGGCGCTTCATAGTACAGATGGACAATGACCCCAAGCATACAGCCAAAGCTACCCAGGAGTTCATGAGTGCAAAAAAGTGGAACATTCTGCAATGGCCAAGTCAATCACCAGATCTTAACTCAATTGAGCATGCATTTCACTTGCTCAAATCCAGACTTAAGACGGAAAGACCCACAAACAAGCAAGTCCTGAAGGCTGCGGCTGTAAAGGCCTGGCAAAGCATTAAGAAGGAGGAAACCCAGCGTTTGGTGATGTCCATGGGTTCCAGAATTAAGGCAGTGATTGCCTCCAAAGGATTCGCAACAAAATATTGAAAATAAAAATTTTTTTTTGGGTTTGGTTTATTTGTCCAATTACTTTTGACCTCCTAAAATGTGGAGTGTTTGTAAAGAAATGTGTACAATTCCTACAATTTCTATCAGATATTTTTGTTCAAACCTTCAAATTAAACGTTACAATCTGCACTTGAATTCTGTTGTAGAGGTTTCATTTCAAATCCAATGTGGTGGCATGCAGAGCCCAACTCGCGAAAATTGTGTCACTGTCCAAATATTTCTGGACCTAACTGTATATACATATACAGTTAGGTCCAGAAATATTTGGACAGTGACACAATTTTCGCGAGTTGGGCTCTGCATGCCACCACATTGGATTTGAAATGAAACCTCTACAACAGAATTCAAGTGCAGATTGTAACGTTTAATTTGAAGGTTTGAACAAAAATATCTGATAGAAATTGTAGGAATTGTACACATTTCTTTACAAACACTCCACATTTTAGGAGGTCAAAAGTAATTGGACAAATAAACCAAACCCAAAAAAAAATTTTTATTTTCAATATTTTGTTGCGAATCCTTTGGAGGCAATCACTGCCTTAAGTCTGGAACCCATGGACATCACCAAACGCTGGGTTTCCTCCTTCTTAATGCTTTGCCAGGCCTTTACAGCCGCAGCCTTCAGGTCTTGCTTGTTTGTGGGTCTTTCCGTCTTAAGTCTGGATTTGAGCAAGTGAAATGCATGCTCAATTGAGTTAAGATCTGGTGATTGACTTGGCCATTGCAGAATGTTCCACTTTTTTGCACTCATGAACTCCTGGGTAGCTTTGGTTGTTTGCTTGGGGTCATTGTCCATCTGTACTATGAAGCGCCGTCCGATCAACTTTGCGGCATTTGGCTGAATCTGGGCTGAAAGTATATCCCGGTACACTTCCGAATTCATCCGGCTACTCTTGTCTGCTGTTATGTCATCAATAAACACAAGTGACCCAGTGCCATTGAAAGCCATGCATGCCCATGCCATCACGTTGCCTCCACCATGTTTTACAGAGGATGTGGTGTGCCTTGGATCATGTGCCGTTCCCTTTCTTCTCCAAACTTTTTTCTTCCCATCATTCTGGTACAGGTTGATCTTGGTCTCATCTGTCCATAGAATACTTTTCCAGAACTGAGCTGGCTTCATGAGGTGTTTTTCAGCAAATTTAACTCTGGCCTGTCTATTTTTGGAATTGATGAATGGTTTGCATCTAGATGTGAACCCTTTGTATTTACTTTCATGGAGTCTTCTCTTTACTGTTGACTTAGAGACAGATACACCTACTTCACTGAGAGTGTTCTGGACTTCAGTTGATGTTGTGAACGGGTTCTTCTTCACCAAAGAAAGTATGCGGCGATCATCCACCACTGTTGTCATCCGTGGACGCCCAGGCCTTTTTGAGTTCCCAAGCTCACCAGTCAATTCCTTTTTTCTCAGAATGTACCCGACTGTTGATTTTGCTACTCCAAGCATGTCTGCTATCTCTCTGATGGATTTTTTCTTTTTTTTTAGCCTCAGGATGTTCTGCTTCACCTCAATTGAGAGTTCCTTAGACCGCATGTTGTCTGGTCACAGCAAAAGCTTCCAAATGCAACACCACACACCTGTAATTAACCCCAGACCTTTTAACTACTTCATTGATTACAGGTTAACGAGGGAGACTTCTTCAGAGTTAATTGCAGCCCTTAGAGTCCCTTGTCCAATTACTTTTGGTCCCTTGAAAAAGAGGAGGCTATGCATTACAGAGCTATGATTCCTAAACCCTTTCTCCGATTTGGATGTGAAAACTCTCATATTGCTGCTGGGAGTGTGCACTTTCAGCCCATATTATATATATAATTGTATTTCTGAACATGTTTTTGTAAACAGCTAAAATAACAAAACTTGTGTCACTGTCCAAATATTTCTGGACCTAACTGTATATATCTATATCTAATATGTATATATATATATGTATATATGTATGTATATATATATATATATATATATATATATATATATATATATATATATATATGTATATACATAAATATATATATGTACATATATACATATATATATATGTACATATATATATATATATATATATATTTGCACCCGTTAGTGCCTATCTTGTGACACTAAAGAGTGCTTAGCATATTTTAATCTAATAAATAATTAAAATAGAACAACTTGGGGACCACCTATTGTATTTTTGATAACCAGCAAAGATAAAGCAGACAGCTGTGGGCTGGTATTATCAGGCTGGGAAGGAATATAGCTATTTGGGCCTTCCCAACCTAAAAATACCATCCATCAGCTGTGCCAGAAGTGGCGCATCACATAAGATGCACTCTTTTTGGCGCTTTGCCTCGGTTCTTCTCGATTACCCTGGTGTGGTGGCAATTGGGGTAATGGATTTTGAGATTGATATCAGCTGTGTAGTGACACCTGGCATCAAGCTCTGGTGTTAGTGAGGCTTCAGTCGCCACAGGGTACATCACCTCACTTAAGATGCGGTACTCATCCCGGGTAAGGATGAGGTTAACTGCTGGTGTTTCTCACATTCACAAACCACACATAGTTAGGTGCTTTCCCACCGGGGGGTTGGCCTGGGCTAGATAGGGGGGTGGCCATCACTAAGCATGTGACTTTCCCGGTCACTAGGACAACCACCTGAGGGGGCAGGCACCACTTGGGGAAAAAGAAGGAGCATCTTAACACAGGATCAGTTAGCCCCGGGCACAGCTTGGTAGTGATGGGCAGTCCGGCTCTTTTTGGTGATCCGGTTCCTATGGCTCCGTTCACCAAAAAGAGCCGGATCTTTCAGCTCGTTCTCGGCTCCTTATTAAATATGTGAACACATATTTAAGATTATAGAAACACCACCAAAGCCCCGCCCACCTGCGGCTAAGCCCCGCCCACGTACAAGCGGCCAATTAGATTGCTGAGTAGGCGGAGTTTAGCCGCGGGGGGGGTGTTGACTGCGAAAAGAGCCGTTTTGAGATTTTATTGGCTCACACTAGTGATCCGGCTCCTATCGTTCACAGCAGGGAGCCGGATCTTTGTGTCGGATCATTCGCAACTGATACATCACTACAGCTTGGGGTGAGGAGCACAGTCGGGACTTTGGTCCAGGCATATTCTCTCTATCTTCACACTTCTGGGAGCACTACAGGACCCGCGGCTTAGAGCAGGCAGCTCAGTCCGGGTTCTCTACAGCTACCGGGGATTTCAGGGTCTGCGGCGGGTGCAGGAAACACCCGCAGCCTGTTCCACATTCCATCCATGGAATAGGAGGGACCCCGACCAAAAAGGACACACAGTGGGAACACCGGCGGTGACCTCTGAATTATCGGCTGGGGCCCATCACGGCGGAGACTGGTACCCTGAGGCTGCACTTCAACAGTGACTAAAAAGACCTGGAACTGCAGCAGCTGACTCAGCCTCTTATTGCCATCGCCATTATCCAGCGCTTCGGCACCAACACTCCTTACAGTCCCTCATCATCCTCCCCGGGGCCCGCTCCACCTGTGGGGAGCAGAACCATCTTTGCTGCGACACCACCAGCCCCAGAGGACATCACCCACAGCGGCGGCTAATCCCTGGCCACGTACCATAGGTGGCGTCACGAGACAAACTCACAAACTACCATTCCATCATCCAATCCCTTTTTATTGTACACCAAGGGGCCACGAAACCGGGCAAGGGCCACCCGTGACATCCCCAGACCCGAAATCACCGGCCAGGCAACGAGTACGTTTAACCCCTTGCCCTGTGGGTGCTACATTAGTAATGGAGAGGTATCTATCAGACAACCCCATTACTAACCCAGAAGTCAAAAGTTCAAGACACAGACACAAAAAGATTTTGTTATAAAAACATTCACCGACTCTTTCCCTGGTTCACCAATTTATTAAAATAAAAAAGCCATGCAGGTCTGCTGTAGTCTAAGGAATCCGACGTAGTCCATGGAATTCAATGTAGTTCAGAAAAGAAAATCTGAAAAACATTAAAAAAATAGAATAAAAACAAGAGACTGTCCCTTATTCAACAATTTATCAGAAAGCGAAGTTCCCAGGTCCGACGCAGTCCAGGGCTTCCCCAAGTTCCTCGATTATATAGATCAAAGGCAATGGAGCCTCCCAATGAGGCTCTGTAGGGTTTGAGCAGCAGCCACTCTCCCGGTCAGGCTGCACTCCAGGAGACCTGGGGACTATGACGAGTGGTAATGTTGTCAGTAACGTTACTGACATCACTGCTGAGGGCAACAGGACTCTTGTACAACTGTGATCTCCTTACAGCTCTGCCCCGTCCCACTGTCCTCATATTTAGCTTCACATATGTTCTTCACCTTTCTTTTTGGTTCAATATATCACGAGACTTGTAGTGGGAGATGGTCAGCATTGGATAAAAACTAGTTTTTTGGATTTAGCTATTTTTTTTATACTGTTGGGAGACCTATATACAATTTGTGTCTATATGGGGTCACCCAGTGGATATGATGGAAATTGGAGTCTTTTAGCAAAAAATTGGTCATCTTAAACAAAAATAATGGAAAAGGTAACGTAGACACTTTTATATGAATGCAAAGTGAAAGTGCTGAAGAGTAAATAATACAGATGAGCAAATTTAGTCAATTAATATGAAATTCATGTAGAATTTTTAAAAATTTGATGAAACCGCCAAATTTAAACAATTCACAGACAATTTGTGAGAATCACTTACAAAGGCCACCACTGGTATATTCATTGCGGATGATTGTGTCAGACAGAAAAGACTTACATGACTTCCAGAGCAGCCAGGTGGGCTTCTTCATAATGCTTTGCAGCTATCACATCCCATGGTATAGCACAGCCAATCAGGAGGAACCTATAATAGTCTGTATAAAAGCAGAGGCAAGGAACGCAGCAGCCATTTTGTATTGAATCTGAAAAGTGACAGCATACCAGAGCAATAGAGAGAGAAAAAGCAATAAACACAGAAGTAACTGCACATACAGTGTGAGGCAGCTGTTTACCCATAGCCATGTACAGTATATCCCAAAAACGAGTACACCCCTAACATTTTTGTAAATATTTTATTATATCTTTTCATGGTACAACACTGAAGATCTGACACTTTGATACAATGTACAGTAGTCAGTGTACAGCTTGTATAGCAGTGTAAATTTGTGCCCTCTAAATAACTCAACACACAGCTATTAATGTCTAAACTGCTGGTAACAAATGTGAGTACCACCCTAGGTGAAAATTTCCAAGTTGTGCCCAATTAGTCATTTTCCCTCCCTGGTATCATTTGACTCATTAGTGTTACAAGCTTTTATGTATGTATAGGGAGCAGGTGTGTTATATTTGGTGTTATCGCTCACACACTCTCATATACTGGTTACTGGAAATCTAACATGGCACCACATGGCAAAGATATCTGTGAGGATCTGAAAAAAATAATTTTTCCTCTACATAAAGATGGCCAAGGCTATAATAAGATTGCCAACACCCTGAGACTGAGCTGCAACAAGTGGCCAAGACCATACAGTGGTTTAACAAGACAGGTTCAACTCAGAACAGGCCAAAGAAGTTAAAGATAATCTGTCAGCAGGATTTTGTTATGTAAGCTGAAGACAGCATGCTGCAAGGGTTAACACATAGAATTCAGGGATGCCTGTCTTGTAAAGGTCTCATCTGTTATTTATTTGCAATGTTTGTTTAAGCAGCATGACTCAACAGGGCTTATAAGTTAGAATTGCTCTTACAATGTTTTGGTGCACAGCAGTCCGACCCACCCTCTCCTGTGATTGACACCTCACTGTCAATGTACAATCTCTATAGAGAGCCTGGTGTGGGCTCTCAGATCTGCTAGATGGCTAAATCTAAAAATTCTGATTGTGTCAGAATGGATGCTCCCACTAATCTAAGTGATACATCTTTGGATTCAGGATCTCTTTGACTACATCATGCTACTCTCAGATGAGGTAGCAAAACCTTCTGACAGATTCCCTTTTAGACAGTAATGGCTGTGTTGAGTTATTTAGAGGGCACCAAATTTACCCTGTTATAGAAGCTGCTCACTGACACTGTACATTGTATCAAACTGTCAGATCTTCAGTGTCATCCCATGAAAATATATGAAATATTTACAAAAATGTGAGGGGTGTATGACTTTTGTGATATACTGTATGTGGAGGTCACTTTAACATGAGTAAGGTTATATTTGTGTTAAAGAGCTTGAAAAGGGTTGGAAACCATAGGGTCTGCTCTGTATAGCAGAAATCACATTCTAATATATGAATACCGTCTCGCTTTCACAGAAGGTGCCTAATGACAGACACAAAGGATCATCAGCTGACCTCACACTGTCATGATAACCCAACGGCACCCCACCATCACGTCACGGGTGCCCTGATGGGAGCAGGGATTCATGCACCACCTGCCCCTGAGATTGACAGCGTGATTTAACTGGTTAACAGCTGATTTACCTGCGGCTGTTAGAGACACATGATGGATGATTAAATCAGCTGTCATTGGCAGGGAAAGATGCAGGCTCGGCGTGTGAGCCAGCATCAAAGGCAGAGACACGACTTTTGAGGTAACAGTATGTCAAAGGTCGTGAATGAGTTAATATTGTCATTCATAGACAATGAGATGAGCTGTGACAAGACAGCACAAGCTGAGAGAATATTTTCCATTGAACGACTGAATAAGATTATATTATATCCATATTGTTTAACTATCCCAGAGTTGATGGCCATATGTAAGGATTTTCCAGGCGGATACTTATGGCAAAGTTTGCAGAAGAATTCAGAACAGGATTTACGTTTGGACAATTCTGTTTTGAAACATATTCTTTTATTTAAACATTACCCCTATGAAGCCATTCTCCCCTATTACAATAAATACCCGCCCTTCACTTCCATGTTGAGATTCTTAATGGAGAAAAATAATTCCTTCAGTTTGATATAACCGAGTGACAGGAGGATTATGTCTTCCATGACACTGTACAGCTGAGAAGAAGGAATGTCCATCTCGATCTCACACTTGTTTTAAGCAACATACAGTATAAGGTATAACGTGGAGCATGTAATGAAGGTGTAACTGTGGTACCCTGTGCCTGGATCGCCACATATAATAACTACATGTGTATTTCAATCTTTATAACATGTATTGTTAGTTTTAATGAGATATGGTTTTCTCTGCTGTTCACTACAAACACACATTTGTCCACACTCCCTTACTGAGGCTGTTCACTTGAGATAAAACTAATGGTAGAGTGTGAGCCCTAGAAGGAGAGAGGGGAGGGCCTAGGTCTGAGGTAAATTCAGTAGACAGTTGAAGTTCCAGCCAGGGTGGACTTGGGAGGTGAAATGAAGAGTGTAATATGGAGACGGTCCTGTCCTGAGGTAACTGCTAAAACCTCTGGAGTCTGGAGGGGCCAGCTACACATTGGCAGGGTATCAGTCCCTAGGCCACCAGGACTTCCAAGTTCAGTGGCAAATTGAGAGATTGCTATTAACCTTTCTGTAAGGAGTAGTGAATTTCCTGGGAGCACAGTGACATGTTTGAGTCTTGAAACATCAAGAAAAAATAGTGAGTTTTCCTTCAGGATTCAAGTCACCTGCTCGTCAGAAAGAATTAAAGATCCTGATTATTCTTGTCTTGACAATCCCAGGACTTCAAGACACCTGTTCCCAGGTAGAGAAATAGTAGTGGCAGGAGGAATACACTACCACCACACAGCAGAGAAGCCAATTCTCATTAGGGCAGGAAAAACCACCATCCTTGTAACGGCTGTGAGAAACATTCTGGAAGATTCTGCAGAGCTCCAGTAAAAGGTAAAAACTCCCTGACCTGTCTCTGGCTGCATTATTCTCTGCTGCGCCATCCCTACCTCAACATCCCTAGGAACCAGCCCTAGTTGGGGGCGAGGGTACAACCCTCTGGCACTGTACATCACCACCTAACTCCTGAGGACCTCCAACATTGCCCAACCTAACCAAAGCCAAACATCCCAATTGGCGTCCCAAACAATTTTTTAACCCCTGTTGCAAAAATCTGTCGCCCCCGCTCAGTACGACCACATCGCCCCTCGGACCTACCAACGTGACATCAGAGGCCTACCAGGGGCAGCACATAACCGAGGGCCAGGAGGTTCTTTACCTGGACAAAACGGGCTGTAGAACAAGAATGAGACAAGACTTTTTTGGAGAACTTGGATTTACTAAGCTGTTTAAAGGGATTTCTCTGAAAACAAACAAAGAGTACAGAAATAAAATAAAACAAACACCTGGTCAAATCTGACCCGGACCAATGTGCTGCTCCATCGACACTGGACCAAGGTGTTGCAGGAGATAGAACAGCAATTAGTCTAGCTATGTGGAGGTGGTGTACACTGCTAAGCCTCAGCAACAAACAATTTGGGTGCCACAAAATGCAGACAATTTGCAAACAGAAAAAGGAGAAAATGCTCTGCAGAAACTTTGTGCACACCAATAAAATGAACAACCAAATTTCATTAGTCTCAAAAAATACACACAAGTATAAAAACCATTAAAATCACAATGAAGGCTGACAAAACCAAGTGCAAAAACACTAAAAATAACACCCCCCTATCAATATGCAGTTATAAGTATAAACATGTGGTCTGACACACAATAGTGCCACAAAATACAGTCTGTAAACATTTAGCATGAAAAACGAAATCCCATTGTAGGATAACCTCATAGAGCACTAAGACCCTTAAAGTAGAGCATATATCTATTGTTTTAAGCTAATGGATTAGTATGGTATCCATCAAAATAGCCAGCTGATATGGCATATAGATAAATACCTACAGAATAAGATGATAGCCAAAAGACGCAAAACAGTACTGAGCATAGGCTTGCTGCACAAGGTGGACTACAATACCCAAACAAATAAGTAGTGAGGGAGGAGACAGTCACACCAGGCTGTCAGCCAAAGAAAGACACCCAATGCGTATAGCCGCACCATGTGGCTTCATCAGGGGTGAGTGTATCTTTCAGGTATAATATGAAACATTTAAATATTATGCTGATTACTGGAAATTAGTTGCTGGTGATGAGCGGTGAGTGCATTAAGTCATGCATTTGTGTACTAATATAGTCATTTGCCAAGGTCACCAGGAACCAATATGTCAGGAGTGTGTTTTCTCAAGGAAAGGTTTAGAGGGAGATGCCAAGTGAAATGACCACTGTGGAGCAGTTACCAAATATAAAAGGCTAGGGTGGCGTCGGGAAGGTGGAGTTGGCACCAGAGTCATCAGGGGAACGACATGTGCTCTGCGGAGCAGGGCCGTGTCGTCTGCATAGGAACATCTGGAAGAACATTGAGCCTAGAGGGATCCAAAGGCTGTATACCGATGCCAGAAGAACCAGAAGACCAAATATAGTCACCAGAGGAGCTCGAAGACCAAATATCATCGACAGAGGAACCCAAAGACCAAACACCATCACCGGAGAGGATCACTCAATGAAGTGCTGAATTAAGTGGGTCTATGAAAGCTTAAGTTTCATACTGTGACCCTAGTAGAGCGACTCTGTTGCCCCATTGACTTCTCAGATAACACAGTTACTATAAACATCAACAGAGTAAACTATTAAGGTCAGGTGCACTGTCTATATAGACAACGTTGGACATGATGGATAAGCTTCCAATATGGCCGCTCCAGGAATGTTTTTAACAATAAATCACTACAACATTTACAAAATTAATCAGCACCATCTTTAGAATCTAAAGTCTAAATTCTAAATATTGAAACCTAAACTAAATAGCCAAAACAGCCCCTGTAATGATGAGCTGGTAGGAGATTCGAATTGTAGACTTCATAGCAAAGTCCCCTTGTCATTAACCCCTTAACAAAACCTTTTCCAGAATGATTTGCTTAAAGGAAACATTCATCTAGCAGCATTTGGCTTGACTCATGAAATAACAAACAATGTCTCCCAATAATACTCATTCACTTCATTCAGAGCTCATACGATTTATTTTGTTTTCCGTTCTGGAAATAGTTTATTTATGAATGACATAACCCAATATACAGAAGTTCTGTTCTTTAAAAATCTTTGACTGATATTATTGAACATTCACTCAAGCACTCCGGTCCATGAGGTCACGACTAATATTATCTGATGAATATATCAATGTAGTAAGAAGTGTAATAGACTGCTCATTGTGACCTTATCATATGTCACTGCCTGCATTTCTGAGCTTGGTGGGTAAAAAGAGTTCGCTCCTACAGGATCACTGTTTAGAAATAGTTGGATTTACTGGTTGTTCTGAGTGTAATGTATATTCTCAATAATTAATAATTGCAAAATTGAATTAAAGTATTAATATAGTGTACTCTCAAAAATGTTTTCTTCTTTCACTACTGCCATATATATGGATATTTTTATGGCATCTACCAGGTGATATTAGCAAAATGCTAGAAGGTTTCATTGACCTCCATAGTTGTGCAAGGACTCGTCAACATGGCACAGGAATCTACACTTGTTATGCACGTACCTAACTCAAACACGGGAAAAAGGTAGAAATAAATCCTACAATACAGAAGCTGCACCCACACCCTACTGGTTCCTGTACAGACTAGAAAACACTATTTTCCCAACTAAAATACCAAATCTGACTGCCAACTCCATTCACATGTATCCTGGGTCTCCTGGAGGATGGGGTCGGATTTGAGTTCACCGGTGACAATTGGTATAACGCAACTTTTATATCAGGCCAGAAAGCTGTTGGCTTAGCACTGGCTAGATCCAGCTCCTCCGGCCATCTGAGCCCTCAGGGAGAGAGTTAATGCTATACTTTGGATGGAGAGAGGGGCATACTTCAAAAGAAATGCACTGAAGAAAATCTATAAGACTTGGGGGCCGTGGTTAGATACTCTGGATCTTCCCTCCTCGGCGGTGCTGCAAGACCGTATGGGACACCAGGTCCTTCTTTTCATTACTGGTTAATGGCTTGCCGAGGCAGGGTGGAATTATGCATTTTTGGTATATATATGGTTTCTGAAAATGATGTGGAGTATTTTGTGTCATGGGTATATATATATATATATATATATATTTAAATGAAGTATTTACGGTAATTTGGGACTTACACTGATATTGGGTATGGATTGCAGGTGCACTGTTTAGTGTACAACTTAGGTGCTGTTCTTGTGACTGAATGTTTTCTTTTCCCTGTTCTGTTCTTGCCAGGAAGTAGACTACTGTTTGTGTTATGTAACTGTCTTGGTTAATAAAAATGAACCTGATTTAAAAAAGAGAGAAAAAAATACCAACTCGGACCTAGCTCTCTGAAGAGTCATTGAGTAGTTTCTCATTCTTTCTGAGGAACCAGAGGGGAGGCCACTACACACAACTAACCGAGAGAGGAAGAGTGTGCAGAGGTAGATGGGCACCAAAGGTGAGGAACCTTTAAGCACATGCACAAGGGGAGAAAAAGAAGTTTAATAAATAAAAGCAAGAGAAATCTCCCACCAACCTTACTGACTAGAGAGGAAAGTTTTGGGAGGGTAAATAAGAAAGCAGAGAAGTAATACAACTGGCCCCTGCCTAGCATGCAAAATTCCTTTGTTGCAGAGCTGGATATCCTTAGCAAATGTCCACCAAAAACTATAGCCAGCAAACAAGGCTGGCATAAGGTGAGAAATAACCCAAGCTGTGACAGAACATATACAAATACGCAATGTAAGTAACACGTGGCTAGCAACAAAGCAAGGGAAGAAAAGCAAAGATAAGAGAACCATCAGCAGCTAAACAGAGACTGATCAGGATGTGACTCAGCAGGGAAGGATATTGACCATGCAGTAAGAAATCACTGTATAGAGTCCTGAAACCAAGGTATGACAGTAACCACCCTTCTACAAGGGACCACTGGACCCTCAGTATCCAGCACAATCTTATCTTGCTGAGGGATCTCACACACCAGATGATCTGCATGAAGATTTTTTCAATCAGTCCAGGAGATATCCTCAGGACAATAACGTTTCCACTTGACGAGATACTGTAAATGGTGCCTGACCCACCTGGAACTCAGTACTCGCTTTACTTCATACTCCTGAAACTCCTTCAAATTCACCTTAATTATGTCTCAAGAACCAGGTATCCCCTCAAATCTTTTCAAAAAAGAAGAAGAAAAGTGTGACGCCCTGGCAAAACCAGGTAGTCACACAATAGGCCCCCGCATAACACCTTCCCTCACCTAGGTTACTTACAGCCGACCTGAAACCCTAGTCACCAGTTGGCTGGACCAGGCGGTTAGGAAACGCCCACCTAGGGGTCTAGACAGCCCGGGGCGGGAAAACAGTCAGTTAAGCAGTTAAGCAGTTAAGCAAATGGATTGAGTTGGAGTTCAAGTTGAGAGGAGTGTGGGATGGAGCTAGGTGTAGCTCCAGCGGAGGAGAAGTTCAAGTTGAACGGTGCCAGGGTCGGAGCCCTGGTATCTTGGCTAGGTTGCAGACAGTGGTATCTGTCAGCAGGAGATGGGAAGACGGCTCGGCAGATCCGAGGAGGACCAGAGCAGGGTTGGAGCCCGCCGATACCGACACTGGAGACCTGACTGGAAACCGTGCACAGAGGGGTTACTCGGACTCTGAAGCCAGGACCGGAACCAATGGCCTAGCTAATCAACCAATTGAGGGCCAGATTATAGGTCCTGTCCCAACCAAAGTCCCAAAAGCAGACAACCACACACAGAGAGGGATAGGGCAACCACCAGGGTCCATAGATCCCACGGGTCAGCGTCAGAGGGCACGGCTCCTCAGGCACACAGAAAGCCGGGAGCTGACATCCGTGTTCCATACCAGGAAGTCTAAAAACACAACTACAACTAGTGCAGAGGAGAAGACGGCGACCAACAACCCGGGTGGGGGACCAGAGTACAACCGGCCACGGTGTCCGGCCACCAGCACCTTGGTTTACCAAAGGACTTGTGTGATTATTTTACTTGTGAGTAACCAAACATCCCCTGGTCCATCCAGGCGCGCAAGCCCCTGCCATCGCCATACCCTGCACAGAGAAACTGGGCCCCGGGGCAACCATCCCTACCCACGGAGGGGTTAACATCCAGCTGCCATTACATCTCACCCAGGTATCCCACAACAGCAGCAGTGGTGTCCCACTTCACGGCACACCGTGGGTGGGGTCACGAACCGAATACGATCAAGGCTGTACAACTCCGTCCCCCTTTTCATTCGGCGTGTCCGCGTGACCCCCGGGTCCGGAGGATCCCTCGAGCCACGCAGCGGGTCCGAATCCGAGTAGAGCCGGCTGCTGGCACGGGGGCAGCACAAAAGGAGCTTTTGATCTTCCAAGCCAAAGGTAGTTGAAGTTTGACTGTCACAGGATTGTCACAAGACATGATTTTATTTTAGGAAAACCACACAAACTCTCCCACCCTAAAGGCAGAAGCCTTCTAACTCCTGCTTTTGCAACTTTTTTGGGCTTGTCCCTAGTTACCAAAAGACCCTTCTTCTACCTTGTTGCTGGTTTTACTTAATTGGAAAGTAAGTCTCTCCTAAGTAGAGTTAGGTAGATCAGTGAAAAAGACCATGGTCAAGTGAGTACCGGCTTGCGATGGAACCTTGCTAGGCAAGAGTAAACCCACTTGGACTCGAAGAGAGGCCTTAGCCCCAATAGACTTTGCAATAACGGACAAACTCTTCAGCATCGTTAAAAACATTCTGCCACCAAAAAGATCTAGAAACAGACTTTCAAATGGTGGAATAATCTGTATGCCCTGGTAAAACAGAGCCATGCAATTATTAAACAGATCTATTTGCAAAGACAGTTGTACATAGAGTTGTTTATAGGTAAATCTTCTGGTGCACTGTCCTGAGCATTCTGAATGCATTGTCTGAGATCTGCCATCAGGGGACATAGCAACACCCCTTCACCAAGAACCCTGACTTATTATTTGTCCCTCAACTGAGAGACAATGCTATGAGACAAAACATTGCCTTAGTATTCTTAGATCTGGGGTGACAAGTTACGGGAGCCGAGGATCTCAAAAAACAACCAGAAAAGCAGTAGGCCTCCAATGACCTCTTGGGTCTTCCAACTGATGACCGCATTGTGTTTAAATATCCATGTCCCAGCACTACATTTGTAAGTAGAGAAGCTAGAACCATACATTAAATGGATTCCATGTGAAATCCTACTACCTTCATACATAAATTCTCTATCTCCAAAGTAATGTGAGTTTTTGAAAGAGGAAAGTTATCAATAGCAGAAACTTGAAAGAGTAAGTTGAGAGAGGAGGATCATAAGCACAATCTACAATGAAGTCATGATCAATTGGATTGAAAATAGGATGTGAATCAACAAATTCAGGTGTGCAAACAAAATCAGATCTACTTTCAAGGGATACCTGTAAGGAAAAAGCGAAAGTGTGTAGCAGAGACAATCTCAGACTCTTGGAACCTGCATATCTACAAAAAGTCTCTTCTTTTTTTCTGTTTTGAAATTCTTTAATAAACTTAAAACTTTGAAAAATGACATGACTGGAACCATGGCAAAATAAATGAAACCGAGCAAATGCTTCAAGTTTAGTTCCCCTTTGGTGTCCATCCAAGCACCACTTTGCATAGGTGTCAACTGATAGGTAGGAAGATGCCACTGAATTGCCTTGGCATGTGCATTTACCTTTCAGGAAAACTGTTCTCCTTGTGGAGACTGACAAATCAATCTGTCTGTCAGTGGTGAAGAGTCTTATAGCTGCAATGCTCCTCTGGCAAATATTCAAATTGTCTCTTCAGGAAGGAAGGAGATGAACTCTAGTGCCACCTATTAGAAGTAGCTATACTCAAAGTCAAAAGTGGCGCTTCAATGAGCCTATTCATATGACCAGATCAAATATGAGTCAGATCTGATCTCATACTTTGCCCTGACGAGAGACAATCATCCCGAAACACCGTGTCTGCAAATTGAGGTTCTGATCTGGCATAAATCCTAGGTCATATGAAAAGGATCATTAAAGAGCCACTTTTGACTTTTAGGATACCTACTTCCAATAGGTGGCTCTAGAGTTCATCTACTTCCTCCCTAATGAGACAATTTAAATATCTACCTTTCAGGCATCTATCAAAATGAAAAGCTAGGGTCATAGCTTCTTCCAGAGACCGCGGGTAGGGACTGTCAGCTATCATGTACTTGACAGAACTAACTCTGAAGAGCAGAGTCATTCCAGGAGGTCTGTACTGCCCAACATCTAAACTGTGAACAGTAGTCCTCACGCTATGCCCTCTCTTATATGTATAAGGATACTTATAATCATGCTTCTGATTTATGTGAAATGATGCAGTAATTGAAATGCTATATTATATGGCTGAGAAAAGACCTTCATTCATCAAGTTCAACTAAAGGATGGGAGAGGTTATTGAATAAAAGGACAAAGTAGAGGTACAATCATAAGGTATGATTAATTCTGCCCTAAAAGAACCAATCTTCCCCCTGATTGAGAATGTTGATCAAAAGGATCACTATTTATATTGTGTGAATTTTACACATTTAGATTAGCTATGTTTTTTTTTACTCTTAGAAAGTATTTTTTTAAACCAATGATGGTTACCGCTGTGAATCTGTCTCCTCTGAAGATTGAATCTTTTTTTTTTCTTAGAAAAATGGAATTGCCTCTAGTCATTGGATTCTACATGGAACATCTTTTCACCATATATTTTATTGGGACAATTTATGAACTTGTCTAAGTTAATCATGTCCTCTAGAGATGAGCTGGGCAATCTAGGGAAAATCAAGCTCGAGTTACATTTAGTGAAATTCGGTTTCACAAGATTTAGAACATTTTGAGAATTTATTTTTAGTTCACAAAAAAACCCTTAACCACATCAGAGTATCCATTTGTGATGACGCATGGGCCTTCCCATAATGACCTGCAGCTTTGTCATTGTATGGATTATCATACCTTGTGCAGTGGGGTTCAGTAACTGGGCCATCACAGGTCAGCAGTTCCCTATGGAGCACAGTTTTTTTTTTCCATCTCCAGACTCACTGAGTAAGTCTCCCTATCCAGTAGAATGTAGACTCTTGTGGTGAGTGAAGTCCCTCTAGTTTTCTCTCCTTTGTAGAGTGTCAGCTCTTGTGCTCAGCAGTGTTTTCTCTCTCTCTCCCTCTCTCTCTCCCTCTCCCTTGTAGAGTATGAGCTCTTATGTTTCAGCAAGGTTCTCTCTCTCTCTTTCTTATCTCCCACATATATATTTTCCAAGCAAGTAAAAGCTTTCCAGTATTGAGATTCACACAAATTTATTCATTTCAAATCAGTTTTTTAAAAAAGTATTTGGTGAAGCCAGCCAGTTAAAATTTGCTTATGTAATGACTGAAGGTCCAATAGGGATCCGGCGAGTCACGAGACAGAGACGCAAGCAGAAAATTAACCTCAGCAGGGGTGAAGCTTCCTTTCAGTCACCAGGTCCCAGGGAAAATCACAGTCAGCAGCTGACCTTACCCTTAGAAAGCACGGTCCTCCACAGCCATCTGAGCACCTGACGGCAGGCCTGCACAGTCTCTTCTGCTGTTTCCCGCATTTGTCCAGGCACATCATCTTCAGCCTGCTCCCTCTAAACCAGGCCCCCTCTTTTGTCAAGCAACAAACCTCTGGGTCCTAGTGCTCTCTCCACACTTGATGAGTCACACACAGGGAGGGGGAACTTGTTAGGATATGCAGCACAACTCGCAGCACTTTTCAGTGTTACACTAAAGGCCCTATCACACACAGAGGTAAATCTGCGGCAGATCTGTGGTTGCAGTGAAATTGTGGACAATCAGTGCCAGGTTTGTGTCTATGTCCAAATGGAACAATATGTCCATGATTTCACTGCAACCACAGATCTGCCAAAGATTTATCTCTGTGTGTGACGGGGCATTTAGACAACTCTTCGGAAGACTAAAATGTAATGCTTTTAATCTTTCCTCAAAACTAAAGGTACCGTCACACTAAGCAACATCGCTAGCAACATCGCTGCTGAGGAACAACTTGCTAGCGATGTTGCTTAGTGTGACATCCAGCAACAACCTGGCCTCTGCTGTGAGGTCGTTGGTTGTTGCTGAATGTCCTGGGCCATTTTTTAGTTGTTGCTCTCCCGCTGTGAAGCACACATCGCTGTGTGTGACAGCGAGACAGCAACAACTAAATGTGCACGCAGCAGGAGCCGGCTTCTGCAGATGCTGGTAACCACGGTAAACAGCGGGTAACCAAGAAGCCCTTACCTTGGTTACCCGATATTTACCTTCGTTACCAGCTTCTGCTGCTCTCAGCTGCCGCGCTCCTGCTCCTTGCACACATAGCCAGACTACGCATCGGGTAATTAACCCGATGTGTACTGTGGCTAAGAGTGCAGGGAGCAGGAGCCGGCACTGACAGCTGAGAGCGGCGGATGCTGGTAACGAAGGTAAATATCGGGTAACCAAGGTAAGGGCTTCTTGGTTACCCGATGTTTACCGTGGTTACCAGCGTCCGCAGAAGCCGGCTCCTGCTGTCTGCACACATAGCAGAGTACACATCGGGTAATTAACCCGATGTGTACTGCGGCTAGGTGTGCAGGGAGCCAGCGCTAAGCGGTGTGCGCTGGTAACCAAGGTAAATATCGGGTTGGTTACCCGATATTTACCTTAGTTACCAAGCGCAGCATGCTTCCACGTGTAGCGACGCTCCAGCGATCCCTGCCAGGTCAGGTTGCTGGTGGGATCGCTGGAGCGTCGCTTAGTGTGACATCTCACCAGCGACCTCCTAGCAACTTACCAGCGATCCCTATCAGGTTGTATCGTTGTTGGGATCCCTGGTAAGTTGTTTAGTGTGACTGGGCCTTTAGACCCTCGATGCCCCTTATCAATTTCCTAACTTTTTTTTGTACCTTTTCTAAGTCCAAGGCATCCAACAATCTAAGTTATCTGCTATCTTTAGGATAGGTGATAACTTGCTTACTTGAGAAGATCTAACTACTCGAAACTCCTCTATTCCAAAGAATTGCCTCTGAAAAAAATTCAAGAGACTGCTTGAAAAAAACCAAGCACTGTATTCTGAAGTATCAGAGGGTGTATTTTTTGTAACCAATAGATAAAAGAAGGCAGATCTTGCCCTTGGACTTCCATCCTAATATTCACCATCCCCAAAGCACACATACTACTTTTCCCTTCTAATGCAATAGACATCATAAGTTTGATCATTTTCTTTGTATTTTCTTTTTAATATTGGTTTCCTTTTCAGTAGTAATAATATCTATCAAGTGATGTTTGAAAAATATAGCTTAGGTAATCACATTCCTTAAAATTGCTAAGTAACAAATGGCTGCCTTCTCAATTTGAAGCATGCTATATTTAATGATCTGAGAAGTGCTTTGAATTATGTTCTGTGTTTTATTTTCTGTGATTATGTTGATTTTCCAGACTGTGTTTTATTTCCTTCCATCCTACATAATGTATGTGTAAGACAAGTAATTCATAATCCAGCTTTATTTCGAAATATACGCAGCCTTTTAACACGGTGTGTAGGTTAAACATGGTTCATGGTTCTTAAAGGCAAATTATGTAGTTGAAAAATTTGTACTCTGTAGACATAGATTGGTTATTCTTTATTATGTTTTAGAAGATTAAAGAAGGTCAAGCAGATTAATAACTGCTGTTGCCTGGAAATATGGGTTGGAAATTTAAATGGTTGTTCCCAACTTGGTGATCTAGCACGTATTCCAAATATATATGATAACTTGCTCATTGCTAATGGTTTAACCACTAGGACTGCCACCGTTTCCAATAATGGGACCCTGAAAAGGAGCGGTGGGTGCCCGTTAAATGGAGAATGATTATAGCGATAGTGATGAAAGGATGGCCATCTGATGCCTGAAGAAGTGGTTTGGAAATCCATTGGATGTAGCACTTGGCTACTATCAGCAATTCCATAGACAATGAATGGAGCAGTTCTGTGGTCCCCAAGAGTGGCTACTAAATAGTGTAATGATTCAAACTATGTAAATTCATCTAAGATCCTCTCGTTCAGGTTTGAAAATATTTACTTTGCCGCAATAAATTAATATATACGTTTTGGATGTGCATTCTATGTTTTTGTCCACACCGTTTGCATATTGTATGGTTTGTGTCCCCTTTTTGTTTTACGTGGTACCAGCTCTCATCCCATTTGACCCAGGTGTTTTTATTTATTGGGAGACACCTTTTTTTTCTAAGCTTTTAGTCTAAAACCATGTGGAAGGTGAGCTAATTAGATATATTTACTTGGTTTTGGTGTTGTGCCTGTAGGGTATTGTGACCTAGAGCCATGGCGGCCTTGACTTGAAGTATGGGTGGTGTGGGGCACCAGGTGGTTCCTTCTGCTGGTATGCCATTGCTTCAGCCTTGGTTGGGGGATAGTGCCACACCTTTAAGGTCAGGAATGTACTAAGAAGTTTGACATGACATGACAGTAGACTTCATATACGCTGATCAGAATGTTAAACTGAGAACTTCATGTTTATGTTTGTACATTTTTGTTTAGCTTCAATAGAACAATTTAAGTTTTGGATGTGTGTCTCGTCTTTTTCTACATCTGACCACTGTCAAAGATGCCAGCAGTTGCTTAATGGTTGTCCCAGATTCTCATTGATCTGAGGGAATGTATATTGTTAGACGTGCTGTATATTGCATAAATGAAATGTATATTGTAATGTGTAATTTTTAAGAAAATATTATTTGGGCAACTCATTATTTAGGTAGTATTTAGTGGTATTACTTGTTATGTTTTTGTAACACAGAGATTTTTTTTACAAACTTTGATGACTGGCATGGCGTTGTTGGGATCAGTTCAGACTTTTGATTCTAAAGGCCACTTTACACACAGAGATAAATGTGCGGCAGATCTGTGGTTGCAGTGAAATTGTGGACAATCAGTGCCAGGTTTGTGGCTGTGTACAAATGGAACAATATGTCCATGATTTCACTGCAACCACAGATCTGCCAAAGATTTATCTCTGCGTGTAAAGTGGCCTTAAGGGGTACTTTACACGTTGCGACATCGCTGCCGATATATCGTCAGGGTCAGGTCGTTAGTGATGCACATCCGACGCCGGTAGCGACATCGCAATGTGTAAATCCTAGGAGCGACGATGAACGAGCACAAAACAGTAAAAAATCGCTGATCTGTGTCACGTTGTTCATTTTCATAATGTCGCTCCAGCTGCAGATACGATGTTGTTTGTCGCTCCTGCGCTGTGTGTGAAGCCGCAGGAATGACAAACATCTCCTTACCTGCCTCCACCGTCAATGCGGAAGGAAGAAGGTGGGCGGGATGTTATGTCCCGCACATCTCCGCCCCTTCGCTTCTATTGGCCGGCTGCTTAGTGACGTTGCAGTGACGTCACGGTGACGCCGAACGCACCTCCCCCTTGAAGGAGGGATTGTTCGGCAGTCACAGCGATGTCGCCGACCAGGTATGTGCGTGTGAAGCTGCCGTAGCGATAATGTTCGCTAAGGCAGCAATCACAAGATATTGCATGTACGATGTTGGCGGGTGCTATCGCTCTGGACATCGCTAGAAAATGATAGTGATGTCGCAACGTGTAAAGTACCCATAACACTCCGCTCGATAACTTTCCTGTCAGTGACCAATGAAGGCAGACTCGGGTGTTGACCAGCAAAGTGGTAGTTCATAGGCAGGCTAGCAAGAGTTAATCTTTGCTTATCTGCTTGTTAGTCTTCTTTGATCACATGTTGTGGGGGAGCTAATTACATCTGTTCCCCTTCTATATATACTGGCTAGATCTTTCTTTTTTATGCCAGCTATAGTTCATTATAGCTGCTCTAGTGAGGTGTTGTGATCCAGACTGAAACTTGTTGCTGAGTGCGGTTGTGGAGTTAATCCTTGTTGCCTTGTGTAGCTACGTTGCTGCTCTTGCTTTTGTTCTGAGTCTCTAATTGTCTATTTCTGTGTGTGTGCAGTGTGTTAGAGTTTTGGATTTCCCTTGCTTGTCTATATCTATTTTCCATCACACACATGGCCCATCCTTCCCTGGTAGAAGGGGGTATCAGATTAGTTCTGGTCAGGAGCATAGCCAGGCATGGGACTCAGGTATCTCCACTATCAGTAGTAACCCCGAGGTTAGGGATAGCCTAAGGTCCCCTATCATGAGGGACAACATAGGAATGCCTGTTCCTCACTATCCCACAGTCACATCCTGACAGTTTTGTAGTATTATTTTGCCTATAAGGGCAGGTTATCAATATTAATTTTGTTGAAAATCTAATATTGGGATAATTATAGTACTGTATTGAATCCTATTCAATCTCTTTAACATAAACAGAGTCTTAGCAATGTCAAAGTGATCTAAATATATATGGTTATTGGTAAATGGATGGTACGTGGTGGTAACCAACAGCCTGTTTAATAACACAATAAAACGATAAACTATTTGGCCTTTTTGGGGGTAGATGACTTCAGTGTGTCATGCACAGCGTAGAATATGTCTGTATATAACGTGTGACACACACAATCAGACCAACGGGTGTCTGACGCACTAAGAAAAAATGCCACAAAAAGGTGGAAATACTCGGGTCGCGATACAACGGAGGTCCCTGGTGCTAGAGAGAGGGGTAAGGGAGCACCTCCTGCACTCAACTCAAGCTGACTGCTGAGCTCCCTAGCATCCCTATACAGGTTCTTTCAACCTGTCAGCCAGCAGGATACTTGGGTCCCTCAGCTGTCCCTGAACTCACTATGTCTAATGAGTAGGCTGACGAGTACACTAAACTCGCCACTGAACTAATAAACACGAAGGGAAAGGAAAGACAGGCAGGGGAATAAACAGAAGGATACAAAACACCAAACTTCCCCATAGCAGACAGACTGCATACCAGCAGGTAGATGGGCAAAGGAGAATACCTCAGCAGTTCCTTCCACCAGGCTGGCCAAAGTATAAATGGATTCTAACAGTAGCAAGGTCTGCTGAAAAGGCTCCAGTATTTAACCTAAATGTGCCAGAAAGGGCAACTCTAGGAGCACCAGCAGTAGCACAGTATAGAAATAGGATGGATAGGTAGAAGTTGCCCAACTGGTTGAGTGCATTTGCACTGGCGGCAACAAAACAATGTAGAACACAATGGAGAGGCTGGAGGATGATATGGCTGATCTAATCATTGGCACAAGGTGAATAAAATTTGGCACTCCCATGCATGATTCATTTTCACAAATGAAAGGCGTTCAACAATCTGCTCTGCTAAGGTGTTACAAGTCTACTTGACAAGCTACACTACATACCTTCTCTGACAATACATTGGAGGTTGGATATTATAATATGCCTATGGCAAACTAGGCTACTTCTTGCCACTGGTCCAATCTGAGCAAGAAAGTCATAGGGTCAATATTCAAACTCTTTGTAATTTTACATTGAGGAGTATCTTTCTGAAATTATTTCTCATTTTTTAGACGCAGGTGAACCTCTGACCATCTTTGCTTCTGAGAGGCTGTGTCTCTCTTAGTCCCAACTGTGCTGCAAAATTATTCTTGCTTTATTTCACAAACATGGACATGGACAGATTAAAAGCAAGATGTCAGACCACACAGGGTCCCGCCAAGCTGGTCCGACAGCTTGCTTTTAATCTGTCCATGTCCATGTTTGTGAAATAAAGCAAGAAGAATTTTGCAGCACAATTGGGACTACGGACAATTTTCCTTTCTCTACATAATTTTGGCAGTAGCCAACTGCCTGGCCTGGTGTCCCGCTGTATCTTGGTATACGGGTGAGCAAAGTTTTTTTCTATTTTCTGTCTCTCTTACTTGAGCTTAGTATTCACAGTCATGTGACATGGCTGAAAATTGACTTTCCTGTTGTTTTTTATTAGGATCATTTATTTTTGCAACCTTTTGTTAACTGTGTTCTAATTGTTTGAGATGTTTTACTGCCATAAATTTCTAAGTGAGTTAATTGCTTTTAAATACGGTAATATGGAAAAATGTTTATCTTTCAACTTCTGATCTGTGTTTTCAGTTTTTTTTTAATAAATTAAGGCTATAATAGATTTCTACTGTAAATCATAATGAATGTATACTTTCTTTACATTTTACATAGGTTTCCACCTTTTATTAAACTGGGGTTATACTTAGCACCCAAACAGTTTGTGATTATGGTGTTGAAACCGCACCCAGAGATGATCATGGGTCAGAAGAGTTTCATGGCCAGAGCTGCGCCAGATAGATGATGTGTGGGGATAACATGTTATCAGTAGTGATGAGCGAGTATGCTTGTTACTACTCGGTACTCGCACGAGTATCACTGTACTCGGGCTACTCGGCGGGAACCGAGTAATCTCGCGATACTCGTGCTGTACTCGTGGTCTTCATCCCTGCATGTTGGCGCTCTTTGAGATCCAGCCCTCATGCAGGGATTGGCTGGCAGACCACTGCAATGCCACAGCCCTGTTAGTTGTGGAATTGCAGTGATTGGCCGGCCTGCACAGCGTGACCGAGCCTTTATACCGGCGGGCGCGCTGTGCTCTGCACACAGCCATCCAGACAGTCAGTGCAGGGAGAGTGTTGCTGCTTCAGGGAAAGGTTTGCGGCCCTTTATAGCTATTTCCATAGCAGGGCTGCAAACAGTGTGACCAGAAGTCCTTCTCAGGACTATTATAGTTGTATACAGGCAGGCAGGGTATAGCCAGGTCGGAGTACAGTAGCAGAGTCCTTCTCAGGACTATTGTTGCTGTATACAGGCAGGGTATAGCCAGGTCGGAATACAGACTAGTGACCAGAAGAGTCCTTGTCAGGACTATTGTAGCAGTATACAGGCAGGCAGGCAGGCAGGGTATATAGCCATTCCTAGTGGTGACCGTATACCAGCCTTCATCATATCTGGGGCTGGTGTACACAGTCTAAAACAGTCCAGATAGTGTCAGACTTCTCAGCAATTGTCGCTCCTAAAAACCTGTTAGGTTCTTAGTGCGTCCGTGCTTGCATTTAAAAACCGCACGTGTGTGCCTGTCGGTGGCAGCGTACAGGTGCACGTTTTGCACAAACTATTATATAACGCACAAGTCTAGTGTATAATACATGTCAGTCAGCAGTGGCTGATAGTGTCAGACTTCTCAGTAATTGTCGCTCCTAAAAACCTGTTAGGTTCTTAGTGCGTCCGTGCTTGCATTTAAAAACCGCACGTGTGTGGCAGTCGGTGGCAGCGTCAGGCTCCATATTGTCCCTAGATAGAGACGTGCATGATGGCCTGTAAACCTGAAGTGCCCATGTCGCGGGCGGGGAGGAGGGTGTCAGCACACCGCGCTAACCCCTTCTGCTCGGGTCCGGCAGCTGCTCCTGGTGGCTCGAGCTGTGGGCCGGATCCCGGGGTTTCTCGAGCGAGACTCCTCGCCCGTGAGTGAAAGGGGGTGTTTGTTGGGTGTGGGGATTGTTATAGTTCGTGACGCCACCCACGGTTGTGGTGATTTCACCACCGCTGCTCTGTACGGGGGCTCCCGGGGATGGTGATGCGGAGCAGCCAGGTTTTGTGTTGCCCCTCCGTGGGTAGGGCCCGGTGATGGAGATGTGTGGTGCAGGGCTTGGTGGGCGCAGGGACGCGGGGGCAGCGCTGTGCCTTGCGGCACTGTGGTACTCACTCAGCCTGAGACGTGGACACAGTTTGTACGGTAAACCAAACGGCTGGTAGGACGGTCCCACAGACGGCTGCACCTGCACTCCCGGTAGGTGACGGTGATGTCCCTCTTCCTTGCACCTTTGTTTGACTTGTGGTAGCGGTGGATTCCCTCCGGTTACCCGCTCCCCGGCTGCAATCTGGGCCGGAGGAGCTCTACACTTTGCCCGCAGGCGCTGGCCCTGAGAAACTGGTGCCGTGGCGGTGGCGGTGTCTCTCCGGTTCAGGTTGGGCTGTTGCCTTCAATCGGGACTTGTTTGCTGGGGGATCTACGTCACCTTCACTGACGGATTCGGCAAATCTGGCGACTCCTAGCCTTGCCGGGGTCCGAGAGGCCCCTGCCCTGGTGCTGACTGTCCTTCGGAACACTGCTCCAGACCACCGGGCACACAGCCAACGGGGTCCTTCCAGGAACTTCCAAACGGTCCCCCTCCAGACAGTCACCGCCGTCGCTGACCTTGCTGATCTGGCCCTCCACAAAGCTGGACCCTTCAGGCTGTCTTTCTTCACTGTCACTTCACTTGCTTTCCTCCTTTTTCCACTTTCTCTACTTTCACTTTCACTTTCTTAACTCCTCTACTTAACTCCACTTCACTCTTGCCCTGCCTGGGCTACTCTCTGTTGTTACTCCTTCCACTTCCTCCTCCTGGACTCAACAGCCTGGTTTCTTCCTGCCTCCAGAGTTGTGAGCTCCTCGGTGGGCGGAGCCAACCGCCTGGCCCACCCCCTGGTGTGCATCATCAGACTCCTGGAGGAAGGCAACAAGGATTTGTAGGTTAGCTGTGATGTGCCTACCTGGAGTGTGGGGTGTGGTGGTGTTGTGACCTGTGTCCCCTGACTTGCCCAGGGCGACACATTCCCCCTTAGCAAAATGCAGACCGTCCGCGGGCTGCTGTCCTACACCGGTTTTATTTTTCTGTAAAAGGGGTAACAGGGTTAAGAAAACATAAATAACATTTTTAATCGTAACTCTTCCCAAGACGGGAGGCACATTTACTTAAACGTTGCAACGGTATACGGTCATGTTTTCCACTCTCTCCCACCCAAGCAACCTGGCCCTGATGCTGCCCCTAAAACCCAGGCAGCACCCCTTGACCCACAGTCCAGCACAAGTTACCCGAGCGGGATCTGTCCTTCCCCTCCAGAGGGTGGCCACCGGTTCCTTTGGTGGCTGGGCCCTGGCCTGCTCTGCTCAGGGCCCTCCCTCCAACTTGCCTCTCCGGAGACGGTATAGCGGAAACGGTAACGGTATCCAACATATTTACAAGCCACTTAACGTTTGTGGTGCCCTGCAAGTTCACGGGCTTGTCCATGGATAGTTCCCATGCAAATAAACTTTAAACGGTCCCCACGGGGACAACGGTGCCGGCTCCAGCCGGTTCAATCACATCAGACAATCTGGTAACTGCTTCTTGGATTAATCATTTTCATCATTCTTCAAAACTTTTAAACAACAACAAACTTACAACCACTGGTGGTCCCAACGGGGACGGTGCAACGGGCATCCGCTGCCCTACTCAGATTCTTCGGCTGCGGCGGACCCATCTTCCTCCGACATGGGCTCGGTGTCAGGCCCGGAGTCACCATCAACAGCTTCCGCACCAGACGGGTAGCTTCCAACAGCCGTAGCTTCCAGGCTTGCTACTCCCTGGGCTGCAATCACCGGGGGGTGTACGCCCAACGGGCCAGGTGCTGTGCAGCATGCGAGCAAGTAGGACGGAGGCAACCTAGGAGCCAGGGTCTGACCGGGTCCCTCAGCTGCAGCGGCCGGTCCCTCCGGGACACAGGGGCGTGGGTCACTCTCCGGTTCCTCCATTCCATACACTCGCGCTACGGCAACTAGCGCCTCCACCTCTGCGGCCCATTGCTCCATCAGCCCGCCGATCTGCCTCTGATAATGACGGCAAATCTCCACCGTTCGGGCCCTCAGCCATGCCGCTGTCCCGGGCACCAGCTCGGCCGCCTCCGCATAGCTCGGTGGGGCGGACATTTTCCGTTAGGGTCGATGGATCGGGGGTCCCAGTTTGTTTGTTGCGACGCCACACTTACATGCGTCCAGCCGCCATCGCGTCCCCCTTAGCTCTTTCCGGCCCCTCCTCTCTCGGGGCGGGGTTTTGGCCTTCGCGCCTCCATTGTAAGGAAGTGGGTCTATTGTAGTATAGCCCTTAGGCAGGGCAGCCAAAAATTTGGAGGCTCCACATTGTCCCTGGATAGAGATGTGCATGAGGGCCTCAAAACATTGTTCCCATTGCAAAGGAGCGGGTCTCCTGTCATTGTAATGCCCATTCTGAAAGAATGGGCAAAAAAATTTACCACTGGGGGTATACCTGAAACAACGGCCTAACTATTGTAACGGTCATCATGATGGCGCATGAGGAGAAGGAGGAGCAGTCCAGCGATTAGCCAAAGTCCAGAAGTGTGTTACCATGGGTGAGTGGAGGTACATGGCAAATTCCCGTTACAAACTTTAAATTCCGCTGTCATTTGCTGGTGGTGTGGTGAAGTCTGGCCCAATCCAACCCTTGTTCATCTTGATCAGAGTCAGCCTGTCAGCATTTTCAGTTGACAGGCGGGTGCGTTTATCTGTAATGATTCCACCTGCGGCACTAAAAACACGCTCTGACAAAACGCTAGCGGCAGGGCAGGCCAGAACTTTCAAGGCGTAGAGAGCCAATTCATGCCATGTGTCCAGCTTGGATACCCATTAATTGTAAGGCACAGAGGAATGTCAGAGTACAGTTGTTTGATCTGCAAGGTACTCCTTGAGTATCTGGGCAAACTTAGGATTTCTTGTGGCACTACCCCACACCTCAGGGGCTGTGGTATGTGAGGGGTTGAGAAAACTGTCCCACATCTTAAAGACTGTTCCCCTACCTCTGGCGGATTGGACTTGTGCCCCTCTCGGCTGTACGCCTTGGTTGTCCACTGATTCCTGACCTATGCCGCTAGCGTTTTGTGAGGGGAATGCTTTGCCTACTTCCGTGACTATGGCCTTCTGGAACTGCTGCATTTTGCCTGACCTTTCCGCCTCGGGAATAAGAGACATAAAGTTCTCCTTTTAGCGTGGGTCTAACAGTGTTACCAACCAGTAATGATTGTCGGCCAAGATGTTCTTAACGTGAGGGTCACGAGACAGGCAGCTTACCATAAAGTCAGCCATGTGTGCCAGACTCTTAACAGCCATCACTTCAGTATCCTGACCAACACGATGACTGAACATGCTGTCCTCCTCCTCCTCCTCCTCGTCATCTACCCTGTCCTCTGGCCAGCCACGCTGAACCGAGGATATGACTGCATGTCATATCCTCAATTTGGCCGGAGAGTTGCTCCATGTCTTCATCCTCCTCCTCGTCATAGTCCTCCACTGCTCGTTGTGATGAGACGAGGCTGGGCTGTGTGTTATCACCCACACCCACTACTGTTTCTTGCTCCAACTCATCACGCTCCGCCTGCAATGCATCATGTTTGTTTTTGAGCAGAGACCATTTAGAAGGCAGAGAAGCGGTATGGTGACGCTAATAATGTCGTCATCGCCGCTCACCATCTTGGTGGAGTCCTCAAAGTTTTGGCGGATGGTACATAGGTCGGACATCCATCTCCACTCCTCAGGTGTTATGTGTGGAGTTTGACCCATTTCCCTACGGCTTAGGTGATGCAGGTACTCAACAACTGCCCTCTTCTGCTCACATATCCTGACCAACATGTGCAGAGTTGAATTCCAACGCATGGGGACATCACACACCAGTCTGTGAGCCGGAAGATGCAAATGGCGCTGAAAGCCGGCAAGGCCGGCTGAAGCAGTAGGTGACTTTCGAAAATGTGCAGACAGGTGGCGAACTTTTACCAGCAGATCAGACAGGTCTGGGTATGACTTTAGAAACCGCTGAACCACGAGGTTGAGCACATGGGCCACGCATGGACCATGTGTCAGCTGGCCTCGCCTCAAAGCCGACACCAGGTTCCGGCCATTGTCACACACAACCTTTCCTGGCTTTAGGTTCAGAGGTGTGTGTGAGCCAGTGATCTGCATGCTGTTTCAGAGCTGTCCACACCTCTTCTGCATTGTGGGGTTTGTCACCTATGCAGATTAGCTTCAGCACAGCCTGTTGCCGCTTCGCCGAGGCAGTGCTGCAGTGCTTCTGTGTCGCCCTGGACAAGCCAGGGGCCACAGAGCACAACACTTACACACCCCACACTCCCTGCAGGCACATCATAGTCAAAACACAAAATCCTTGTTGCCTTCCCCAGGGGCTGTTGTCCACACCAGGGGGTGGAGCCAGGCGGTTGGTCTCCACCCACCAAGGAGTTCACAGTCCTGGAGGAGGGAAAACACAGGCAGTGAGAGTTAAGCTAAGGAAGTGGAAGGAGGAAAGTAGTAGAGAGGAGAAAAGTGACAGCAAAGAGCCTGAAGTTGGTCCGGGTGTGTGGCCCGGACAGGACAGCAAGGTTGGCAGGATGTGGTGACCGTCTGCAGTGGAGGCCGATTGGAGTCTGCCGTAAGGACCGTGGACGGGTGGTGACCCAGCGGTACCGGACCGGTATACAAAGAGAAGCCAGCACCATTGGCAGGGGCCTTTCGGATCCCGGCAAGGCTTGGTGTCGCCGTGAATTTGCCAAATCCGTTAGTGAAGGGGACCTCCGCGTTTCCAAACAGCCAAGTCCCGATAGAAGGCAACCGCCCAACCGGGAAGGGGAGACACCGCCACCGCCAAGGGCAACCGTCTCCCAGGGCCAGCGCCTGTGGGCAAAAGGGGCTCCTCCGGCCCATATCCAGGTCGGGGAGCGGGTTACCGGTGGGAAACCATCACTACCAACACTGAACTTAGGTGCAGGGAGAGACAGTCATCACTAACCTGCAGGGAGGAACAACCGCAGCCGTCCGAGGGACCCGTCCATCCAGCCGCTTTTTTTACCGTGAACTGTGTCATCATCATTGGGCTGAGTGAGTACCTCCGTGCCGTGCGGCACAGCGCTTCCCCTGCGACCCTGCACCTCATCAGGCCCCGCAACCCGCCTGTCATCCATCTCTACCCCATCACCGGGCCCCGGGACAACCAACCCCCCTACCCACGGAGGGGAGAAATAACAACAAAGCTGCTCCCTGTCACAGGCTCCCGGGATCCCCGTCCAGAGCAGCGGTGGTGTCCACACAATCACCACAACCGTGGGTGGCGTCACGGACAATATCCCCAAAACCCAAACCACCCCTTTTCACTCACGGGCGAGGAGCGCCGCTCGAGTCCCCGGGATCCGGCCATCGCTCGAGCCACCGAGCAGCAGCAGCCGTAGAGCAGCGGCAGCCGGACCCGAGCAGTGGGAGAGCGCAGCGTCCCCTCCTCCGCCCGCGACACTTCCAGCTTGGGACTGGTGTGGAGGGTAAAGTGGATGAGGATGCGCAGGAAAAGGGGGAGGCTGAGGAGCATGACATTCCGGAGCTGTAGAGTGTGGGTGAAACCCTGACTGAGGTAGGGCCTGCAAAACTTGGTGTGGGAAGGACGTGTTCCGTCCCTTGCTCAGACTGGGTCCCAGCTTCCACAATATTAACCCAGTGTGCTGTCAACGAGATGTAGCGGCCTTGCCCACAAGCACTTGTCCACGTGTCTGTGGTTAGGTGGACTTTGGCTGAAACAGCGTTGTTCAGGGCACGTGTGATGTTTTGTGACACGTGGTTATGCAATGCGGGGACGGCACACCGGGAGAAATAGTGGCGGCTGGGGACCGAGTAACGTGGGACAGCTGCCACCATCAGGTCGCGGAATGCTTCTGTCTCCACCAGCCTAAAAGGCAACATTTCCAGCGCAAGCAGTCGCGTAATGTTAGCATTTAGAAGTGTGGCATGTGGGGCATTGGCAGTGTATTTGCGCCTGCGTTCAAAGGTTTGCTGAATGGATAACTGAACGCTGCGCTGGGACAAGGACATGCTTGATGATGGTGTTATTTCTGCGTGGGCAACTGCAGGTGCAGGGCTGGAGGAGGCTTGTTCACGGGCAGCATGGACAGGGGATTGGCTCGCATGCACAACAAGCGAAGACGTAGCAGTGACATCAGCAAACACTGCTCCTCGACTCTGTTGTACATCCCACAAAGTCGGGTGCTTGGCTGACATGTGCCTGATCATGCTGGTGGTGGTCAGGCTGCTAGTTTTGGTACCCCTGCTGATGCTGGCATGGCAGGTGTTGCAAATGGCCTTTTTAGAATCATCTGGAGCCAACTTAAAAAACTGCCAGACTCGGGAAGACCTAACATTTGTACAGGCACCTTTTGTCGTGTTGTTGTTCGGGGAACGGTTGCCTGACGTCTGCCTGGGGCCACCACCTGCTTCTTACTGCCTGTTGGGATGCTACGCCTCCCTCCCCCTGTGCACTGCTGTCCTCGCTCTGCATATCCTCCTGCCAGGTTGGGTCAGTTACTGGATCATCCACCATGTCGTCTTCCTCTTCCGCACCCTGCTCCTCCTCCTGACTTCCTGACAACTGTGTCTCATCATCGTCCACCCCTTGTTGAGACACGTTGCCAACTTCGTGAGAACGTGGCTGCTCAAATATTTAGGCATCTGTACATACAATCTCGTCATGGCCCACTTCAACAGGAGCTGGCGAGAGGCCAGAATGTGTGAATGGAAACGTGAACAGCTCTTCTGAGTGTCCAAGTGTGGGATCAGTAATGTCCGTGGACGTGTACTCGGCCTGGTGGTAGGAAGGAGGATCAGGTTCTGAAATGTGCGGTGCAGTATCACGGCTACTGACACTTGACCGTGTGGAAGACAGAGTGTTTGTGGTGGTGCCAATCTGACTGGAAGCATTATCCGCTATCCAACTAACAACCTGTTGACACTGGTCTTGGTTCAAGAGCGGTGTACTGCTGCGGTCCCCAAGAATTTGGGACAGGACGTGCGAGCGAGTAGATGTGGCCCTTTGTTGTGGCGAAATTAGAGCTTGCACACGACCTCGGTCTCTGCCTGCACCACCATCACGTCCACTTCCTTGTTCGTAGCCAACGCCCTTGCGCATTTTGCAATGCTGTGCTGATGTGTATTCACTAGACTTGTGCGTTATATCCAAGTTTTTGCAAAACGCACACAAGTGCACCTGAACGCTGCCACCAACAGGCACACACGTGCGGTTTTTAAATGCAAGCACGGACGCACTAAGAACCTAACAGGTCTCTATCCAGGGACAATGTGGAGCCTCCCAATTTTTGGCTGCCCTGCCTAAGGGCTATACTACAATAGACCCACTTCCTGACAATGGACACTTCAGGTTTACAGGCCCTCATGCACGTCTCTATCCAGGGACAATGTGGAGCCTCCCAATTTTTGGCTGCCCTGCCTAAGGGCTATACTACAATAGACCCACTTCCTTACAATGGGCACTTCAGGTTTACAGGCCCTCATGCACGTCTCTATCCAGGGACAATGTGGAGCCTCCCAATTTTTGGCTGCCCTGCCAAAGGGCTATACTACAATAGACCCACTTCCTTACAACGGGCACTTCAGGTTTACAGGCCCTCATGCATGTCTCTATCCAGGGACAATGTGGAGCCTCCCAATTTTTGGCTGCCCTGCCAAAGGGCTATACTACAATAGACCCACTTCCTTACAATGGGCACTTCAGGTTTACAGGCCCTCATGCACGTCTGTATGCAGGGGCATTGGTGAACCTCACAATTTTGGACTGCCCTGGCAAAGGAAAATACTACAAAGACTCACTTCCTCAAAATGGGCACATTAGACTCAAGAGGCCTTCATGTACGTCTCTTCTCAGGTACATCGGAGTGCCACACAATGTTTTACGTAAAATCTTTCATGTATTAATCTCAAAAAGTAATATACACCAGCTCTATCTCACTATTGGGTATGTGCCCTTAACATTTCCGCCATGAAAATTCATTTTGGCGTCATTTTGAAGGTTTTCTGGTGAGTCCGTAAAAATGGCGTAAAACGCGGACAAAATTGTTCACAGCTGTGACTTTTGAGTGATAAATGCTTCAAGGGGTCTTCCCCATGCTGTTGCCATGTCATTTGAGCACTCTTCTGAGACTTTTGTGACATTTTTAGGGTTTCTACATGCTGCCGGGGGTCATTTCATAAAAATACTCGGGTCTCCCATAGGATAACATTGGGCTCGGTGCTCGGGCCGAGTACACGAGTATCTTGGGATGCTCAACCCGAGCCTCGAGCACCCTAGCTTTTTAGTACTCGCTCATCACTAGTTATCAGGTCTACGCTCGGCGTTAGACACATGAAAGTGAGAAGAGAAGAGAAATAGACAGCTCCTATCATGTTCTCTTATGAGAAAGCTCATCTCTGCCCGCAGCTTATCTCTTGGAGATTTAAGCAATGTATAGTCCGAAATTAGATATTGTTGGTTGACACCTTCATCTACAATAATTTAGTGTCATGTGGTCTCTCTGCATATAGAGACCTGTGACAGGTTCTGGGCCTGAGTCTCTTTTTGTTGGGAAATTCTTTATATTTAATGTGTTTCTTTCCTTTGGTGCTGAAACAGTTAATATCAGTTTTGTTGCTAGCAGCTTTCCAGCAGTCCATGTCAGGTGCAGCTGCTTAGTTATCTTTGTTGTTGATAGAACACATTCTACTCTGGCCATCTTGGTGGAAGGAGCTGCTAGGGTACTGTCCTGTGGCCATTTATCTGCTTTGTTGGAGTCTGCTTGCAGCCGTGGATTTTGGTGTTTGTATCCTTCTGTTGATCCCCCTGTCATCTTTCCTTCCTTTCCTTGTTATTAGTGCAGTAGTGCTACTAGTGTCTCCCACCAGTCATCTCACTAGCCAGGGTGGTTGCAGGACTAATGAGGGATTAGGTATCCATCTCAGCGACAGTTTGAATCACCCTGTATAGGGACGCTAGGAAGCTCAGGTGCAGCTTGATTTGAGTTCAGGAGGTGTCCTTTCCCCCCGATCCCTAGCAGCAGGGCCCACCACTGTTAAGGTGTCCCCGGTGTCCCCATTGTTTGTTGTGTTTTTTCTAGCGTGTCAGACGCCCATAGGCCTGAACGTGTGTGTCACTTGGTGCATACGGACTTCTCCTACTCTAAGCGTGACATTTAGATGACGCCCCAATACACATTAGAGCAGCAGACATTACTCTATTGTGTATGTGGGCTTTAAAAAGACCATGAAACCTGCATTGATCCAGAAAAGAAAGGTTCTACAGCCCAATTGTTGTGACCTTATTGACTTTAACAACTATGTATGGAAAAACAGTGAAGGGCATACTTCATGAATATAGTGCGGTGACCTCTATTTTTTCAGGATCTTGGGGGTCCCAGAGGTTGGACCCTTATTAATTATTTCTTTTTGTTTTTCTTTTAAAAAAAGAATAACCCTTAAAATAAATATGTTTAATAATGTCTTAGATATGTCTTTACTCCTCATATTAAGGAATAGCTCACTTATTCAAGCATGTGTACACCGGCTAAATAACTATTTAAAGGTGACATTTGCAGAAAAGTGTGACATTGCACTTAAATCCCCATTGTTATAATGATTTTGTATGTAAGCTTAAAACCTACCTCTGTTCTCCAGAGGGTATGAATTGAAGCTCATGTGAAGTGCATTTAGAAACACAGCAACATTCTTGTTGTCTCTCGCGGCCACATCTAATGCAAGAAACGTGTTAATCAAATTGCTTATATATTGTAGTGATATGTTTGCTAGAGGCTGGCATCATTTCTGGATGAGCAGAGACACTTATCATAGGTAAAAACTCAAAAAACAGCTTTTTTTGTAAGAATGGTCAACTTCTATAAAATTTATTTATCTGGTTTATTGATGTTCTTTCCGGGTCATGTCGTTTCCTAAAATTACAGGACTGACAAAAATGTATTAAATTTAAAATATATTTTGTGCAATCCTTCGAACAAAATACAGGTTTTTGCTGCTCCTTTGCTTTGTATTGCCTTCAGGCTGTACACCCTCTTAGCACTGACAACGATTTGTGCCATCTACCAAGATGCTAAAACTACCTCTCCCGAGCTGTGGAATTTTAACTCATCATTACGTTGACTTGTCTTATTAAGGATTTTACTGCCCTGTATTATTTACCCAAATAAAAATTCACTATGGAAGATATGTGCCGCCATACATTTCAGTTCAAATAGAAAGAACTGTAACTGCGCTTAATTGAAAATCTTAAGCAAATGATAGAAATCTTGGTTTAGACTTCTTTTTCTGCCCGTATTTTTGGATTCAGGAAAAAAAGGACAAATATAAATATCCGTCTGCTAAATTTGCAATGTCATGTCTTACTAAACAGTATTAACACTTCTTAAGTTGATTTAATTAGTTTTCCAGAGTCTGCTGGGATAAAGAGTAAATGGAATTGAATTAGAGGGGCTGTATTTTTAGTGGCGTTTCCAATTTATAAAATACAGTCCACAGTTTGGGATTTTTTAAAATGTGTGTAAAAAATGTATTTTGCAGAAAACTATATACATTCATTTTTGTCTACCATAGTAGTCCCATTAGTTGGACTAGCCTACTAGAATGCCAGAAAATTCCTAACTGGGCTTATCCTGGGACATAATAATTAGCCCCTATGTTTTAGTAGATCTCAACTGCCACGGGGTTCTTCTCCAGTATCAAACAATCAACAAAGTGAGAGATGAGTGAGCAATCCAAAGAACCTTTACTCCCTGCAATCCAGAAGATCCATAAAAATAATCCACCACACAGAGGGCAAAGTAGTCCAGTAATGGGATTAATGTCCCAAGGATCAGTCACAATCCTTCAGCAGTCCTTTTCCAGGGAAATCGGGGTTTCTCAACAGCTCTCTGGGGTGCTGCCGGTAGCCGCAGCTTCTCCCCCAGAGGATAAATCTTCCTGCTTGATTCTTCTCCTTCTCAGCCAGACTAAATAATCCCTCAGGTAAGCAGAGAGTTTGGGTGGGTTCCAGGCCCCCCTCCCCTACACCTACGGACAGAAGCACTGGTGGGGAAAATTAACCTGCAGACAGGACGAATAATACATAGAATGGACAAAGCACCACACCTAAAATACGAACCTACACAAAATGATACAAGTGTCAGGCAGATGAGCCCAGGGTGAGCCTGTGTCAACAGCAGAGTAGCCCGGGTAGGGCTAAAGTAAACAGCAAAGAAGTGAAAGTGAAGGAAAGCAAGAAGTGGTGACAGAGCAGAGAGTGTGCCAAGCCTGAGAGCCCAGCTTTGTGTAGGGCTAGAACAGCAAGGTCAGCGACGGCGGTGACTGTCCGGAGGGGGACCGTTTGGAAGTTCCTGGAAGGACCCCGTTGGCTGTGTGTCCGGTGGTCTGGAGCAGTGTTCCGAAGGACAGTCAGCACCAGGGCAGGGGCCTCTCGGACCCCGGCAAGGCTAGGAGTCGCCAAATTTGCCGAATCCGTCAGTGAAGGGGACGTAGATTCCCCCAACAACCAAGTCCCGATTGAAGGCAACAGCCCAACCCGTACAACAGAGGCACCGCCACCGCCAGGGCACCAGTCTCTGAGGGCCAGCGCCTGCGGGCAAAGTGTAGTGCTCCTCCGGCCTAGCTTGAAGCCGGGGAGCGGGTTACCGGTGGGGACCCATCGCAACCATCCGTACATACAGGTGCAGGGAAGAGAGACATCACCGTCACCTGCCGGGGAAGCAAAGCAGCCGTCTGTGGGACCGTCCTACCAGCCGTTTGGTTTACCGTACAAACTGTGTCACGTCTCAGGCTGAGTGAGTACCACAGTGCCGCAAGGCACAGCGCTGACCCCGCGTCCCTGCGCCCACCAAGCCCTGCACCTCCCAAGCCATCACCGGGCCCCGGGATCACCAACCCCTACCCACGGAGGGGCAACACAACACCTGGCTGCTCCCCATCACCATCCCCGGGATCCCCGCATTAAGCAGCGGTGGTGCTACACATCACCACAACCGTGGGTGGCGTCACGGACATTATCCCAACATCCCAAACCCCCTTTCACTCACGGGCGAGGAGTGCCGCTCGAGGAAAACCCCCGGGATCCGGCCTACGGCTCGAGCCACCACTGAGCAGCCGGACCCGAGCAGAAGGGGTGAGCGCGGTGTGCTGACACCCTCCTCCCCGCCCGCGACAGATCAAAAAAGGAATCCACAATGGACACCCATTAGGGCATACAAACATCTATTAACAGGATGGAACTTTCCAAACAGAGATGTATTTACATCGAAGATAGATAAATACACCATTTATGTCATAGTATATATGGATTAGTACCCTGGTAAGAACAATTTTTTTTCACTTAGTACAGGAAAAAAGGGAAATGCTTTAGCTACTGCCCAGATATCAGTATGCAAAATGCCAAACAGTATGACAGTATATATACCATCAACTATATTGCCAAACAGCATGTAGAAATCCCTTAATGTAACTTTGGCAAAGTACAATTTGAAGAAGTGAGGTGCTGAGCCAGCCCTTAGAATAACAGGAATATTTTACAGTTAGGCACATGATTTGGGAGGGAAGCAAAAAAAAAAAAATTAAAAAAAAATATACATACTGTATATAATATATGTTTTTGAAAATGAGTGCATGGTAGTGCCACAATAAAGTGCCTAGTGCAGAAAACAAAATATGCAACAGGTGAAATCCATGCAAACAGAGTGTCCCAAACAAGGCAGCACCTGAACCCACCAACGTACGTTTCGCCAAGTGAAAATCTAAGTAGTCCAATGGCTTCTTCAAGGAAGGGAGGCCTGAATTGTAGGTACTACAATTGCCCTGAAAAGACTTGTGTGACTTTCTGAGGTCTCCTCAGACTGTAGCCAACCTGTTTCAAACTCTTTAACGTAAACACAGCTTTAGTTATATCAAAGTGACCTATGGGTAAACAGACGGCAACCGTTCATTACTTTGTCACACAAACTATCTGTACAGTATGTGTAGGATTTTAGCTTTTCCCTGCCTCAGCTTTTATACATCATATTGTTCCTTTTGAATTTTCGTCCTGATGAAGAAGACGGATATGTCTTTGAAACGCGTTGACCTGCAGAAATAAAGGAAAAGGAATTCATCATACGCCCTTTGATTCTTGTGGTTTTTAGCGCAGTATTTAACCCATATTTTTTTATCCATATTGTTTCAGCTTTTATACAGGCATAGGATATGTGACGTGCTATACCATGTAATGGGAGTGCTATATCATCTGATGTGATAGCTAAAAAGCATTACAGGGAAGCATGTCTGGTCATTCCCGAAGTTATGTGAGCTTTATGTGGCTGACACTGTCTTATGCATTATGGAATATAGTGGCGGATATTTTTGGGCATGAATCCTATTACAATCCAATCCAGTAAATATTCCCAAATTTTACATTAATTCAATTCACCTTTAATTGATTAATTTACCTCTAGGAATACATAGCATAAGTGAGATTCCCTCTGACTGCATGAGACTGATTAATGGGTTGGGATGGAGATTGAACCCCCTACACCTTTTTTTCCATTGTTTTTTTTTTCCTTCTACCAAATAAGAGACTACTAGAAAAAACAAAGGCTAGCTAGAGGGTTGACAAGCCTTATCCCCTGAGTTGTGTGCAGTTGTTGTACCATGGGATTTCTCCTAACCGCTTAGGGTGTAGCTCGTCCTTTTCAGTGGGTAGCTCTGAGTATTGTAACAAAATCCAGTTAAGGTCTATGTTTTGAAAATAAAACATGCAGTATTTAGGATTAGTGATTGGCGGATCAGCACGGTTTCAATACTATCCAGTTCTGAATGAACTCCGGCTAATGATGTGGATCCAGCAACTCGGCAAATAAAAAAAAAAAAATAAAGGAAAAAAAAAATTAAAGCAAGTGCGCTATACTTACTGAGTCTCAGAGTGGCTGTAACTACTTCCAGGTCGCTCACTCTTCTTCCACGGCCGCTTATTATCCTCATACATTATCACTGCTTCCCCCACCCACCGGCAGTCCTGGCATCTGTGATTGGTTGCAGTCAGATGCATCCCCAGACTGTGTGAGAGCATCTGCCTACTTGCAATCACAGACCCTTTCTGCGGGTCTATATCATGCTGTAAAACTAACTAAATAAATAAGTAAATTGGCGTAGTATCCCCTATTATGATACCCAGCACAGATGAAGCATATGGCTACAGACTACAGCCACCAGCCATGAGCTTATTTTGGCAGTGTATGTAAATAAGAGGAACTGTATGCGGCTTTATTTTTTTAAAAAAATATTTAAATGAATAATAAAAAAGTGGCAAGTAGTCTCTCCCAATTTTGATATCCAGCCATGATAAAGCCAACAGCTGGGTACTGGTATTCTAAGGCTGGGGAGATCCATAGTTATTTTGCCCCCTGGCCTAAAAATATCAACCTGTAACCTCCCAGGATTGGCAAAAAACTCCAAATATAGCAAGTGTGAACAGGAGCTAACTGCTAAAACTTCACCAAACACAAACAAATAGAAATATTACAGCACTCTGTCAATATATTCTATATAGCATTAATGCAGTTTAAATTTCATATATTCTATGTTTGCATTATGTCTTGGTACTTACAGAGTGCTGCTATATCCCTTTGTTTGTGTTTCATTCCTCTGAGAGACCTGACCCTGGAGAAGGCCTGAGCTATACCTGAGCTGAGAGGAAGGTCAGTGATCAGAGCTGAGAGGAAGATCTGTGACCTGAGCTGAGAGGAGGAACCATGACCTGAGAGGAAGATCCATGACCTAAGCTGAGAGGAAGAACCATGACCTGAGAGTTAGATCCATGACCTGAACTGAGAGGAAGAACCATGACCTGAGAGTTAGATCCATGACCTGAACTGAGAGGAAGAACCATGACCTGAGAGTTAGATCTATGACCTGAACTGAGAGGAAGAACCATGACCTGAGAGGACGATCCATAACCGGAGCTGAAAGGAAGAACCATGACCTGAGAGTTAGATCCATGACCTGAACTGAGAGGAAGAACCATGACCTGAGAGTTAGATCTATGACCTGAACTGAGAGGAAGAACCATTGTGAAGCCCCACAGGTGTTGTGTCGGTGCATTACCTTCAGGGACTCCACGTAGCTGGATCTGGTCACAGGTAGGAGATCTTCTTCTTGTCGTGACGCCACTCTCAGTATTGCGGCCAGTAGGGACCGCCACTGCAGGTTGAGGATCGCCTGGGGCTGATGGTGTGTGCAGTTAGTTGGAATAGCCTCCTGAGAGTGAGGCAAGCCCCAGGGCCCGGTGTAGGTTTGTAGTACCACAAGTCGCAGAATGACTCACACAGGCAGAACTGTCTTTCAAGGGCTTTACTCACATTTGATGGCAGGGTGAGTAACCCGGGCGTAGCTGAGATGAACCAGGTGGGAACCAGGTATCCTTCAGGCTGACTTTATGAGGGTGACTACCAACTCGCCTTCCTTAGCCCTTGGTGGTTTGGGGTGACCCCGACTTTGAGTCCCTATGGGGGTCACCCAGGGAAGATGCTGCAGCCTCTCTCCCCCTTTAGTTTGCCGTTTGCTTGTTCCCCGGACCAGGCCACTCCAGCTGCTTGCCTCCTGTGACCTATGGGCCCTCACTGCGGTTACGTGGCTGCGGCTTTTGTGGTGTTGTGGTGTGGGCTTTGAGAGCCCCACACCGGCAGGTTTAGCAGAAGAAAGCTGGATCTATCTTCGCTTCGGGATCTGCCGCCCGGTTGGGCCTGGTGCTCTCTAGCAGTCTCCTTACTTCCCACTCCGTGCTTTCTCTCTAGCTGAAGCTGGCTTTCAGGTAGCACTCCTAGTTGACCGTTCTCCCCCGTCAGTAGCCACTGCGCGGGCGCTGTTAGACAGCAACAGCCCCACAGGTCTGCTCCTCTCTGAGCCCTCTGGAGTTCTCTGCTCTAACTGACTCACTGCTCCTCCTCTCCTGTTCTTGCCTACGCCACCTAGCAACCAGACTCTCCACCACACCCCTTGAGAGGAGATGGAGGCTTTTGGCCCCCTCCACTATTCCAGTGAAGGTCAAGGCTTTTCCCCCTCCTGGGATCCCCAGGGGTCCTCTCATGGGTACATGTGTGAGACCTGATTACTATGCGCCTGTGTTCCACACCCCTGTCAGCCTTCTGGATTACCTGTATTGTACTGTCCCCAGCATGGGTGCAGTACTCAGTGGTGCCTGACCAGGTCAGGGGCGCCACACCATGACCTGAGAGGACGATCCATAACCGGAGCTGAAAGGAAGAACCATGACCTGAGAGTTAGATCCATGACCTGAGCTGAGAGGAAGAACCATGACCTGAGAGGAAGATCCATGACCAGCGCCATTGGAAGATCGAATACCAAAAACCAAAGACCAAACACCACAAATCATTTCGAGAAAAAGATCTGAGTGAGCCGGACCTTTGTTTCCTTCCAGATGTATGGTAGAGAGGGGAGCTACTCACTGAAATTGGGCTCACGGCTTACCATGTTGTACTCTAGCCCTGTTGGAACCAATATGTTGATAGATTGAATCATCTACTTAGGTGGGATTGCAACAAAAGCTGTGATGACATTGCCCCTTCCTAGAGAGACTAGGACTAAGTTACAACTAGCAATACCTGTTGTTTAGTATTTTAAGAAACTAAGTATAAAGGATTAAGACTTACATTTTGCTGTATATTAATCTGGCTTTCAATATTTATTTGTACTGTTCTTTAATCATTCTTTACCATTGCTACCCAATTTGTTTTTAGTAAAATAAATCTCTGTTGTTGAGTCACCTCTGAGTTGCCTTTACTGCGTCGTTGCATCCAAGTAACCTGCTCGCACCCTTACAGAGTATCAGAGGGATTTTTTTCTATTTGTTCATTGCATTCAGTTGATTTTGTTCTCACAGTTGCCTCATAAATCCAGTCAAGTCTCCATCCACTCCAGCAAAAGTCCCACATTTCATTGGATTTCTCATGCTACCTTGGCAGTGCATAAGTATATATATTTCTTTCCAATGCAATATTAGCAGAAATCATCTTCCAGGTATATTTACTGCCTCTTGGCTGAAGCTAAGTGTCTCCCCAGTGCATGGTTTTGACTGTTGTGTGGGAGTAAACATACTCCGCCAACTGAAAACATTAATCAACACATAACATGGATGTTTTCCAGGCTAAAAGCCTGCAGCTTCCTTAAGCTCACACTGTAGGTTTAGAAATACGGTTGGCTTTGCGTTCACCTCCTTCTTCTCCTCCTTTCAGTGCTTGATTAGTCACGGGATTACTAAAAAGTGACATCATAATTGTAGGTAGAAGACAGATCTCTATTTCAAATGCTTCTGAATAAAAATGTATGGCCTCTTGATAAATACATTATGCTTTAGAGTAAATACCCTCTGGATCTTTGGCAACAAAGTGAAGTGTACCCACATGAGATCACTGCTTTCTTCAGAGGGAAAAGTCACTTATCAGCAAAAAAAGAAATAGGATCTTCATTGTTACAGCACAGTCTACATAAGCTTAGGCTACACGCCTGCGTCTTGAGACACACAAAAGAACACTTCTCCAACCTCTCGGGTCATATTGACAAAACAGTCTGCTGCCATTTTATAACCCGTGGGTGCCTAGTGATGACGGACACCTACTTGACCCTTTAATAAGATATACGTAATACTTTCAGGTATAGAAAATGATAGCAGACGTTTCTTAACAAAATATTAATGTTTATACTGTGCAAAGAAATGGAGGTGATTAATGCTGAAATCCCAATTTAAGAACAAATGAACCTCTAGACTTATCCTTTAAAAAAAATAGTATGTGGCGTCTGTAAAAGTATAGAATAGCTTTTCATCTTCAATCTTTGCTTGGATGATATGGACACCTTTGGGGGCGAAACTTTCTTTTATACCTAAATCCATGTATTTTGTCTAAAAATAATTTAAAGGAAACCTGTCAGGTCCCATATAAGTTCTAAGCTACAATCAGGGTGATGTGTGGCCTAGAAACCCCTTCCTACCCATCCCTGTGTTATTAATATTGTATAATATGATTTTATAAAAAAAAGTTTTATTACTTACATGTTCCCTATGTAAATAGGAGAGGGTCTAGTCCCCTGGGCGTTGCATTGCCCCTTGGGCATTTGCATAGTTTCCGTGGTATCACGGCCCCTGTGGGCGTGATACCATGGATTTATAGGAGTGACGTCACCGTCAGCTCCTGGAGATCCTGCGCGTGCGTGCTTGCCGTTAGAGTAGTCTTCATATCCAGGCGTCTACTTTCCGGCTTCACAAGCGCACTGCACATAATTAGAAGACTCCTGCGGTTCCAACTATGAGCAGAGCACGTCTAAAGCCGGCAAGTAAACACCTGGATATGAAGGCTGCGTGAATGGCAAGCACGCAAGTGCGGTATCTCCAGGAGCTTTCCATTGTATCACACCCCTGTGGGCGTGATACCATGGATTTACACCGTCAGCTTCTGGAGATCCCACACAGCCTTCATATCCAGGTGTTGACTTGCTTCATAAGCGCACGTTGCTCATGTGAATCCATGGTATCACACCCACAGGGGTGTGATACCACAAAAAGTATGCAAATGCCCAAGGGGTGATGCAACGCCCAGGGGAAAAAAATCCTTTCCTATTTACATAAGGAACAGGTAAGTAATAAAACATTTTTTTTTTATAAAATAATTTCACACAATATTACAATTGTTTTTGGGATATTTTATTCACCTTGTTCACTATATGGTAAAACTAACATATTAGTATGATGACTCAGGTTGGAGTGAGTTCGTAGATACCAAACATGTATACTTTTACTTTTATCTAAGGGGTATAAAAAAAAATCAGAAGTTTGTCCAAAAAAATGAGAAGTGCTTTTGGCGCCATTTTCCAAGATCCGTAGTGTTCTCATTTTTTGGGATCTGGGGCTCAGTAATGGCCTATTTTTTGTGTACTGAGCTGGCGTTGTTAATTACTCCACTTTTGTGCAGATGCGTTTTGATCGCCTATTATTGCATTTTTTAAAAAATTTATGGCAACCAAAAAACGTGATTTTAGCGTGTGGAATTAATTTATCGCACATAGTGTACCGATCACGTTAAATGATTTTATGTTTTGATAGATCGGGCATTTCTAAATGCAGCGATATCAAATATGTGTATATTTTTTTAAACCTTTTTTATTTTCAGTGGTGCGAATGGGGGTGATTTGAACTTCCTTTCATATTTTAAAACACTTTTTTTTTTATTTTTCATTTGCTTTACTAGTCCTCTTAAAGGCCTTTATGGATCCAATGTCTGATCACTTGTTCATCTCTGGTGATCAGAGCTGCACAGCTATGATCAGCAGAAATGCAGTATTCCTGTGAGTGCCGCCGCTCTGTCCGCTCTCATGGCAACCATCAGCTCTCTGTGATCATGTCACAGGATCTCCAGTGGTGGTGGGGGAACGGCCCAATCCCCGCTGCGGCCATTTAAATAGCTATGTCACATTTTAACAGCACGATCTAAGAGGCAAGCAGGCGTGCGTGGATCGCAGATCCACCTGCGCCTGTTAGCCCCACATGTCTGCTGTTTAAATCAGCAGACATGTGTGGGGATCACTGCCGGCTCATCATGACATGACCAATGATGTACCAGTACGTCATTGGTCATGAAGGGGTTAAAGAGCCAGCCTAAATATTTAAAGGTTTGAAATAGATATTCTTTATTTATGCCTGTTCTTCCTAATGATTGGATGTTACATTACAACAATTGGGTTTACATATCCATATTTTATTAAAAGGCTACATTCACATATTTGTGTCTGTTACTATCCGAGAAAAAGGGACTAACATTTTAATTGACATCTTATTTGCATCATAGTTGCTTTTCACTTTTTTCACTAAAGCAGGATTAATAATCACTGAAGAAGGTCACTGAATCAATGGGTGAAACTTGGTTGTAACTCTGAAGCAGAAAGTCTGTCTTCCTAGTTCTATCCATATCACACAGATCCAAATAGACTTAAATGGACAAGTTTGATCCACAAACAGATGATAACAGGACATAGGGCTCATTCACACGACCATATTTCAGTCTGAGTGCTATCCATGACCAATGTTATTCAATGGGGCAGGGAAGATAAGCATTTCTTTTCACTGATGGAATCTGTGTGTGAAAAAAATTGCAGCACGCACTAATTTCTTCCATAATGTGACTTAACTTGTTCTCTGATGAGGCTCCATAGGTTGGAATACAGATTAAGGGGATGTCATGGGACCACTATACATTGAAATACAGAGGCTCTTCATGTTTCTTTTTTTAAAAAATAAAGTAGTGAACGAGTGTGCGGGAGTCTATGTTTGAATAAACTATATTTTCCTGTGTGTGTGTGTATTTAACCTTACACTTACTGGGTTAGTAATGGAGGTATCTGATGGTAGACACCCTTTACTAACCCTGGGCTTCATGTCAGCTGAGAATTCACAGCTCACATCAACCCTAAAAAATATTACCTCAATTGTCAATGTACCAGGGTAATCGGGAAAAGTCAGGGCAAAGCTTCAGAACTAGAGCAACTAATGGATACACCAATTCTGGGATGACTGCAGGCTGGAATTTTTAGGCTGAGAAGGGCCAAATAACTATGGGCCTTCCTAGCCTGATAATACTTATCAACAGCTGTCTGTTTTACCTCGGCTGGTTGGTTATCAAAAATAAGGTGGACCCCGTGCCATTTTTTAAAATTATTTATTAAACTAAACCAGGCTAAAAATACCCTTTACTGCCACATGAAAGGTACTAAATGGTGCAAGTGTACAATATACAATGTACTGAAATAGCAATTAAACACTGCCTATATGCTTGCTCTAATGTAAGCTCCTTCATTAACTTTTCCTGAACTACACTGTGAAAAAAGCTTTGCAACCCCAGGTCTCATATAAGACCCAATGATGCAATGTGGCCGGCAAATCACAGTTATGCCAGTAGGCAACATGACTACAGCATTACTGTGATTGGCAGGAAATCCACATTTAGTGACTGAAAAACAGCTGCGAAACATGGGGCGGGGACTTAAGTATGGTGATAGAGTACCCCCGAAACTCTATCAAATATTGAGCACATGGAGCACCCTGATGCTCAATCGAGTCCGAGCAATGCCAAGCACTGTCGCTCATCACTACTAACCCTTTCATGACCTATGATATATATGAACATCCTAGGTTGCCTCACCCCATGGTAATCCTCTCACATGACTGTTTATCTGATCAGCAGACATGTGCGGTTAATATGCGCGAGTGAATCGGCGATTCACCTGCACCTGTTAACCCCTTAGATTGCCCTGTCAAAATCTGACAGCGCGCTCTAATGCACTCTGGTGGGGACTGCGCTGCTCCTCTGCCGCCATCGGCAGCCACGTGACATGATCATTGGGCGCCAATGACTTGCCATGGCAGTGTGGGGTCGGATGATGACCCCTGTTGCTGCCATGATGTATTTCCTGTGAATGCAGGAAGAGTGCCGGCACTGACAGTAAAACAGCATTGCTGCTGATCAGAATAAAACAATAAAAATAAAAAATACACATACAGTTAGGTCCAGAAATATTTGGACAGTGACACAATTTTCGCGAGTTGGGCTCTGCATGCCACCACATTGGATTTGAAATGAAACCTCTACAACAGAATTCAAGTGCAGATTGTAACGTTTAATTTGAAGGTTTGAACAAAAATATCTGATAGAAATTGTAGGAATTGTACACATTTCTTTACAAACACTCCACATTTTAGGAGGTCAAAAGTAATTGGACAAATAAACCAAACCCAAACAAAATATTTTTTTTTTCAATATTTTGTTGCGAATCCTTTGGAGGCAATCACTGCCTTAAGTCTGGAACCCATGGACATCACCAAACGCTGGGTTTCCTCCTTCTTAATGCTTTGCCAGGCCTTTACAGCCGCAGCCTTCAGGTCTTGCTTGTTTGTGGGTCTTTCCGTCTTAAGTCTGGATTTGAGCAAGTGAAATGCATGCTCAATTGGGTTAAGATCTGGTGATTGACTTGGCCATTGCAGAATGTTCCACTTTTTTGCACTCATGAACTCCTGGGAAACTTTGTCTGTACGCTTGGGGTCATTGTCCATCTGTACTATGAAGCGCCGTCCGATCAACTTTGCGGCATTTGGCTGAATCTGGGCTGAAAGTATATCCCGGTACACTTCTGAATTCATCCGGCTACTCTTGTCTGCTGTTATGTCATCAATAAACACAAGTGACCCAGTGCCATTGAAAGCCATGCATGCCCATGCCATCACGTTGCCTCCACCATGTTTTACAGAGGATGTGGTGTGCCTTGGATCATGTGCCGTTCCCTTTCTTCTCCAAACTTTTTTCTTCCCATCATTCTGGTACAGGTTGATTTTTGTCTCATCTGTCCATAGAATACTTTTCCAGAACTGAGCTGGCTTCATGAGGTGTTTTTCAGCAAATTTAACTCTGGCCTGTCTATTTTTGGAATTGATGAATGGTTTGCATCTAGATGTGAACCCTTTGTATTTACTTTCATGGAGTCTTCTCTTTACTGTTGACTTAGAGACAGATACACCTACTTCACTGAGAGTGTTCTGGACTTCAGTTGATGTTGTGAACGAATTCTTCTTCACCAAAGAAAGTATGCGGCGATCATCCACCACTGTTGTCATCCGTGGACGCCCAGGCCTTTTTGAGTTCCCAAGCTCACCAGTCAATTCCTTTTTTCTCAGAATGTACCCGACTGTTGATTTTGCTACTCCAAGCATGTCTGCTATCTCTCTGATGGATTTTTTCTTTTTTTTCAGCCTCAGGATATTCTGCTTCACCTCAATTGAGAGTTCCTTAGACCGCATGTTGTCTGGTCACAGCAACAGCTTCCAAATGCAAAACCACACACCTGTAATCAACCCCAGACCTTTTAACTACTTCATTGATTACAGGTTAACGAGGGAGATGCCTTCAGAGTTAATTGCAGCCCTTAGAGTCCCTTGTCCAATTACTTTTGGTCCCTTGAAAAAGAGGAGGCTATGCATTACAGAGCTATGATACCTAAACCCTTTCTCCGATTTGGATGTGAAAACTCTCATATTGCAGCTGGGAGTGTGCACCTTCAGCCCATATTATATATATAATTGTATTTCTGAACATGTTTTTGTAAACAGCTAAAATAACAAAACTTGTGTCACTGTCCAAATATTTCTGGACCTAACTGTATGTGGTATTGCAGCTTTCAGACATGCTCACTCTATCAAAATGTAAAATCAATTAATCTGATCACTACACGGTGTGGCGAGAAAAAAAATTCCAAACACTAAAAGTACATTTTTTGGTCTCCGCAACATTGCATTAAAATGCAATAACAGGCAATAAAAACATTGAATCTATGCAAAAATTGAATAATTAAAAATGTCAGTTCAAGACACAAAAAAAGCCATCATTGAGCCCCGGATCTTGAATAAAAGAGAATGCCATGGGTTCGGAAAACGGTAACAAAAGCGTTATTCTTTTTTGGATAAATTTCTGAATATTTTTTCACCACTTAAGCGGGCTTTACACGCTACAACATCGATCAAGCAATCACGTTGCGGTCGCGGAATTTGTGATGCACATCCGGCCGCTTTAGCGATGTCGTTTCGTGTGACACCTATGAGCGATTTTGAATCGTTGCAAAAACGTTCAAAATCGCTAATCGGTGACATGCCCCCCTATTCTTAATTATCGCTGCTGCTCGGTGGACGAAGTAGTTCGTCGCTCCTGCGGCAGCACACATCGCTACGTGTGACACCGCAGGAACGATGAACCTCACCTTACTTGCGGCCGACCGCAATGAGGAAGGAAGGAGGTGGGCAGGATGTTACGTCCCGCTCATCTCCGCCCCTCCACTTCTATTGGGCGGCGGTTCAGTGACGCTGCTGTGACGTCGCTGTGACGCTGAACGAACCGCCCTCTTAGGAAGGAGGCGGTTCACCGATCACAGCAACGTCGCTAGGCAGGTAAGTAGTGTGACGGGTCCGCGCGATGTTGTGCGTCACGGGCAGCGATTTGCCCGTGTCGCACAACCGATGGGGTCGGGTACGCACGCTAGCGATATCGGTCACGATATCGCAGCGTGTAAAGCGGCCTTTAGAATAAAGTATAACTATACATTTTTGAAATCTCCAACTCATACCGACCTGAGAAATCATACAGTATTGTCAGGGCAGTTTTACCATATAGTGAACACTGTAAATAAAAAAACCCAAAACTATCATGCAATTGCACTTTTTTTGCAATTTCCCCACACTTGGAATTTTTTTCTTGTTTTCCAGTACACTATATGGTAAAACTAATAATTGTATTCAAAATTACAACTCATCCTGCAAAAAAACAAGCCCTCATATGGCATTATTTACGGAAAAATAAAAAAAAGTTATGGGTCTAAGAAGGGGAGGTAAAAATAAGAACAAAAATTGTAAAATCTCCGGGGGGGGGGGGGGGGGTTAATGACATAACCACTCTTAGATCTAGTGGGCTGATCAGCACTATAAGTACTCCGCCACATGACAGGCACCTTAAATTACCCCACCAACACTGAAAGGTTTGGCTGTTGCATGAATAAAATGGAACCAAGTGCAGAGAACAGATATTTAAAATGCCTGAGGTTGTTGTATTTTGGCAAAAATGTATAAACTAATAACCCACATCAAGGATCATCATTGTCTTGCTAAAATCGAAAACAATTCACTGTAAAAAGGATATAAAATAATAAAAGAAAATTTCAGAAAAAGGCAGCTGTACTTACCAATACCGGATCACAATATGAATGCACTACAGGATGCAGCAAGCCCCCAATGATAAAGTCGGGGACAGCACAGATGCGTTATTCATAGGCTGTAAGCCAGACATGGTGCACCACACGTATCTGTCTAACTGGTATTCCATTCAAGTGTAGCGCACCTGAGACCCGCAGGGCACTACAGCGAACTGCATCCTCTTGGGGATGCAGGACCTATCCCCTGGGACCTGGAGTACCATTGCCGATTCCATCCAAACACGACCAAAATCCTAGTTTTCCACTCCACACTGGGCATAGAGGGTTAACCATGTAAGGGGATGGTCGCAATGGGAACGAGTCCCTGGGTATAGCCAGCCTGGTGGGATGGGTCAGTCAGTCAGTAGTGAGAAGAGAGTTGAGTAGCACACAGGAGAGGTGTGCGGACGTGCCTGAGTAGGGTCCATGTAACGGTGACCCCGTGGGCACAGGAGATAGGTCGCCAAGACGGGTACCGGAGATAACGCTGGGACCAGAGCACGAACGGGGCACAGGGCCCTAGGTCAAGCGCAAGTTTTAAACTGTTTGGCAAATACCTGCCCGGTGAGGACACCTTTACAGACTTGACCGAAGCAAATAATCTGGGGGCATCAGAAGTAAACTAGGATCGGGGTTCGGACACTTACCTCCCCGCAGGGTCCGCACTGCCCGCCGTACGGAGAAGGAGACTGTACCTCAAAAGGGACAGTTGGGGCCCCAAACGCTCCACACTATGGGGACCGAATCAACTAAGAGTGCCGGGGACAGAGCAACCTGAGTCCCTACATTGGCCCTGGTCCTCCAAGGGACCTGAACCTGGAACCCCTGGGTCCACAGTGAGTAGAGACTGTTAAAGACAACCTAGTGTGGTCTCCGTTATTGCCCCCATTACATCTCCCAGGCACAGCTCTACCTGCGGAGGGCCTACCATCACAGCTGCCACTACCATCAGCCTTAGGAATACCCACATTCAGCAGCGGCGGTTCTCGATCCTTAACCGCAACCGGCAGGTGGCACCACATGACAAAAATTCTTCTCTCTCCTGTAAATAACTCCCATTAACAAAAGGGGCCCAGGGCACGGGACCGGGCAACGGCCACCAGAGTGACATTCCCATTTGTTACTGCCATATCCCTGGGCGCTACACAAGCTTTGTGCATTTGTAGTACTAGGCATCCACCCCCTCTATGTATGATAGGTTGTTTCATTAATATTTTGCACCTGTGCTGCACTTGTGCATTTGTGTTGTCACATGGTTTTGGCTGCTCTTTATTCTATGATTGTTTTTTGAATTTTGTGTCCTTTTCACAGGGAATTACTTTTGATTAAAGTCTAGGGCAGGGGTGTGGAATCTCTGGCCCACGAGCCGTTTGCTGTCCGTGATGACCTTTTCTGTGGCCCTGGGCAGATTCCTAGGGACTGGCTGCTGGTTTTTTAAACCCCGCACGCAGCGTTCAATGCTGAACGCTGCGATGTTTACACCCGAGGTTTATGTCCTCACTCGGGCCAGTGCCAGCGTGTGGACATACTTTGTGGGTGGTGTAGATGCGCAATGCACTCACACCTACTGAAGAGCAGCTGCCACAGTGTTCCCCAGGGCTCTCTGTGCCACCCAGGTCTGTCTGTTTCCCCAATGCTCTATGTGCCCCAGCCTCCACCCGTGCTTTCTGTGCCCACAGCACTTTCCGTGCCCCCAGCTTCCACCAGGGTTCTTTGTGCCCCCAGCGCTGTCAGAGCTCCAGTGCTATCTGTGCCCTAAGCCTCCACCAGCGCTGTCTGTGCACCAGTGCTTTCTGTACCGCCAGCCCCCACCAGTGCTCTCTGTGCACATAGTGCTCCTTGTGCCCCCATCCTTCACCAGGACTCTCTGTGCCCCAGCGCTTTCTGTGCCCCCATCATCCACAAGTACTGTCTGTGCCCCCAGCCTCCACCAGGACTCTCTGTGCCCCCATCCTCCACCAGGGCTCTCTGTATCCCCAGCCTCCACCAGGGCTCTCTGTGCCCCAAACCTCCACAAGTATTCTCTGTGCCGCTCTCTGTTTATGCCACCATCATTTCCAGGTCTGTCTGTTTGTGTCACCAATAATGGCTGTGCCCCCAGCATCCCCCAGGTCTGTTTGTTCCCCCAGCATCCCCCAGTGCTCTCAGTTCCCCCAGTGCGCTCTGAGCCCTAGGCGTCTCTCAGTACTCTTTGTGCCCCCAGCGTCTGCCAGTGCTTTCTGTGCCCCCAGCATCCTCCAGTAATCTCTGTGCCCCCAGCATCCCCCAGTGCTCTCTGTGCCCTCAGCATCCCCCAGGCCTGTCTATTTATGCCTTCAGAATCCCCCAGGACTCTTTGTGCCTCCCTTGGTGTCTGTGCTCCCAAGGTATGTATATACCCCTCAGTGATGTATATACCCCCGGCAATGTCTGTGTCCCCTAATGGTGTCTATGCCCCACAGCCATGTTTATGCCCCGCATCTTCCCTAGTGAAGTATAATCCTCCCAGCCCTCACCAGTGATGTATATGCCCTCAGCATCTCCTGTAATGTCTATGCCCCCCAGACTCCCTAACGATGTATATTCCTCTAATCCCACCCATGATGTATATGCCCACAGACTCTCCTGTGATGTATATTCCTCCCAGCCCTCCCGTGATGTATATGCCCTTAGCATCTCCTGTGGTGTCTATGCACCCAGCATCTCCTGGGATGCATATGCCCCTAGCGTCTCCTATGTGATGTATATTTCCCCCAGCACCTCCTGTGATGTATATGCCCCCAGCCCCTCCTGTGAAGTATATGTACCCAGTGTATGTATATGCACTCAGCGTCTCTTTTGTGATGTGTACTCAACAGCCCCAGCCGACACAAACCTGGAAAAAAAGTTGTGAGCAGCAACAAGATCAATATCGCCTAATTTCACAGCCGTGAGAAGAAGCACCAGCCACCACAATGAGGTGTTTGACCAAACATAGCAGGGTAATTTTCAAGCTGATCATTTTGTGCAGCCCCTGAATGATGGTAGAAATCTCCAAATGGCCCCTGGCAGAAAACCACCCCTGGTCTAAGGACTTGCAAGTCAATGAGGACCATTGACGTTGGCTTGATAGGTTGTGTATTTTGGCCAAAATATTGACCAATGCCTCATTTTATAAATTTTTTTTATTGCGTATTTTCCCATTTTTATGTAGGATGCAGACCAGTGTTGGCTGGGTAATTTAGGGTGTCTATCATGTGTTGTGCACTTATGATACTAGCAGCCCACCTGATCTAGTAGTAAGGGTGTCACTAATAGGCTATAGGTGTGACACGTTGCACAACATGCATCTGTGTAAATGGTGCCCCATCCATGCCTAGGGATTCACAGACAATAAGGACCCTTGACATGGGTTGAGAGCTTGCGTATTTTGGCCAAAATGTTGACCAATACCTCATGCATTTTATACGTCTTTTTTTTGCAAATGTTCCCATTTTTATACAGTATGGAGGCCAGACACTTCAGTGTTGGCTGGGTAATTTAGGGTGTCTGTCATCTGGGGTGCACTTATGGTACTAGCAGCCAGCCTGATCTAATAATATGGGTGTCACTAATAGGCTATAAGTGTGACATGCTGCAAAACATGTACAGTCATATGAAAAAGTTTGGGCACCCCTATTAATGTTAACCTTTTTTCTTTATAACAATTTGGGTTTTTGCAACAGCTATTTCAGTTTCATGTATCTAATAACTGATGGACTGAGTAATATTTCTGGATTGAAATGAGGTTTATTGTACTAACAGAAAATGTGCAATCCACATTTAAATAAAATTTGACCGGTGCAAAAGTATGGGCACCCTTATCAATTTCCTGATTTGAACACTCCTAACTACTTTTTACTGACTTACTAAAGCACTAAATTGGTTTTGTAACCTCATTGAGCTTTGAACTTCATAGGCAGGTGTATCCAATCATGAGAAAAGGTATTTAAGGTGGCCACTTGCAAGTTGTTCTCCTATTTGAATCTTCTATGAAGAGTGGCATCATGGGCTCCTCAAAACAACTCTCAAATGATCTGAAAACAAAGATTATTCAACATAATTGTTCAGGGGAAGGATACAAAAAGTTGTCTCAGAAATTTAAACTGTCAGTTTCCACTGTGAGGAACATAGTAAGGAAATGGAAGAACACAGGTACAGTTCTTGTTAAGCCCAGAAGTGGCAGGCCAAGAAAAATATCAGACAGGCAGAGAAGAAGAATGGTGAGAACAGTCAAGGACAATCCACAGACCACCTCCAAAGACCTGCAGCTTCATCTTGCTGCAGATGGTGTCAATGTGCATCGGTCAACAATACAGCGCACATTGCACAAGGAGAAGCTGTATGAGAGAAGGATGCGAAAGAAGTTGTTTCTGCAAGCACGCCACAAACAGAGTCGCCTGAGGTATGCAAAAGCACATTTGGACAAGCCAGTTACATTTTGGAAGAAGGTCCTGTGGACTGATGAAACAAAGATTGAGTTGTTTGGTCATACAAAAAGGCGTTATGCATGGAGGCAAAAAAACATGGCATTCCAAGAAAAGCACTTGCTACCCACAGTAGAATTTGGTGGAGGTTCCATCATGCTTTGGGGCTGTGTGGCCAATGCCGGCACCAGGAATCTTGTTAAAGTTGAGGGTCGCATGGATTCAACTCAATATCAGCAGATTCTTGACAATAATGTGCAAGAATCAGTGGCGAAGTTGAAGTTACGCAGGGGATGGATATTTCAGCAAGACAATGATCCAAAACACTGCTCCAAATCTACTCAGGCATTCATGCAGAGGAACATTTACGATGTTCTGGAATGGCCATCCCAGTCCCCAGACCTGAATATTATTGAAAATCTGTGGGATGATTTGAAGCGTGCTGTCCATGCTCAGCGACCATCAAACTTAACTGAACTGGAATTGTTTTGTAAACAGGAATGGTCAAATATACCTTCATCTAGGATCCAGGAACTCATTAAAAGCTACAGGAAGCGACTAGAGGCTGTTATTTTTGCAAAAGGAGGATCTACAAAATATTAATGTCACTTTTATGTTGAGATGCCCATGCTTTTGCACCGGTCAAATTTTGTTTAAATGCGGATTGCACATTTTCTGTTAGTACAATAAACCTCATTTCAATCCAGAAATATTACTCAGTCCATCAGTTATTAGATGTATGAAACTGAAATAGCTGTTGCAAAAATCCAAATTGTTATAAAGAAAAAAAATTAACATTAATAGGGGTGCCCACACTTTTTCATATGACTGTATCTATAAATGGTGCCCTATTCAAGCCTGTATTCATTGTAATACTAGGCAACCACCCCCTCCATCCAAGGTGGGTTTCAATGGGGTTATTTTATCAGTATGCTGCACATGTACTGCCCCCGTCTTTATCATGGAGGTCTGCTGCATCTTGAAGTGCATTTGTATTGTGATCTGGTGTTGGTAACTATGGCTGTCTTTTTTCTCTGTGATGTTATTTTAATTGATGCCCCTTTTTCTGTGAAGTGGGATTACAGAGGAAACAAAATATAAAGTTATAAGAAAAGTTGCTACACGATTATTTCAAGATTATTATACTATATTATACAACTATTTACTACAGCAGGCAAAGAAGGCAGTTCTGCTTTTATGACAAAGGAATTAGTGGCCTTCAAGAGTTGCAGAAAATGTCACCTCCAAGTACCATAGAGCCATTTCTTTGTTAATCTACATAAAGTCATTGGTGACTATATTTTATTATTCTTTCTTTTTTTTATCTCTAGGTACCAAACAGCTTCAGGGACAGCTGAACAAGTGGTTCAATGTTTGGGTCATGGGAGGGGAAGTTGGTTATTGAGCTTACCTTCGGTCAAACCTTCAATCCATCACGTCGATTTGCCCTAACATCTAAGGTTCATTTTTCTCCCGTGTGTACAGTCTGAAAATCAGTGAAGGTCTACATGACTAATAGTCGGTACAGTATTCAATCATGGCAGATTATACCTTTATACTTATATTTTTATTTGTATGGAACATTTCCCTAATAGATGTTCTTATTCTTTACAGATTAAACCCAGTCAAGGTAGTTTACGATTAATAGAGTGAATTCAACAGTAAAAATTGACTTTACTAGGAATACAACTTGATGGAAAACATTGGTCCCTGTAGAACAGTTATGCTTTTTCGCGTCCTTATGCAATATCCTTCATAGGACTTTCATCACCTCGCGGCCTTCTGATGAACCTGACATCTAGAGACGAGCAGATCAGGCAAAAATCAAATTTGTCTTTTTGCATGAATTGTCCCCAGCAATTTGACTTGCGAATAATAACTTCTCTGTGAATCGAAGTGTTCTGTAAAATTTTGACACAGACGGGCAACTTTCATGTCCTTATTCATGAAGAACTATGAAGCATAATAAACATATGATGTAAAAATAAAATAAATCCTTAAACTATCCCCTCTGCTCACTTCTCTGGCCCCTCCACTCCTCACCGACAACTGTCCAGTCCAGTGGCGTAACTACCGTGGTCGCAGCGGTCGCGACAGCGACCGGGCCCGGGAGGTTAGGGGCCCGGCGGCCGCCAGGCAGATCAGCAGCCAGCTCCTGTCAGTGTGAGAGGAGCTGCGCTGATCTGTCACAGACCTCGCGGCCGCTATTTGACCCGCTGCCGCCGCCGACACCGGGCCCCCCTGCCTGATGTCAGTGGCGGCACCGGGGCCCCCTACCTGGTGTCAGCGGCTGCGGCGTCTCCCCCGTCACCGCGCACAGTAATGATGAAGCATAGCGCGGCTGGTGCCGCGCTATGCATCACCATTCTCCCCCTGTGCGATGACGTCACTCCCGAGTGACTGCTGTGCTGAGTGCACAGAGTGCAGGACAGGAGGACGCCGACCGCAGCACCGGGAGAACGAGCAGCGGGGAGGATAGAAGCGGTGGAAGGAAGAGAGAAGGTGAGTACTTGTTTTTTTTTAATATAAGTGAGTAAACGGTGGCCAGAGGCTTGGGAAGGCAGTTCTGGGGAAGCTGCATTATTGAACATGGAAGCCTGGAGAGGCTGCTTTATACATGGAGGTCTGAGGAGGCTGCATTATATGTGGAGGTCTGGGGTAGCTGCATTATTATACATGGAGGCCTGGAGAGGCTGCTTTATACATGGAGGTCTGAGGAGGCTGCATTATATATGGAGGCCTGGAGAGGCTGCTTTATACATGGAGGTCTGAGGAGGCTGCATTATATATGGAGGCCTGGAGAGGCTGCTTTATACATGGAGGCCTGTAGAGGCTGCTTTATACATGGAGGTCTGGGGAGGCTGCATTATATATATATATATATATATATTATACCTATGATGTATGTCAAGGATGTTGTATATGCCATGTAACAATATATGTTGAGATCCTTTTGAGAGCTTTCCTGTAGCATCCAACACGATTCCCACTTGCATTATACAAACCTACCTCTATGTGGATCACTTGTACGCATGCGTGCCTCCTTGCACGCGGCGTCCTCCGGATTGCTGTGTCTATAGGGGCGGGTTTCGTCGGATCACATGATGTGATCTGACGTCACCGGCCCTTGACGCGGTGTTCGGCTGGCGTCGCGGGTTGCCGTGGCAACGCATGCGTCACGTAAGTGATGCCGGATCGCGATTGGTGCATCCCCTTCTTATTAGAGCTGACCAGGCAGCATAGCTCCACCCCCCCTGACGAAGGCAGTTGCCGAAACGGCCGTCGGGTAGGCGGATCTTCCGGCTTGATCACTCTCCATCTTGCTATACACGTGGGTAGGCGGATTTTCTGGCTCAATCACCTCCATTTTGTTATACATGTGGTAAGCTATCTCGCCGCTCTGTGTTTATATATCATCCACCGTTATTCTTGATTTTTGCTGTGGGCTAACTTGAGCTAATCTGCCTTATGGGACTCATGTTACTGTCCCTCCTTTACTCCTTCATTCAGCGGTGATTTTTTGCCATAGCCACACAGCGGGTTGCATATATATATATATACATCTCCACGTGATTTATGCCAGGCTTTTTGACAGCGATAATGTCTGTAATATAGGCTAACATTGCAGTACTATACCCATGATATACACGGTCAAGCATATTACGAATTCTTGTCCTTTGATAGCATTTATGTCTGTGATATGGGTTAGTATTGTGGCGCCACATTTATAATATATGTGGTTTTGCGCATTATATATTTATATGTATGGCTATGTACACACCATAATTATGACATTTAATGCTTGTCCAAATCTGGCATCTATCAAATCTTGTGATTATAAACCGTGCCGGTTGGTCCTTTTTTGGTGTTTTAATATTAATTTTATCTGTATGTCCACTTTCTGCACTGGTCAATAAAATAACGTTTTTTTCACCATATGGACGTCTGATCGTTTTATCCTCTTCTCTTTCACAATTCCATTATGCGATTTGTCCAGTATGGATATGTAGTCAATGGTTACACTATATAGGGGATTTAGACTAATATTATCGTATGCATCACGATAAAAATGCAACCTTTTTTCCTGTGTGTTCTTTTTGATTATATATGGAGGTCTGGGGTGGCTGCATTATTATACATGGAGGCCTGGAGATACTGCATTATACATGGAAGCCTGAGGAGGCTGGGTGCATTGTTATACATGGAGGCCTGGAGAGGCTGGCTGCTATATTATACATGGAGGCCTGAGGAGGCTGGGTGCATTGTTATACATGGAGGTGGTCTGGAGAGACTGGGTGCTATATTATACATGGAGGCCTGAGGAGGCTGGGTGCATTGTTATACATGGAGGCCTGGAGAAGCTGGCTGCTACATTATACATGGAGGCCTGAGGAGGCTGGCTGCATTATTATACATGGAGGCCTGGAGAGGCTGGCTGCATTATTATATATGGAGGTCTGGGAGGGCTGCATAATACAAAATGAAGGACACCTTATACATGGAATATAGGGGTGCCTTATGCATGGAGGAGTATGGGGCTGCATAATGCAATATGAAGTGTTATGGGGTTGCATTATAATACATATAGGACTATGGGGGCTACATTATAATATATGGAGGACTATGGAGGCTACCTTATACATGGACTATGGGGGTGCATTATAAAACATTGGGGACTATGTGGTGCAGTGTAATATATGGAGAACTATGGGGTGAATTATAATATATGGAGAACTATGAGAAATTCATTATAATAATTGGAGGGCTACTTTATACAAGGAGGACTATAGGGCTGCATTATAATATATGGAGGCCTATGTGGTGCAGTATAATACATGGAGAACTATGGGGTGAAATATAATACATCGAGAACTATGAGAAATTCAAGATAATAATTGAAGGGCTACTTTATACATGGAGGATTATGGGGGTGCATTATAATCTATGGAGGACTATGTGGTGCAGTATTATATATTGAGTATTATGGGGTGAATTATAATGCATGGAGAACTATGGGAAATGCATTATAATACATGGAGGACTATGGAAGTGTATTCTAATATATGAAGGGTTATGTGGGACCCTTTATACTATTTGGAAGGCTATGTGGGTGCCATTATTGTATTTGGAGAACTATATACAAGGGGGGACAAAGATACAAGCAGGGGATGGGAACGTTTTGTGCTGAGGGAAAAAGGCTCTTTTCCCTCAGCACCCAGCTTTCCCATGCTCTGCTATACATCATGTCTCAGCACCCAGCTTTCCCATGCTCTGATATGGGAAAGCTGGGTGCTGAGGGAAAGATGTATAGCAGAGCATGGGGAAGCAGTGTGCCGAGGACAAGATGGATATCAGAAAATAGGAAAGCTGGGTGCTGATAGAGGTATTTCAGATCATGGGAAATCTGGGTGCTGTGGGTAAGAGCCAAGAGTCAGCGTGATTATCACGTACCCCGAGTGTCAGTGTCATTATCCTGTACCCTAAATGTCGATGTACGTGGAGGGGGGGCCCAGGTCTGAACTTTGCACCGGGGCCCATCAAACTCTAGTTACGCCCCTGGTCCAGTCCTCATAGTATCTTGAAATCGCTGCTTCTTTCGCTGAAATCTCACACATGGGCTCTGTGCATGTGCGCACGAAGTCATGCACACACTGTGACGTCATTAGGCATCTTTCGTGTGCTTGCCCGCAATCCTTCAGAGATTACAGCGCAAGCGTCAGTGTTGTAAAAATATGGTGATGCAGAAGGGCTCTGCGGTAACCAGGTGTCACAAAACAAGGTAACATCACTGTAACAACTCAGGTCCTATATAACTGTGCCAGTCAGTATACACACCAGGACACATAGACTTTGAGCCAGGTGACAGGGCTGGGCACTGTGAGCTAACAGGCAGCCACCTGGAGGAGGAGCGAGTGGCCTGGGGGTTGTGGGTTGAAAGTGAAAAAGAGGAGAGAGAAGGGAGAAGGTCGTTGAGAGGAGTCTGAAGTAAGCAGTAGTAAGAAAGAGAGCATTGACAGCAAAGGTGTCAAGACAGACAACGGAATCATTCCTATTCATGGGAGAAAGTAGCTGGAGAGCGAGAGATCAAGCTCCAGGGACAGTGGAATCCAGTGGGGGTGGAAATCCAGGGCTCCCAGTACTTTGCACGCACGGGGTGCAGATCCCAGAACAGACCGGGACTTCAAGCCATCTGTTAACTCTGCCAGGCGGGTGGGTTTCCAGGACTCATCTGCCACCAATAACATGCGAGGCATCAGCAACAAATGGAGGACTGTGACATATTCCCTTAAATAGTCCAAGCTGCCTGCGGCAGGACCCAGACACCAGATGGACCTCCGGGTGCTTCAAGCCAGGGAGGACGCTCACACAGACACAAGTGCATTGGTGGGCGAGTGGCGCCAGGTCAGCTGGCACAAGGACACCGGACTCGGGCACACCTGGGATGCAGCACTTCCCCAGGGTGCGAACCCAGTTGTAAGTAAAAGCGAACAAACTGCACTCCCCTGTCTGGTCTGAGGTATTTCCCTGCGCCTCCACGTTAACCCCTACCTACCCCTGGGGAAAAGCCCTACTCGTGGAGGGATTCATCATCCATGCTGCCCCATCCATCATCCCCATAGAGGACCGTCAGCGGCGGCCATACAATTTCTGGCCACGCACTGCGAGTGGCGTAGTCGGACTATTTTTATTATTTTCCTTTTATTTAAAACTGATCGACGGTGCCTCCGGATCTGGGACCCCTCAAGCCACGGACCGCCCGGATCCGAGCAGCTTGGCTTCCCCTGGGCACGACAGCTGGAGAGGCGATCAGTTAGGTGAATATAAGGATTATAAGGCCGCCATTGTGCCAAATCTGAGAGGAATTACATAAAAATAAGCAACTTTGGCGATTTCAGAGTTCAATGTTACTCAAATTTACTCACTTATCTCTACTGACATCTCATGTAGCTAGGCATTAACATGGATTTATTTAGATATATATTTTTTCTTAAAGGAAACCAACCAGCAGAATTTTCATATATAAAGTAAAGCCTGTGTAAGAGAGTGAACTATGACAAGACAGGGCGAGCATTAGGACCCTGCAGAGTCTGCCTGTCTGTCTGAGCGATAAACAGGAAGTAGTTGTGGAGATCCAGGAAATGCGGGGAGGGAGTTTGGTGTCCATGGCAACGGGTTTTGAAAACGTAGTAGGTGAAGCAATATGGGCCTTAAAAATAAGTTGGTTGTAAGCCCCGGTTGGTGACCAAGAGACTTGTTGGTGAACAGAGCCAGTGACAGCATCTGAGGAGAGTGAAGGGAAACAGAAATTGCGAAGACAATACCACATCACTGTGTGATAAGCGATCCAGTTGTGCGGACCTGGGTCCAACTGAAAGAGCATCTGAGGAGAAGCTGAGGAGATGTTTCCCTCCCTGACAGAGCAAGTGATTGATGTCCAGTAAGGCCATGAGTGACTGCGATAAGAGAGACGGCGTCCGGTGTCATCCCCATTGGAAGGATTCTGACAAGCCCTGGAAAGGAGTGATCCCCAGACTGCATCCTGAGACTACAGAATTAAAGTGCTTGACAGGTGACTCTGGCATTGGCTGATAGCTGCCAAATTTTGTTTTCTTTTTTTTCTTTTGCAATAAGTACTTATTTTTGGCGCCAAAGTTTTATTTTTATTTTTATTTTTCTGGACTTGCTGCAGCCCACGCGGAAACACACCGGTGTAAAGTTACATTGGAGTTTAATGGTACCATAGGTTGTGAGATACCCGGGTATCCCTGTGATAAGTGTATAGTCATCATTAATTTAGTGTATTGTATTATTATCTGTGATAAGTTATACTCAGTGCGCCATCTCAGAGGTTTCATCAGACCACCCTCACCTAATTTACATCGTCTTTCCAGTTTGATAAGTTTAACGTGTAGGTAAATTTGTTCCGGGCCCCAAATGTGATTTACATATACTGGGATCTCTGAGATCGGTGCATTGATTTTCGGCTAGCGCTTAGTGTGTGAAATTATTAATGGTAATGTTTTTAAGGGGATTTTGAGCTTATTATATTCTACATTTCACCGTAATTTGATCCCCATTTCAGTAAAATACTGTTGTTCATTTCTGCCTCGGTCTCGGTCTGTGACTCACTGGATCTTAATAGGACCTCTGGTCATTACATTTAAAATGTAATGACCAGAGGTCCTATTAAGATCCAGTGAGTCACAGACCGAGACCGAGGCAGAAATGAACAACAGTATTTTACTGAAATGGGGATCAAATTACGGTGAAATGTAGAATATAATAAGCTCAAAATCCCCTTAAAAACATTACCATTAATAATTTCACACACTAAGCGCTAGCCGAAAATCAATGCACCGATCTCAGAGATCCCAGTATATGTAAATCACATTTGGGGCCCGGAACAAATTTACCTACACGTTAAACTTATCAAACTGGAAAGACGATGTAAATAAGGTGAGGGTGGTCTGATGAAACCTCTGAGATGGCGCACTGAGTATAACTTATCACAGATAATAATACAATACACTAAATTAATGATGACTATACACTTATCACAGGGATACCCGGGTATCTCACAACCTATGGTACCATTAAACTCCAATGTAACTTTACACCGGTGTGTTTCCGGGTGGGCTGCAGCAAGTCCAGAAAAATAAAAATAAAAATAAAACTTTGGCGCCAAAAATAAGTACTTATTGCAAAAGAAAAAAAGACAAAGTTTGGCAGCTATCAGCCAATGCCAGAGTCACCTGTCAAGCACTTTAATTCTGTAGCCTCAGGATGCAGTCTGGGGATCACTCCTTTCCAGGGCTTGTCAGAATCCTTCCAATGGGGATGACACCGGACGCCGTCTCTCTTATCGCAGTCACTCAAGGCCTTAATGGACATCAATCACTTGCTCTGTCAGGGAGGGAAACATCTCCTCAGCTTCTCCTCAGATGCTCTTTCAGTTGGACCCAGGTCCGCACAACTGGATCGCTTATCACACAGTGATGTGGTATTGTCTTCGCAATTTCTGTTTCCCTTCACTCTCCTGAGATGCTGTCACTGGCTCTGTTCACCAACAAGTCTCTTGGTCACCAACCGGGGCTTACAACCAACTTATTTTTAAGGCCCATATTGCTTCACCGCAGATACACCTTACGATACAAAAGATCCTGTTCCACACACAACTTATCCCACTGTCGCAATAGTTTAATTCCTTCTGCGGATAGTTGGGCCTTGTCCTCTGCACTCGGCCAAATCCCATTTTGTACCCAGGTGCGCACTCGCGAGATGTCTGGACACTCGTTCTGATCTTTTGCCCAATCTGATGGGGTTTTTCCCAGGACACACGGCATCCCTGATGCCACCCCACTTGAATGTACCACACTGCGGAAGATAGGTACCTGCCCCAAGTCAGGGGTCTCTGTGTCCTCGAGCTGGTCATCAATGCTTTCTCCCCTAAATCCAAGGGGTACCCTCGACAATGCGTCCGCATTACCGTTTTCTCGCCCCGAGCGAAACTTAATCTGATAATTAAACTTAGCAAGGCGAGCGACCCATCGCTGCTCCAACGCTCCCAGTTTCGCATTCTGTAAGTGAGCAAGAGGGTTATTATCAGTCATGACCAACACCTCAGCTCCCGTTAGATACTCAGCAAAGCGCTCCGTCATTGCCCACACCAGGGCTAACAGCTCTAGGCGAAACGAACTATAATTAGCTGGATTGCGCTCAGTGTCCCTTAAAGACCTGCTGCCATAGGCAATGACTCGCTCCCGGCCATCCTGAATTTGGGCCAGTACCGCCCCCAACCCGTGAAGACTACCGTCAGTGTACAACAGGAAAGGGGTATCAAACCTGGCATATGCCAACAAAGGGGCACTCAAATGTAATGACCAGAGGTCCTATTAAGATCCAGTGAGTCACAGACCGAGACTGAGGCAGAAATGAACAACAGTATTTTACTGAAATGGGGATCAAATTACGGTGAAATGTAGAATATAATAAACTCAAAATCCCCTTAAAAGCATTACCATTAATAATTTCACACACTAAGCGCTAGCTGAAAATCAATGCACCGATCTCAGAGATCCCAGTATATGTAAATCACATTTGGGGCCCGGAACAAATTTACCTACACGTTAAACTTATCAAACTGGAAAGACGATGTAAATTAGGTGAGGGTGGTCTGATGAAACCTCTGAGATGGCGCACTGAGTATAACTTATCACAGATAATAATACAATACACTAAATTAATGATGACTATACACTTATCACAGGGATACCCCGGTATCTCACAACCTATGGTACCATTAAACTCCAATGTAACTTTACACCGGTGTGTTTCCGCGTGGGCTGCAGCAAGTTCAGAAAAATAAAAATAAAAATAAAAATAAAACTTTGGCGCCAAAAATAAGTACTTATTGCAAAAGAAAAAAAAAAAACAAAGTTTGGCAGCTATCAGCCAATGCCAGAGTCACCTGTCAAGCACTTGAATTCTGTAGCCTCAGGATGCAGTCTGGGGATCACTCTTTTCCAGGGCTTGTCAGAATCCTTCCAATGGGGATGACACCGGACGCCGTCTCTCTTATCGCAGTCACTCACGGCCTTACTGGACATCAATCACTTGCTCTGTCAGAGAGGGAAACATCTCCTCAGCTTCTCCTCAGATGCTCTTTCAGTTGGACCCAGGTCCGCACAACTGGATCGCTTATCACACAGTGATGTGGTATTGTCTTCGCAATTTCTGTTTCCCTTCACTCTCCTATATGCCACCCCACTAGAGGTTGGCGTCCTCGACATACCTCCCCACTCAAAATCATCCTGTGCGTAGCGCTGAGGGGGTATTCCTGCCGGAGGTCGAGTGGTTCTCCGAAGGTCCTTCCCAACGGATTCTGTCCCCGAAGGGGCAGGAGTCTCTTCAGAAGTGTCATCAGAGGAAAGGCGTGACGCTGCCGCCTCTTGAAGTGCGACACCCCGTGACCCATTATTCATGTCAGGTGGCTGACTCAAACCCTCACCCTCGGAAGGACATACCACCGGCTCAACACTCTTTCCACACAGGTGCAGATCATTCACAGGGGTCAGATAAACAGGCGCAGAGGAGGGCTCATCATCAAACTCAAAAACATCAGGAGTACCTGACCCTTGGGACACAGCCTCTGGTTCCGTAGAAACGGGAGCCACGTCCTCAAACCAGCACCGTTGTAGCATGTTACGGTGAAGATTACGAGTGAGCCCCCCTGCCCCCACGGGCTCGACCTCATAAACTGGAATCTCAGGGTTCACTCGTCTCTTTATCAGGTATGGGGTCGCCTCCCATCGATCGGCCAGTTTCCCTGTCAGTCGTTTGACCCTCACCAACACTCTATCCCCTGGGGAGAAAGGTTCCGTCTGCACAGGCCTCGTGTCCCTATGAGACACCTGATTGAGTCTATTACCCACCACCTGATGCACCACTCTCAGTCGCCGCTGGTGTTCCCGAACCCATTCAGATGCAGTCCGAGGGGAATCAGAGGAGGGATCTGGCACGTTCAAATCTTCAATATCCCTCCCGGGTCTCCCAAACATCAACATGTGTGGCGAATAGCCCGTAGTGCTGTGCAATCGATTGTTGTAGGCCCACATTAGTTCAGGGAGGTACTCAGGCCAGTGGCCCTGCTGCCCTTCCTCTAATGTTCTCATCATCTGTATCAAGGTACGATTGAAACGCTCACAGGCCCCATTTCCTTGGGGATGGTAAGGTGTCGTTCTTGAATGTGCTATGCCATACAGCCGGCGCAGCTCTTCCATTAGTGTCCCCTGGAAACATGCCCCCTGGTCTGAGTGTATCCTTTGCGGACACCCAAACACTTGGAGAAAATGACGACACACAGCCTTAGCCGCCGACTCCGCTGTCTGATCTCTTGTCGGCACTGCCACAGCATATTTATTGAAGTGGTCTGTCATTACCAAGCAATAGGAGCACCCAGACGTCGAGTATCCTATCAGAACATAATCAATCATGAGCAATTCCAAGGGGGCAGACGTTTTAATGGTTTGAGTAGGGGCCCGCTGCTCAGGACTCTTACTGAGCCCACAGATCCGACATTGCCGACATGCCTCCGCTACCATCCCTCCCAAGTCAGGGCAATAGAGGATTCGCTGTAACCACTGGAGTGTCTTTTCACTACCAAAGTGGGCTCCTTTCTCATGTGCCTCGCGGGCAACCATCGGACCCATCCCTACAGGGATTACCAGTTGGTACCGGTGTTGCAGCTCAGATGGCAGATACACCTTACGATACAAAAGATCCTGTTCCACACACAACTTATCCCACTGTCGCAATAGTTTAATTCCTTCTGCGGATAGTTGGGCCTTGTCCTTTGCACTCGGCCAAATCCCATTTTGTACCCAGGTGCACACTCGCAAGATGTCTGGACACTCGTTCTGATCTTTTGCCCAATCTGATGGGGTTTTTCCCAGGACACACGGCATCCCTGATGCCACCCCACTTGAATGTACCACACTGCGGAAGATAGGTACCTGCCCCAAGTCAGGGGTCTCTGTGTCCTCGAGCTGGTCATCAATGCTTTCTCCCCTAAATCCAAGGGGTACCCTCGACAATGCGTCCGCATTACCGTTTTCTCGCCCCGAGCGAAACTTAATCTGATAATTAAACTTAGCAAGGCGAGCGACCCATCGCTGCTCCAACGCTCCCAGTTTCGCATTCTGTAAGTGAGCAAGAGGGTTATTATCGGTCATGACCAACACCTCAGCTCCCGTTAGATACTCAGCAAAGCGCTCCGTCATTGCCCACACAAGGGCTAACAGCTCTAGGCGAAACGAACTATAATTAGCTGGATTGTGCTCAGTGTCCCTTAAAGACCTGCTGCCATAGGCAATGACCCGCTCCCGGCCATCCTGAATTTGGGCCAGTACCGCCCCCAACCCGTGAAGACTACCGTCAGTGTACAACAGGAAAGGGGTATCAAACCTGGCATATGCCAACAAAGGGGCACTCGTTAGGGTGGCTTTCACCTCGTCAAATGCCTTTTGCTGCTGAGGCCCCCATTGGATAGGGCGGTTGCGAGGACCCAGCGCCGTCCCTCTTAAAAGTTCATTCAGGGGACCCACTACTTGTGAAAACCTGGGCACAAATCGTCGATAGTACCCTGCCAATCCCAAGAAAGCCCGCACCTCTCGTAGAGTCTGAGGAGGTGCCCACCCCTGTACCGCTAAGATCTTACTGACTGAGGGAAACACCCCGTCGGGAGTCACCACATGGCCTAGATACTCTATGCGACTCTTGAACAGTTGACATTTCTTTGGTTTTATCTTTAAGCCATGGCGACTGAGACGTTGGAGCACTTGGCACAACTTCTCAAGATGGTCTTCAAATGACGTTCCGAACACTACGATGTCTTCTAGATATATCAATACCGATTCAAAATTCAGGTCGCCTAAACAGTGTTCCATAAGGCGTTGAAAGGTCCCCGGGGCATTACTGAGTCCGAACGGCATCCGGTTGAATTCATAGAGCCCCATTGGCATAACAAATGCTGTCTTTGCCCGATCTTTCTCAGCCATTGGTACCTGCCAATATCCACTCGCCAAGTCCAACGTTGAAAAGTATTTGGCCCGTCCTAATGCAGACAGGGACTCCTCAATCCGAGGCAACGGGTATGCGTCTTGCACAGTGTGCGCGTTTAAATTCCGATAATCCACACAAAATCGAAGGGTCCCATCCTTCTTTCGGACAAGGACAACGGGGGCAGCCCAGGGACTTTGGCTCTCTCGTATTACTTGATTGTCGAGCATACTGGCGACCATGCCCTTCACCTCTTGATAAAGTGTCGGGGGAATCTGACGATAAAGTTCTCTAATGGGAGGGGTGTCCCCCGTGGGAATCTCATGCTCAATCATCGGTGAGCACCCGAAGTCTTCTGCATGTCGTGAGAAGGTCTCTTCATGTTCCCACACGACCCTCTCCAACTGTTCTAGTTGCACGGAAGTCAGTTCCTCCCGATCTACTCACATCTGATCCATGATCACACGACCATTCCATTCTTTGGTAGGAGATTCAGGCCCTGCTACTTCGACCGCATATGTCCAGGATGACTGTGGGTCTGGCCGCAATTCAAACACCGCTTTGTCAGGCATCTTCCCCTCTGGCACGAACAGTTCAGCTAGGATGGTCCCAGCAGGAATGGTAATAGCCTCCTCCAACACGTTAATGCATCTGACTGGCACCCGTCCATTCTTCACAATCGTCAGAGACCGGGCCACATGCACCTTGGCACAAGAGGACTTCTCTGGGGCTGGCTCAAGTAATACCTCAAGTCCATTCAGCCTCTGCGCCGCCCCCACTGGCAACATCAAGAGTTCCTCCTGTCGGGGCGCCAGTGAAATCGTGGTCCGTGATGGCACTCGGACAAGGCCCACCTGGCCCCCAGGGACTGCACTTTTCAGCAGATCACAGTTCAGCACTAGGCGGTGTAACATTCTCTGTGTCGGTCGGTGACCTGTAGCACGAGTCCAGTAACGGGGTCCCTCACGGGCATACATCTGATGATTTAGATCTCGCAGAATGTTCATTCCCAGTGTCACTTCCATCCCTCTTCTAGGGGGGTGGTCCACCAGCACTACCCCTTTCTGACCCAGCTCTTGACCAAACATTTTCAGTCTCATCCACACGATCCCTTTCACCGTCAGCTGGCCATTGTTAGCGGCAGTAAGTCTTATCATTCGACCATCTTCGGGAACCACTAGTTGACTGAAGTATTTCTCAAAAACTTCTAGAGGCATAATGGTACATTCAGATCCCGTATCAACCAAGCAATTCATCTTCCGTCCTTCAAATTCTGCTTCTAAGACTGGACTCCATGCAAACAAATCTTGCTCATTCCGTTGGGGGCTTTGTGAGGGGGGGGGGCCGCTGCGAATTGCCCCCTCAAGGCAGCAGCTGGGAGTTTAACGTCGGCGGAGGAGTCTCGGGGACTGTGGACATCCGGCAGTATCGTGAGATGTGTCCCCGGCGCCCGCACCTCCAGCAGGTGACTGCTCCCCGAGGACGGGGGCTTGAGTCATTCAAAGAGGGCGGTCCGGCTGTCAGTGGAATCCCCATCCCAAAGGGTGTAGCTGGTGACCTCTCCAGGGGAGTAGGGGACGACCCAGCTCTGATTTTAGACACTTCCAGCTTTATCTCCTTCAACTCAGCACGCAGAGCTTGTACAACATCTACCAGTCCCTCCGCTCCTGACAATTGCATTCCACCTCCCTCCAGCCGTGTACTGTCCACAGCCCCTTGAACTACCAGAGTGGACTCTGCCTCCCTTTCTACCGCGGCCTGGTAAATCTGCCAGAAAGATATTTCTGGGGTAGCCCGGGCCACCTCATACAGTTTATCCCGAAGGAGCCTGTTAGCTAACCCTGTGATGAATTGGTCCCGGAGCAAGTGGTCTACCTCCCGGAACGCTCCCAGGGCCCCTGGGTCTAGTCGCTGCACTTCATTCAATGTTTCCTTTAGCGTATTAGAGTACTGCATCAGAGACTCACTTTCCTTTTGAGGGCGGTTAAAGAAAAATGATCGAAGCTGGGTCACACGGGCCCGGCCTCCAGAACTCCCCTCTAACAGTACCAAAATTTTCTCTAACGTACTTCTCTCAGCCTCAGGTCGTACCATCACCGTCCGCCTAGCGTCGCCTTCTAGTGCGTTCAATGCCAGTTCTGCTCGTAATGCGGGAGTCAGATTACACATCCGCAGAATACTCTGGACCCTCTCTGCCCAATCCTGCAACGCCATATTACGCCCGTCGTATTTCGGCATGTGCTGGAGTAAAGCTCCTACCGGTACATGCCCTCCCACATTCGCCGCGGCTGCCAAAAGACCCGCACCCAGCGGCGGGGCTGCTGATGCGGTGGGATCATTTCTTCCCTCGCCGCCTCCGTCCATGACAAACACTGGATCCTGCCGACTACGCCAAAATGTAATGACCAGAGGTCCTATTAAGATCCAGTGAGTCACAGACCGAGACTGAGGCAGAAATGAACAACAGTATTTTACTGAAATGGGGATCAAATTACGGTGAAATGTAGAATATAATAAACTCAAAATCCCCTTAAAAACATTACCATTAATAATTTCACACACTAAGCGCTAGCCGAAAATCAATGCACCGATCTCAGAGATCCCAGTATATGTAAATCACATTTGGGGCCCGGAACAAATTTACCTACACGTTAAACTTATCAAACTGGAAAGACGATGTAAATTAGGTGAGGGTGGTCTGATGAAACCTCTGAGATGGCGCACTGAGTATAACTTATCACAGATAATAATACAATACACTAAATTAATGATGACTATACACTTATCACAGGGATACCCGGGTATCTCACAACCTATGGTACCATTAAACTCCAATGTAACTTTACACCGGTGTGTTTCCGCGTGGGCTGCAGCAAGTCCAGAAAAATAAAAATAAAAATAAAAATAAAACTTTGGCGCCAAAAATAAGTACTTATTGCAAAAGAAAAAAAAAAGAAAACAAAGTTTGGCAGCTATCAGCCAATGCCAGAGTCACCTGTCAAGCACTTTAATTCTGTAGCCTCAGGATGCAGTCTGGGGATCACTCCTTTCCAGGGCTTGTCAGAATCCTTCCAATGGGGATGACACCGGACGCCGTCTCTCTTATCGCAGTCACTCACGGCCTTACTGGACATCAATCACTTGCTCTGTCAGGGAGGGAAACATCTCCTCAGCTTCTCCTCAGATGCTCTTTCAGTTGGACCCAGGTCCGCACAACTGGATCGCTTATCACACAGTGATGTGGTATTGTCTTCGCAATTTCTGTTTCCCTTCACTCTCCTATATGAGGCAGCAGGGCCACTGGCCTGAGTACCTCCCTGAACTAATGTGGGCCTACAACAATCGATTGCATAGCACCGGACGCCGTCTCTCTTATCGCAGTCACTCACGGCCTTACTGGACATCAATCACTTGCTCTGTCAGGGAGGGAAACATCTCCTCAGCTTCTCCTCAGATGCTCTTTCAGTTGGACCCAGGTCCGCACAACTGGATCGCTTATCACACAGTGATGTGGTATTGTCTTCGCAATTTCTGTTTCCCTTCACTCTCCTCAGATGCTGTCACTGGCTCTGTTCACCAACAAGTCTCTTGGTCACCAACCGGGGCTTACAACCAGCTTATTTTAAGGCCCATATTGCTTCACCTACTACGTTTTCAAAACCCGTTGCCATGGACACCAAACTCCCTCCCCGCATTTTAGGTGAAGCAATATGGGCCTTAAAATAAGTTGGTTCTAAGCCCCGGTTGGTGACCAAGAGACTTGTTGGTGAACAGAGCCAGTGACAGCATCTGAGGAGAGTGAAGGGAAACAGAAATTGCGAAGACAATACCACATCACTGTGTGATAAGCGATCCAGTTGTGCGGACCTGGGTCCAACTGAAAGAGCATCTGAGGAGAAGCTGAGGAGATGTTTCCCTCCCTGACAGAGCAAGTGATTGATGTCCAGTAAGGCTGTGAGTGACTGCGATAAGAGAGACGGTGTCCGGTGTCATCCCCATTGGAAGGATTCTGACAAGCCCTGGAAAGGAGTGATCCCCAGACTGCATCCTGAGGCTACAGAATTAAAGTGCTTGACAGGTGACTCTGGCATTGGCTGATAGCTGCCAAACTTTGTTGTTTTTTTTTCTTTTGCAATAAGTACTTATTTTTGGGGCCAAAGTTTTATTTTTACTTTTATTTTTATTTTTCTGGACTTGCTGCAGCCCACGCGGAAACACACCGGTGTAAAGTTACATTGGAGTTTAATGGTACCATAGGTTGTGAGATACCCGGGTATCCCTGTGATAAGTGTATAGTCATCATCAATTTAGTGTATTGTATTATTATCTGTGATAAGTTATACTCAGTGCGCCATCTCATAGGTTTCATCAGACCACCCTCACCTAATTTACATCGTCTTTCCAGTTTGATAAGTTTAACGTGTAGGTAAATTTGTTCCGGGCCCCAAATGTGATTTACATATACTGGGATCTCTGAGATCGGTGCATTGATTTTCAGCTAGCGCTTAGTGTGTGAAATTATTAATGGTAATGTTTTTAAGGGGATTTTGAGCTTATTATATTCTACATTTCACCGTAATTTGATCCCCATTTCAGTAAAATACTGTTGTTCATTTCTGCCTCAGTCTCGGTCTGTGACTCACTGGATCTTAATAGGACCTCTGGTCATTACATTTTGGCGTAGTCGGCAGGATCCAGTGTTTGTCATGGACGGAGGCGGCGAGGGAAGAAATGATCCCACCGCATCAGCAGCCCCGCCGCTGGGTGCGGGTCTTTTGGCAGCCGCGGCGAACGTGGGAGGGCATGTACCGGTAGGAGCTTTACTCCAGCACATGCCGAAATACGACGGGCGTAATATGGCGTTGCAGGATTGGGCAGAGAGGGTCCAGAGTATTCTGCGGATGTGTAATCTGACTCCCGCATTACGAGCAGAACTGGCATTGAACGCACTAGAAGGCGACGCTAGGCGGACGGTGATGGTACGACCTGAGGCTGAGAGAAGTACGTTAGAGAAAATTTTGGTACTGTTAGAGGGGAGTTCTGGAGGCCGGGCCCGTGTGACCCAGCTTCGATCATTTTTCTTTAACCGCCCTCAAAAGGAAAGTGAGTCTCTGATGCAGTACTCTAATACGCTACAGGAAACATTGAATGAAGTGCAGCGACTAGACCCAGGGGCCCTGGGAGCGTTCCTGGAGGTAGACCACTTGCTCTGGGACCAATTCATCACAGGGTTAGCTAACAGGCTCCTTCGGGATAAACTGTATGAGGTGGCCCGGGCTACCCCAGAAATATCTTTCTGGCAGATTTACCAGGCCGCGGTGGAAAGGGAGGCAGAGTCCACTCTGGTAGTTCAAGGGGCTGTGGACAGTACACGGCTGGAGGGAGGCGGAATGCAATTGTCAGGAGCGGAGGGACTGGTAGATGTTGTACAAGCTCTGCGTGCTGAGTTGAAGGAGCTAAAGATGGAAGTGTCTAAAATCAGAGCTGGGTCGTCCCCTACTCCCCTGGAGAGGTCACCAGCTACACCCTCCGGGATGGTGATTCCACTGACAGCCGGACCGCCCTCTTTGAATGACTCAAGCCCCCGTCCCCGGGGAGCAGTCACCTGCTGGAGGTGCGGGCGCCGGGGACACATCTCACGATACTGCCGGATGTCCACAGTCCCCGAGACTCCTCCGCCGACGTTAAACTCCCAGCCGCTGCCTTGAGGGGGCAATTCGCAGCGCCCCCCCCCTCACAAAGCCCCCAACGGAATGAGCAAGATTTGTTTGCATGGAGTCCAGTCTTAGAAGCAGAATTTGAAGGACGGAAGATGAATTGCTTGGTTGATACGGGATCTGAATGTACCATTATGCCTCTAGAAGTTTTCGAAAAATACTTCAGTCAACTAGTGGTTCCCGAAGATGGTCGAATGATAAGACTTACTGCCGCTAACAATGGCCAGCTGACGGTGAAAGGGATCGTGTGGATGAGACTGAAAATGTTTGGTCAAGAGCTGGGTCAGAAAGGGGTAGTGCTGGTGGACCACCCCCCTAGAAGAGGGATGGAAGTGACACTGGGAATGAACATTCTGCGAGATCTAAATCATCAGATGTATGCCCGTGAGGGACCCCGTTACTGGACTCGTGCTACAGGTCACCGACCGACACAGAGAATGTTACACCGTCTAGTGCTGAACTGTGATCTGCTGAAAAGTGCAGTCCCTGGGGGCCGGGTGGGCCTTGTCCGAGTGCCATCACGGACCACGATTTCACTGGCGCCCCGACAGGAGGAACTCTTGATGTTGCCAGTGGGGGCGGCGCAGAGGCTGAATGGACTTGAGGTATTACTTGAGCCAGCCCCAGAGAAGTCCTCTTGTGCCAAGGTGCATGTGGCCCGGTCTCTGACGATTGTGAAGAATGGATGGGTGCCAGTCACATGCATTAACGTGTTGGAGGAGGCTATTACCATTCCTGCTGGGACCATCCTAGCTGAACTGTTCGTGCCAGAGGGGAAGATGCCTGACAAAGCGGTGTTTGAATTGCGGCCAGACCCACAGTCATCCTGGACATATGCGGTCGAAGTAGCAGGGCCTGAATCTCCTACCAAAGAATGGAATGGTCGTGTGATCATGGATCAGATGTGAGTAGATCGGGAGGAACTGACTTCCGTGCAACTAGAACAGTTGGAGAGGGTCGTGTGGGAACATGAAGAGACCTTCTTGCGACATGCAGAAGACTTCGGGTGCTCACCGACGATTGAGCATGAGATTCCCACGGGGGACACCCTTCCCATTAGAGAACGTTATCGTCAGATTCCCCCGACACTTTATCAAGAGGTGAAGGGCATGGTCGCCAGTATGCTCGACAATCAAGTAATACGAGAGAGCCAAAGTCCCTGGGCTGCCCTCGTTGTCCTTGTCCGAAAGAAGGATGGGACCCTTCGATTTTGTGTGGATTATCGGAAATTAAACGCGCACACTGTGCGAGACGCATACCCGTTGCCTCGGATTGAGGAGTCCCTGTCTGCATTAGGACGGGCCAAATACTTTTCAACGTTGGACTTGGCGAGTGGATATTGGCAGGTACCAATGGCTGAGAAAGATCGGGCAAAGACAGCATTTGTTATGCCAATGGGGCTCTATAAATTCAACCGGATGCCGTTCGGACTCAGTAATGCCCCGGGGACCTTTCAACGCCTTATGGAACACTGTTTAGGCGACCTGAATTTTGAATCGGTATTGATATATCTAGATGACATCGTGGTGTTCGGAAAGTCATTTGAAGACCATCTTGAGAAGTTGTGCCAAGTGCTCCAACGTCTCAGTCGCCATGGCTTAAAGATAAAACCAAAGAAATGTCAACTGTTCAAGAGTCGCATAGAGTATCTAGGCCATGTGGTGACTCCCGACGGGGTGTTACCCTCAGTCAGTAAGATCTTAGCGGTACAGGGGTGGGCACCTCCTCAGACTCTACGGGAAGTGCGGGCTTTCTTGGGATTGGCAGGGTACTATCGACGATTTGTGCCCAGGTTTTCACAAGTAGTGGGTCCCCTGAATGAACTTTTAAGAGGGACGGCGCTGGGTCCTCGCAACCGCCCTATCCAATGGGGGCCTCAGCAGCAAAAGGCATTTGACGAGGTGAAAGCCACCCTAACGAGTGCCCCTTTGTTGGCATATGCCAGGTTTGATACCCCTTACCTGTTGTACACTGACGGTAGTCTTCACGGGTTGGGGGCGGTTCTGGCCCAAATTTAGGATGGCCGGGAGCGGGTCATTGCCTATGGCAGCAGGTCTTTAAGGGACACTGAGCGCAAACCGGCTAATTATAGTTCGTTTCGCCTAGAGCTGTTAGCCCTGGTGTGGGCAATGACGGAGCGCTTTGCTGAGTATCTAACGGGAGCTGAGGTGTTGGTCATGACCGATAATAACCCTCTTGCTCACTTAGAGAATGCGAAACTGGGAGCGTTGGAGCAGCGATGGGTCGCTCGCCTTGCTAAGTTTAATTATCAGATTAAGTTTCGCTCGGGGCGAGAAAACGGTAATGCGGACGCATTGTCGAGGGTACTCCTTGGATTTAGGGGAGAAAGCATTGATGACCAGCTCGAGGACACAGAGACCCCTGACTTGGGGCAGGTACCTATCTTCCGCAGTGTGGTACATTCAAGTGGGGTGGCATCAGGGATGCCGTGTGTCCTGGGAAAAACCCCATCAGATTGGGCAAAAGATCAGAACGAGTGTCCAGACATCTCGCGAGTGCGCACCTGGGTACAAAATGGGATTTGGCCGAGTGCAGAGGACAAGGCCCAACTATCCGCAGAAGGAATTAAACTATTGCGACAGTGGGATAAGTTGTGTGTGGAACAGGATCTTTTGTATCGTAAGGTGTATCTGCCATCTGAGCTGCAACACCGGTACCAACTGGTAATCCCTGTAGGGATGGGTCCGATGGTTGCCCGCGAGGCACATGAGAAAGGAGCCCACTTTGGTAGTGAAAAGACACTCCAGTGGTTACAGCGAATCCTCTATTGCCCTGACTTGGGAGGGATGGTAGCGGAGGCATGTCGGCAATGTCGGGTCTGTGGGCTCAGTAAGAGTCCTGAGCAGCGGGCCCCTACTCAAACCATTAAAACGTCTGCCCCCTTGCAATTGCTCATGATTGATTATGTCCTGATAGGATACTCGACGTCTGGGTGCTCCTATTGCTTGGTAATGACAGACCACTTCACTAAATATGCTGTGGCAGTGTCGACAAGAGATCAGACAGCGGAGTCGGCGGCTAAGGCTGTGTGTCGTCATTTTCTCCAAGTGTTTGGGTGTCCGCAAAGGATACACTCAGACCAGGGGGCATGTTTCCAGGGGACACTAATGGAAGAGCTGCGCCAGCTGTATGGCATAGCACATTCAAGAACGACACCTTACCATCCCCAAGGAAATGGGGCCTGTGAGCGTTTCAATCGTACCTTGATACAGATGATGAGAACATTAGAGGAAGGGCAGCAGGGCCACTGGCCTGAGTACCTCCCTGAACTAATGTGGGCCTACAACAATCGATTGCACAGCACTACGGGCTATTCGCCACACATGTTGATGTTTGGGAGACCCGGGAGGGATATTGAAGATTTGAACGTGCCAGATCCCTCCTCTGATTCCCCTCGGACTGCATCTGAATGGGTTCGGGAACACCAGCGGCGACTGAGAGTGGTGCATCAGGTGGTGGGTAATAGACTCAATCAGGTGTCTCATAGGGACACGAGACCAGTGCAGACGGAACCTTTCTCCCCAGGGGATAGAGTGTTGGTGAGGGTCAAACGACCGACAGGGAAACTGGCCGATCGATGGGAGGCGACCCCATACCTGATAAAGAGACGAGTGAACCCTGAGATTCCAGTTTATGAGGTCGAGCCCGTGGGGGCAGGGGGGCTCACTCGTAATCTTCACCGTAACATGCTACAACGGTGCTGGTTTGAGGACGTGGCTCCCGTTTCTACGGAACCAGAGGCTGTGTCCCAAGGGTCAGGTACTCCTGATGTTTTTGAGTTTGATGATGAGCCCTCCTCTGCGCCTGTTTATCTGCCCCCTGTGAATGATCTGCACCTGTGTGGAAAGAGTGTTGAGCCGGTGGTATGTCCTTCCGAGGGTGAGGGTTGGAGTCAGCCACCTGACATGAATAATGGGTCACGGGGTTTCGCACTTCAAGAGGGGGCAGCGTCACGCCTTTCCTCTGATGACACTTCTGAAGGGACTCCTGCCCATTCGGGGACAGAATCCGTTGGGAAGGACCTTCGGAGAACCACTCGACCTACGGCAGGAATACCCCCTCAGCGCTACGCACAGGATGATTTTGAGTGGGGAGGTATGTCGAGACGCCAACCTCTAGTGGGGTGGCATTTAAGAGAGTGAACTGTGACAATACAGGGCGAGCATTAGGACCCTGCAGAGTCTGCCTGTCTGTCTGAGCGATAAACAGGAAGTAGTTGTGGAGATCCAGGAAATGCGGGGAGGGAGTTTGGTGTCCATGGCAACGGGTTTTGAAAACGTAGTAGGTGAAGCAATATGGGCCTTAAAAATAAGTTGATTGTAAGCCCCGGTTGGTGACCAAGAGACTTGTTGGTGAACAGAGCCAGTGACAGCATCTGAGGAGAGTGAAGGGAAACAGAAATTGCGAAGACAATACCACATCACTGTGTGATAAGCGATCCAGTTGTGCGGACCTGGGTCCAACTGAAAGAGCATCTGAGGAGAAGCTGAGGAGATGTTTCCCTCCCTGACAGAGCAAGTGATTGATGTCCAGTAAGGCCGTGAGTGACTGCGATAAGAGAGACGGCGTCCGGTGTCATCCCCATTGGAAGGATTCTGACAAGCCCTGGAAAGGAGTGATCCCCAGACTGCATCCTGAGGCTACAGAATTAAAGTGCTTGACAGGTGACTCTGGCATTGGCTGATAGCTGCCAAACTTTGTTTTTTTTTCTTTTGCAATAAGTACTTATTTTTGGCGCCAAAGTTTTATTTTTATTTTTATTTTTCTGGACTTGCTGCAGCCCACGCGGAAACACACCGGTGTAAAGTTACATTGGAGTTTAATGGTACCATAGGTTGTGAGATACCCGGGTATCCCTGTGATAAGTGTATAGTCATCATTAATTTAGTGTATTGTATTATTATCTGTGATAAGTTATACTCAGTGCGCCATCTCAGAGGTTTCATCAGACCACCCTCACCTAATTTACATCGTCTTTCCAGTTTGATAAGTTTAACGTGTAGGTAAATTTGTTCCGGGCCCCAAATGTGATTTACATATACTGGGATCTCTGAGATCGGTGCATTGATTTTCGGCTAGCGCTTAGTGTGTGAAATTATTAGTGGTAATGTTTTTAAGGGGATTTTGAGCTTATTATATTCTACATTTCACCGTAATTTGATCCCCATTTCAGTAAAATACTGTTGTTCATTTCTGCCTCGGTCTCAGTCTGTGACTCACTGGATCTTAATAGGACCTCTGGTCATTACACCTGTGCCATACTGGCGCGAATATGCTGAATCAAATCATACCTTGGAGAGATTGGTTACTTGATTGCAGAAAAATGTATAATCAAAGTTCCAGAGATGCACTGATTGTATGAGTGGCGTGTGCATCAGGGCGGGACTATGTGGGTCAGGTCCTGCATTGATATTCTGCCCCTGTGTGCTTTCCTTGGCCTTTCTTCTCCTCTCAATTTTGTCCAGTCCAGTACTTGATTGTAGGGAAATGTGTGATCAAAGTTCCAAAAATACACTGATTGTTTGAGTGGCACGTTCATCATGGCGGGACTATGTGGGTGAGGTCTTGCATAATTAATCTTGCCTGGCCTTTCTCCCCCCATCGCTGCCATTACAGTTATGTCTGGTGTGCTCACAGTAGCATCTAAAAGTATTTCAGGAACTCTTTACTAAGATGGTGTCAGAGTCAGCGCCTGTGCATACACTATCCGCGACGTCAACATATTGAAGGTGCTGTCCTCTTGCTTTGGACGTGTCAGATGCTTGTGTCGAGCTCAGTGTCTTGAATATTTATGGTGTCGGAGATAGTGGTATGCGCATGCGCTAACTCTAAAGGGTGCTTTACACGAGACGATCTATCGTGCCATAGATCGTCGGGATCACGGTTTTTGTGACGCACATCTGGCATTGCTTGCAACGTCGGCCTGTGTGACACCTCCGAGCGACGCAGTATAGCTCACAAATCGAGAGTCGTGTACTCGTTGCTCGGTTTCATAATCTCGTTTAATTAAAATGGCGCCGGTTGCTCATCGTCCCCGGGGTAGCACACGCCGCTCCGTGTGACACCATGGGAACGATGAACAACAGCCTACCTCCATCCCGCAGCACCCGCCAGCTATGCGGAAGGAAGAAGTGGGAGGGATGTTTACGTCCCGCTCATCTCTGCCCCTCCACTTCTATTGGCCGGCGGCTGTGTGACGTCGCTGTGATGGCGAACGTCCCTCCCACTTCACGTTCGTCGCCCACAACGAGGTCATCCAGAAGGTAAGTACATGTGTCGCGGGCGGGGAGGAGGGTGTCAGCACACCGCTCTCACCCCTTCTGCTCGGGTCCGGCAGTTGCTCCTGGTGGCTCGAGCTGCGGGCCGGATCCCGGGGCGTCTCGAGCGACACTCCTCGCCCGTGAGTGAAAGGGGGATTGTTTGTTGGGGTTATAGTTCGTGACGCCACCCACGGTTGTGGTGATGGCACCACCGCTGCTCAGTGTGAGGGTCCCGGGGATGGTGATGGGAGCAGCCAGGTGTTGTGTTGCCCCTCCGTGGGTAGGGGTTGGTGATCCCGGGGCCCGGTGAAGAGATGAAAAGTGTAGGGCCTGGAGGGCGCAGGGACGCGGGGGCAGCGCTGTGCCTTGCGGCACTGTGGTACTCACTCAGCCTGAGACACGGACACAGTTTGTACGGTAAACCAACGGCTGGTAGGACGGTCCCACAGACGGCTGCACCTGCACTCCCGGTAGGTGACGGTGACGTCTCTCTTCCTTGCACCTGTGTTGTCTGATGGTATCGGTGGATTCCCTCCGGTTACCCGCTCCCCGACTGCAATCTGGGCCGGAGGAGCTCTACACTTTGCCCGCAGGCGCTGGCCCTGGGGAAACTGGTGCCTTGGCGGTGGCGGTGTCTCCCCGGTAATGGTCGGGCTGTTGCCGTCAATCGGGACTTTGTTGCTGGGGGATCTACGTCCCCTTCACTGACGGATTCGGCAAATTGGGCGACTCCTAGCCTTGCCGGGGTCCGAGAGGCCCCTGCCCTGGTGCTGACTGTCCTTCGGAACACTGCTCCAGACCACCGGGCACACAGCCAACGGGGTCCTTCCAGGAACTTCCGAACCGTCCCACTCCGGACAGTCACCGCCGTCGCTGACCTTGCTGTTCTAGCCCTACACACAGCTGGGCTCTCAGGCTTTGCACACTCTCTGCGCTGTCTCCACTTCTTGCTTTTCTCCTTTTTCACTTCTCTTACTTTCACTTCTCTGTTGTTTACTCCTTTCTAGCCCTCAGCTAGACTTCACTCTTCCCCTGCCCGGGGCTATCTCGATGTTTACTCAAGCCCTGCCTGGGCTAATCTGCCTGGTTACTTCCTGCCTCCAGAGTTGTGAGCTCCTAGGTGGGCGGAGCCAACCGCCTGGCCCACCCCCTGGTGTGCATCAACAGACTCTTGGAGGGAGGCAACAAGGATTTTTGGGTTAGCAGGTGTGCCTACCTGGAGTGTGGGGTGTGGTGGTGTTGTTACCCGTGTCCCCTGGCTTGCCCAGGGCGACACATTCCCCCTTAGCAAAATGCAGACCGTCCGCGGGCTGCCGTCCTACACCGGTTTTATTTTTTTTTTTTTCTGCAAAAAGGGGATAACAGGGTTAAACAAAACATACATGACATTTTTAATAAACTCTTCCCAAGACGGGAGGCACATTTACTTTTAACGTTACAACGGTGTACGGTCACGGTTTCCGCTTTCTCCCACCCAAGCAACCTGGCCCTGATGCTGCCCCTAAAACCCAGGCAGCACCCCTTGACCCACAGTCCAGCACAAGTCACCCGAGCGGGATCTGTCCTTCCCTCCAGAGGGTAGCCACCGGTCCCTTTGGTGGCTGGGCCCTGGCCTGCTCTGCTCAGGGCCCTCCCTCCAACCTGCCTCTCCGGAGGCGGCCTGCGGAAACGGTAACGGTACCCAACATATTTACAAGCCACTAACGTTTGTGGTTGCCCTGGAGAGTTCACGGGCTTGTCCATGGATAGTTCCCATGCATTTTTAAACTTTGAACGGTCCCCACGGGGACAACGGTGCCGGCTCCTGCCGGTTGCTAATCACAAAGGCAAATCTGGTAAAAACTCGGTTCAATCATTTTCTTCTTATCATTTTTCAAAACTTTCAACAAACTTAACTTCAGTGGTGGTCCCAACGGGGGACGGTGCAACGGGCATCCGCTGCCCTACTCCGGTCCTGCTGCTGCTTCATCCGAGGGAGGGGGTGCAGAGCTCACCTTGCTCTCCGGGCTGCCCTTCAGCTTTACATCCAGGGCAAACCACCCCCTCTCTCCGCAGTGCCGGGTGTAACGCACCATGTCCCCTGATATTAGATTGCGGCCAGGATGCTCTTCGGGCAGGTGAGCATGCACATCCCGCCGGGCTACAAACACCTCGGCCTCCAGGCCCGGTTCGTATATGAACCCGTAGCCCCGGCGGATATCAAACCGCCTCACCTGCCCCTCGTAGAACGGGCCCCGGACACGGAAGGTCGCTTGCCGCAGGTTCTCCTTTTCCCGGATGGCTCGGGCTACCAGCTCGGCTTTCCTCCGCTCCCTCTCCGCGATCTCCAGGCCCAGCTTGGTCGGCTCCCTGTCCCAGTATGGCTCCGGCGCACGGGTTGAGCCCCGCGGGACATCCAGTACGTTACCCACTGTCAGGAAGGTGGGCGGCGTATCCCGCGGTGTCATGGCCTTGGGCGCTGCCTTGCAGCAACAACCCGGCGCCACCTCAGCCGAGGTGTGGAGGATGGGCACAGGGGCTTTCCGCAGTTGGGCCTTCGGCTCGGAGCGGGTCATCGGCTCCGGCTCGGGGAACTGCTCGGGGACTGTCTCTGGCACAATCTTCGGGGCCTTCCATGGCAATGCCCCCGGTTTGCTTCGGGCTCCGGCTACAGGTCGGTCCGCTGGGGCGGACGGGCTGGGTATCGCTACCGGTTGCGGTGGCAGCGGGCCTAGTGGCGGGGTCACGGCCTCCGAGACGGGTGGCGAGGGAGGCAACGGGGGGAGAGGGCTTGGACCGGGTCCCTCAGCCGCAGCGACCGGTCCCTCCGGGACATAGGGGCGTGGGTCACACACCCTCCCTTCCTCCGCTTCCTCCTCGCGTCTCCGCACGGCTGCCAAAACGTCCGCCATGTCGGTCTCCCACTCCTCCAGGAGGAGCTGCATCTTGACCTGCAGCCTTAGATGGAGCTGCGCGGTCCGGATCTCCACCCACGCTGCGGTTCCCGGTGCGGGGGCCACGGTGTTTCGGGACGGCATCCACATGGTATCTTCACTGTTTGCTTCCAGGAACGGTTTTCTGGCAAGGTCCTGGCGTCCTCGCTTTTATAGCGGCGACTACATGCCGCCAGCCGCCATCGCGTCCCCCTTAGCTCTTTTCGGCCCCTCCTCTCTCGGGGCGGGGTTTTGGCCTTCGCGCCTCTACTGCTCGAGAAGACGCTCGAGTGGGAACTTTTCGCGCCAAAGATGGCGGCTTCTGAAATTTTTCTGCCGGATACCTCCGGCGGTAACAAGGCGCACCTCTACCTGACGGCAGAGCGGTAAGATCCTGTTCGTGACGCCAAGTTGTCGCGGGCGGGGAGGAGGGTGTCAGCACACCGCGCTCACCCCTTCTGCTCGGGTCCGGCAGTTGCTCCTGGTGGCTCGAGCTGCGGGCCGGATCCCGGGGCGTCTCGAGCGACACTCCTTGCCCGTGAGTGAAAGGGGGATTGTTTGTTGGGGTTATAGTTCGTGACGCCACCCACGGTTGTGGTGATGGCACCACCGCTGCTCAGTGTGGGGGTCCCGGGGATGGTGATGGGAGCAGCCAGGTGTTGTGTTGCCCCTCCGTGGGTAGGGGTTGGTGATCCCGGGGCCCGGTGAAGAGATGTAAAGTGTAGGGCCTGGAGGGCGCAGGGACGCGGGGGCAGCGCTGTGCCTTGCGGCACTGTGGTACTCACTCAGCCTGAGACACGGACACAGTTTGTACGGTAAACCAACGGCTGGTAGGACGGTCCCACAGACGGCTGCACCTGCACTCCCGGTAGGTGATGGTGACGTCTCTCTTCCTTGCACCTGTGTTGTCTGATGGTATCGGTGGATTCCCTCCGGTTACCCGCTCCCCGACTGCAATCTGGGCCGGAGGAGCTCTACACTTTGCCCGCAGGCACTGGCCCTGGGGAAACTGGTGCCTTGGCGGTGGCGGTGTCTCCCCGGTAATGGTCGGGCTGTTGCCGTCAATCGGGACTTTGTTGCTGGGGGATCTACGTCCCCTTCACTGACGGATTCGGCAAATTGGGCGACTCCTAGCCTTGCCGGGGTCCGAGAGGCCCCTGCCCTGGTGCTGACTGTCCTTCGGAACACTGCTCCAGACCACCGGGCACACAGCCAACGGGGTCCTTCCAGGAACTTCCGAACCGTCCCACTCCGGACAGTCACCGCCGTCGCTGACCTTGCTGTTCTAGCCCTACACACAGCTGGGCTCTCAGGCTTTGCACACTCTCTGCGCTGTCTCCACTTCTTGCTTTTCTCCTTTTTCACTTCTCTTACTTTCACTTCTCTGTTGTTTACTCCTTTCTAGCCCTCAGCTAGACTTCACTCTTCCCCTGCCCGGGGCTATCTCGATGTTTACTCAAGCCCTGCCTGGGCTAATCTGCCTGGTTACTTCCTGCCTCCAGAGTTGTGAGCTCCTAGGTGGGCGGAGCCAACCGCCTGGCCCACCCCCTGGTGTGCATCAACAGACTCTTGGAGGGAGGCAACAAGGATTTTTGGGTTAGCAGGTGTGCCTACCTGGAGTGTGGGGTGTGGTGGTGTTGTTACCCGTGTCCCCTGGCTTGCCCAGGGCGACACACATGTGACGGGGGTTAAACGAGTTTGTGCGCCACAGGCAGCGATATGCCCGTGATGCAAAAACGACGGGGGCGGGTACGATCGATTGTGAAATCGCACAATCGGTCATCCTGTGTAAAGCAGGCTTAACGCCATGTTAGTGAAGAGTTGCTGAAATACTTCTAGATGCTACTGCGAGCACATCGGACATAAATCTTTGAACACAACTTCCAAAGGTTCGCTCATCTCTACTGGTTGGTTCCCTTTAAATGATGAAGGTATATTCTATCTATGACTATCAATTCTTTGCTGTCCTGTTTTGATTTCCATAGCATTATCATTAAGACTAGTATTTGGTTATTGCAATTTTAAGATATTTTAGCACTTCTGCTCTTTTTTAGGGTATTTTAGGGTTATACGAGTGCTTTGCCAACGTTGAGATGGGAGGGGGTGCCATTTCTGCAAGATTTAGGGTGGCAAACTCTGCGGGCTTAGGTAGGGTCTATCTAGATTTAGCTTCTACCGGAATACTATAGGTGTCTAGCCCCTTCCCCTTTGAGAGGTTTATTTTTTGTTCACCTTTTTATATATGTAAAGTTTTCGTTGCTTTTTGGGTGTTTTTAATAATATAACTCAACAGGGATATATCAATTTTTAAAGGGCTGTTTTGTCTATTGGCTATACTTCATTGTTTGGATACCCTCACATTGTTCATCTATTTCTTCTGCAAGTTCCTATTCAACCGTAGATTATTTTCTTAAAGGGACAAATGTTTTATCATTTCTGCTAGCCCTCCATCCAAATGGCACGATAGATGCATGTCATGGGGATTGATGCAGTTACAGAAACTCCCACCTCAGAAGAAGAGAAAAAAATAAAAAAAGCCCCAAAAAAGATGCAGACTCAGTAATGCACTTTTACGTAATGCATGTTTATGACCACAAATGCTGCCCGGTGTAACAATGCTGTACATGGCTCCCTATGAAAGAGTTAATACAGAATCATGCAGGCTTTGTTCTGTTGCATTCAGAATATTTTATGAGGACAATAACACACTCCAGGGTGTGCATTAAGCTAAATCACTGCACTTTGCCTTATGCTTTACAATGCAGCTATACCATGCTGAGCCTTCGCTTAATGTACACCCTGAAGTGTGCTATTGCTTACTTCCTAATAGTACTTGGTACATGGTTTACAATACTTAACATGAGCACATGAAGTTTCAAGCTGTAACGCTCGGTAATTTTCTCTGACCTGGCTTGTATCTCTATGTTGCATGAAAAAGGACATAAAAAAAAGATCAAGGACAATTACATACTAGAAGAACGCAAATCTCAATGAACGATTTCTTATTTATTTATTTATTTTTTTTAGAAAAAGAATGTATTTATTATTACCATACAAAATAATCCATTCCGAGAGCTTAGAGCATTTATCTGTGGTTACGTGGGCATCATTGTTCTGAGATATAGTTTTATGCAATACATTGGGAGATTTTCAGCATGTGTTTGTTGCTTGTTACATTTTTTTTTAACTCTTATTTTATTTATTTTTTTTAACGTAATAATGTAGATAAGGATGAAAAGTCTCATGTATTAAATAAGCGCAGGTTCTCGTTAAGAGTTACTACTGTACATAGAAATCATTGACACTCCAAACGAGAGCTCAGTTCATCTATCAAGTAACTTGGCTATCACTGAATCAAAACTGGACCGCTGTACTGAATATTATGTAGAATTATTAAATATACTCTACTTCCACTTACTTGATATTATAATGCTGCGGGGCTATGATGCAGAAGTATTGGGTAACACTGCATCCCTGCCTGTCCCCTCTTGCAGGGACGCGCTCTGACTCACCGCTGTGGCTGGCTCCCTCGCTGCCCAGTGTTCCTGCTCGCTCCTCCACGTTGGTTCCTCTACCGCCTGCCTCCCAAAGTCTGTCTACATGTTACAGGACCTCTGGGAGTGCTCCTAAGGAGTGCATGCATGCCGCTGCCCCTCTGTTAAAATCCAGCGCACCACTCCTAGGAAGTGCCTCTCAGCCTATCGCTGAAAGGCACTGGGTATTTAAGACAATCTCCCACTATGGAAGTTGCTTGTTCAACACCATTAGTCCTGTTAGTCAGTTGAGTCTGTCTAGTCAGTTGTCAGGTCGCCAATCCTGTCCTGCTTGTTCTGTTCTGCCCTGCCCATACCTGTCTACCAACCCGTCCTACCTGTTGGCATCTGGTTCCAGTCCTGTCCTGCCCATACCTGGCTACCAGCCCATCCTACCTGTTGGCATCTGGTTCCAGTCCTGTCCTGCCCATACCTGACTAACAGCCCATCCTGCCTGTTGGCATCTGGTTGAAGTCCTGTCCTACCTGTACCTAGATACCAGCCCGTAATGCCTGTTGGCACCTGGTTTCAGTTCTGTCCTGCCTGTACCTTGCCTCTGCCTGCACTGTTGGTACTAGAGACTTTGCCTGCCTGTCCCGGCCATGTCATCTGCCTTGCTAGTGACGCTGCCTGTCCATCCTGCCTTGTTGGTACTTGAGACTCTGCCTGTCCGTCCTGCCTGTGTTGTCTGTCTTGAGCCATCCTGATGATCCCTGTCTGCACTTGGAGCTTAGTCCTGTTTGCTCCTGTGTCCGCTCCTGCCCTGGGGGTCAGCTGCCACAGTCCTGGCCTCTACCCCACGTCACGTAAGGGTAAGCACGGGGTCTCCCTGTGGTCCAGTGGGTCCACTTCTTCTAGCTCACCACAGCACAATCACCCCGTGGCGAGCGTGAGATATTGGCACACTTTGTCAAATTTTTCCTTCAGTCCCATTGCTACTGGTATATAAAATCTGGCCCCTCGCCTGACGTCTACTTTTGCTGATGTGGGCAAAATGGCTGGTGGTAAAGAGCTCATACCAGTACGGTCCTGTAATACGAGCCACAGGTGTAACAAGTCATATATTTTTTTCCCTCCTAAATATTTCGCCATCACCTATGAGTGGTATTATTGAGAAGTGGAATGAACTGCAGCAAGTCAGCCATGTAGATTGGGACCACTGAGGCACAAAGTCCATAAAAGATGACAAAATTCTGATGACTCCAAACTTTCACTGGCATTAGCATCAGCACAAAACTGGTCCACTCGTAGCTTAAAAGCATCAGATCTCTATGAATAAGTAGCTACAAACATGCCTGATGTCACCAAGCAAAGTGCAGGCATCAGATGGAAGTGGTGTAAAGTTGTCACCAATGGAATTTGGAGAGGTGGAAAGGAGTTCTGCGGAGTGATGAATCGCATTTCTCGATTTTTTGATAGACAAGTTTAGGTTATGTCAATTCCAGTAGAACATTTCATGACTACATTGAGCCTGCTGTACATTTTGGTGGAGACGTAATATATTTGTAGAGTTGTTTTTAAAGGATTGAACTAATCTCACCGGTTCCAGTGAAGAAAACTCTTAATTCCTCAGCATACTAACACATTTTGGACAATTGTGGCTTCAATTCCAACTTTGTGGGAAAAGTTTGGAGAAGGCCCTTTTCAGTTCTAGCATGACTGTGACACGTACTCAAAGCAAGGTCCATAAAGACATGGTTAGAGGAGTTTGGTGTGGAAGAACATTATTGTCTGCAGAGAGCCTTGGTATGACTTTAGTATGAACTAGAAAAGAGCCCTCAACATCAGTGTCTGATCTCACAAATGCTCTTCTGGATGAATGGGAATAATTCCCACAGACACCTCTAAAATCTTAAAGAAAACCTTCCAAGAGGAGTGGGAGCTATTATAGCTGCAAGAAGTGTAACACCGTCACAAAGCAGGCTATCTATGTAAAATGAGATGAATTAAAAGTTACTTTAGGTGTAATCTGTAGGTGTCACAATATATGTTTTTTCAGATTGTATAAATTCTTTTCCAGTTTAGACAAGTTGCAAAAGGTGAGAAGAAATTCTCTCACTTTTGCTCTTTTCATCTGTTAAGTCAATACCTCTCAGAGGCCATGCGTTCATTAGAGCAGAATTAAAACATACTAGTAGAAAACTAAACTTCCATTTAGTAATGGACACTCCAGGAGTAGAGCTGATCGAACGCCCAAAACTCCGGTATCGGGGGATCACTGCCAGATTTTAAAAAGAGTCCGATCCGCTCCGGAATCCGGTGCCTATATAAGTCAATGTGGACCGGAATATGGAGGTTATAAACGCTTGTGGAGAGGAAAGGGGGTTAGGAGCGAGCGTGACTTACTCACCGAGGCGCTGTCATGGCGGCACACTCCTTCCGGGTCACGCCATTCACTTCCGGTGAGTGTAATTGGTTGCAGAAGCGCCCCCACCCTGAGTGTCAGCGTGTCAGCTGACTGCAACCAATCACAGGTGCCAGTATGGCCGGTGGGCGGGGAAAGCAGTGCAAGTGTCTGCTGGTCAGCCTGGTGGTAAAAAATAAACAATCAGCAGCACAGATACAGTCCACGGCTGCAGCCCCAGCTGTCGGGCTGTATCTATGCTGTGTATCCAGTCACACGTGCGAGGCTTTGCCGGGTGCTGCCATGGCATGTGTGATTTCAGTGAAACCGCATGCAGCTTTTTTTTATTTAAATAAATAAAAAAAAAAAAAAAAAACGACGTGCGGTTCCCCCTAAGTTTAATCCACAGCCAAGATAACACTGGCTGGGGGCTGGTATTCCAGCCTGCAGCTGCCTGGTATTTTCAAATCTATTAGATGTGACAATCCCGCTGCAGTACTGGCTCTTCCCGGTGGCGTGATGCGGTGCCAATCAGGGTAATAGCAGGGGTTAATAACAGTGCACAGCTGCTACTAAACCCTAGGTTTGTGATGGCACAGGCATCTATCACATACCTGCATTACAAACCTGTAAAATAATGTAAATAAACAAGACACAGAGAAAAATCCTTTATTTGGAATAAAATATTAACACCCCCTCCTTCACCACTTTATTAACCCCCAACACCCTGCAGCTCCGACGTAATCCACACGAGGTCCCACGCCGCTTCAGCTCTGCTACATCTGAATATCACAGAGGGAGGCCATAGAGCACGACCACTCTCTGTGATCTCCAGAGAATGAATGAGCTGCACATTGAGCGGTGATGTCACTCAGGTCATTTGCGGTCACAGCTGGAGGTTCCCACGGTCCTTCATCTGTGATCGCAGGTAACCTGACCTCAGGTGGAGGTCACTGAGTTCACAGACCTGCATCTCCTAGCAAAAAAACGCAGGTTTTTTTGGCCAAGAGATACAGATTTTCTGCTGAAATTTTGACACCATATTCCTGCATCCAATCTACACCTCCTGGAAAAAAACCGCAGTGTTTTGACGCATTTTTTTTGCTGCGTTTTTTGCCGCGTTTTTTTTCCCCGCGTTTTTTTCTGCGATTTTTGCCGCGTTTTTTTGCCAGGAGGTGCACATTTGGTGCTGAAATCGTCTGCACCAGATTTCCTCACCAAATGTCCACCTACTAGCAGAATTTTTTTTTTCTTCATTTTTGAGGCCACCACCGTCTGCCTCTTTGCCAAAGGTGCCTGGGCTCCAACCCAGACACCTCACGTAGTCTTAGGCAGGCCTGAGCACAGGTCTGCCCTTGAACTTGACTCTCCTCACTCACTGTTAAGACTAATCTCTCAACTCACTGTTTTTCCCGCCTCCGAGCCTGTGAACTCCTTGGTGGGTGGAGCCAACCACCTGGCTCCGCCCCCCTGGTGTGGACATCAAACCCGAAGGGTGATGACAAAGGTTTGTAGTTTGGCTGCTGTCACCTTTCTAAGGGGAGGGGGTGGGTGTGTGCATGGGACTACCTGGGACGACCTGACTAGTCCAGGGCGTCACACTGACATACCATTTTACATTTCCACCTCTTGGGGTTGGACATTTCATAGTCTGACAGCTCTAACTGTAAAAAACCCATTTCCTTTTTTATATTTAAATCAACTTTCCTGAACACATAATGAAACCTTTGGAAGGTATTGACCACACGTCATTGAGATTACATCTAAAAGTGTCTTTTCTCAAGACTAATGTTTTTATCCTTTATTACAATATTGTGTTTCCCAGAAAACAAGACAGGGCCATATATTTATTTTTTTATCTGAAAAATAGGCTAGGGCATCTTTTCAGGGGATGTCTGATTTTTTCCAAGAACAACAATCGACATCTTGAACTAAAAAACTTCAGCATTTATTCAAATAGTCAGATTGCATTCTGGAACATCAACATAACTCTCCAAAACCTGTGTGTATCTCTCTAACATCTACACACACACACACGCACACACGCATGCACGCACGCACGCACACACGCACACTAGCCTGTCTCCTCTTCAGTTTTAGACTCCTGCAATAAAAAGACCTTTACTCACATGGTGTGATGTTATAAAGGTCCTTAAGCAGTCTTCATTATCAGGATATAAATTCTGGGGGCCCTGTGAAATTTCCCAGTGTGCTCTACCTTCTCCCTAATGCCAGTTCTCCATACCAGCCTGTCTCCTGTTCAGTTCTTTTAGACTCCTGCAATTATGAGACCTTTGATTTATATAATGTCACATGACTGTGAAGTCATCCAAGGTCCTTAAACAATCTTAACTGCAAGACAACTGCTGGGGTCCCTAAGGGTGTGGTCCCTAAGAATTTTCGTGGTTAAACTACCCTGAATGTTGGTGTAGACTGTAACAAGAGCTTTATTTTGGAGTAGGTCTTATATTTCAAGCATTCTCCAAAAATCCTATAAAATCATGCTAGGGCTTATTTTCGGGGTAGATCTTATTCACAGGGCAACAGGGTAGAAACCTCCTACCCATTCAATTATCTAGTCACCATCTCTGAACCTTTTCCAGTTCTCATACATTCATTTTACAATATGAAATCCAAAATTGAGTCCCATACGCTAGATTTTTTCTAACAAGAGGTTTATAGAGGGTAATATTACATTGAGATAATGACTATTTCTCTCTTTTTATAAACCTTAAAATCTTATTTGCTTTTACAGCTGCTGCTTAACATTGAGTGCTACTGCTCAGCTTACTTGTAATCAGGGTTGACAACTATCTACAAATTCCAGGACTTTTTTGTCCTACCCACAAAAAAATAAAATTGAGCCTTCCATGATTTTTTGAAAAAGAAACTTAGAATGTTTTGACTGTAATTGTCATCAGTTTACACTTTCCAGTGAATGTTACAGATGTCTTCATATCAGAATTACAGACTGTAGACATGGATCCCTTAGGCTAGGTTCACACACTGCGTTTTTTTGACGCAAAAAACGCACAAAAACGCACCTGCGTCAAAAAAACGCGGCAAAAAACGCACGTGTTTTGCCACGATTTGGTGCGTTTCTTTGCTGCGTTTTGCTGCGTTTTTGCTCACTGCGTCTTTATGCGTTTTTTATCAGTGAACAAAAAAAAAAGGTCTGATGTCATTTCCTTCTTCAATGTGTTCTTCATTCTCCACTAGTGTATGCAGAAGAGCAGACAGCTGCAGAACTACAAGGCTCAACATACTCCATCCAATAGTGTATGCAGGAGAGCAGACAGCAGCTGCAGAGCTACAAGTCTCAGCATGCTCCATCCAGGACTGTATGCTTGAGGGAGAGTCAGGGGGAGCAGACCTACAAGGCTCAGCATCCTCCATCCAATAGTGTATGCAGGAGAGCAGACAGCAGCTGTCGAACTACAAGGCTCAGCATCCTCCTTCCAGGACTGTATGCAGGATTTCTTTGCCCCCCCCCTACCCCCAAACAAAAAAAATGACGTGGGCTTCGCCATATTTTTGTATGCTAGCCGGATACAGCAGGCAAGTACGGGCTGCCCCCAACCCCCAGCTGCCTATTTGTACCCGGCTGGGAACCAAAAATATAGGGAAGCCCTTTTTTTTTTTAATTATTTCATGAATTTCATGAAATAATTTAAAAAAAAAAATGACGTGAGCTTCGCCCAATTTTTGAGTCCAGCCGGGTACAACTAGGCAGCTGGGGATTGGAATCCACAGTGCAGGGTGCCCATGCTTTCTGGGCACCCCCGCTGTGAATTGCAGTCCCGCAGCCACCCCAGAAAATGGCGCTTTCATAGAAGCGCCATCTTCTGGCGCTGTATCCAACTCTTCCAGCTGCCCTGATGCCAGGGTGGCTCGCTGGGTAATAATGGGGTTAGGGCTAGCTGTATAGCTGGCCCTAAGCCCGAAATTCATGGTGACACGCCAATATTAGACATGGCCACCATGAATTTCTAGTAAAGATAAAAAATAACACAACACACAGAAAAATATTTTTATTAGAAATAAAACACAACACAATTAGTGACTCCATCTTTATTGAAATAAAGAACCCCCCTCCGCAGTAATCCTGGGTTAAGGGTCCCGCGCCGTCCAATCCGGATCCAATATCATCTGATCGGTTTGCTGGAAGGCAAAGCGATCAGATGATGTGTCAGGTTCTAGGGGCTGAATCACATCACACATCAGCTGATTGTATAAAAGCCGATTATACAATCAGCTGATGCATCGGTGCAAAAAAATAATAAAAAAAAAAATACTCACTTATGTGCTGATTACCGGCAGCTCCTGGAGCGATGGGGCGGGAGTCTCGCTGCAGCAGCTGCCGGTAATCAGGGATGAAGTCTCCTGACGCATCCGCTGATAACCGGCTGGGCGCCGGCATCAGCCCGAGACTTACGATCAGCTGATGCGTCAGGTGACTGCATCAGGTGATCCATCGCCAGGTCCTGCATCCTGCAGGCATACGTACCCGGGGAGACTGCACACACCCGGAGCGGCGGTACCGGTAGGAGGATCTGGGAGCGGGCATGGCACCAGGAGTCTGCAGACAGGTGAGTATAACTTTTTTTTTTTTTTTCTACTGTTCACTTTTGTTTTCGCAGCCGCTTCCACCTCCCGCCCGTACATGGCGCCGCACGGGAGCTGACATGCACAGGACCGGAGGTGGAAGCGGCGGTGACGGTACCAGGAGGATTCACGCTTCTGTGTTTACTGACAGAAGGAATCCTTTTCCTGTACATGTCCTTTACTACCCACCTCCTGCGTTTATAGCTGCGTTTTTGGTTTTAGAAACGCACCAAAACGCACCAAAACGCAGCTATTTGCGTTTCTCATTGCGTCTTTCAATATCCCATTGCACTCAATGGATGAAAAGCGCAGTGGAAAACGCGGGAATAATTGACATGCTGCGTTTTTGTGGCACCACAAAAACGCAGCTGAAAAAAAACGCTGTGTGCAGACAGCAAAAATGAAAACTCATAGACTTTGCTGGGGAAGCAAAGTCATGCAGTTTTCTGAGCAAAAACGCACCCGAAAACTGCGCAAAAACGCCGCGAAAAACGCACTGTGTGAACTTACCCTTATAATCACAATGACGGATTATGCTTTTCCAATTGTCCATAAAAAGATATTGTCTATATGTGATTTTTTTCGGAAGACGTCCAGAAAAAACTGAAAAGGCAAGTTAGCAATTCTGCTTGTAATCAGGATTCCCAAGTCTATTGCTGTTCAATTATTCCTTGTTTTATAAGAATGAAAGAGGCTCGAGGGGCTTGATAAGTTTTACTTTGGGTTCTTAATCTTTTTTTCTTTTTCCCATTTTGTATGAAAAGAACATGATATTTGGAAATTGCTATGTATGCAATTGTCTAACATACTTAGCCGCACCACCTAGAGTTTTTCTTCCAACCGAATGGCGACAAATCACCTCTGTAAATTAAGCAGCCATGATGATCTTACTCCCAGTACCTGAACACCTCTGCTGTTCCCATAATTGGCAGTATAAAATGTGGGTTAGAGGAAAAAGCTTAAAAATCACACACTCATTATTTCTAGAGGTTTTAGTCTGACCCACAAGGTAGAGTACATTGCCACTTAGGTGAACAGCAGAGGCTTGCAGATACGGGATTAATGATCTCTCTACCTGCATAGTTCCACTGTAATTTTCCCATGCTGTGCTCCCTTTCTAACACCAGGTGACGAAATTCAACACATCGGTTCAAAAATACACCTGACCAGAATCTATCTTGTGGTTTTTTTTTGTTTGTTTTGTTTTTCATTAACCATATCTTTCCCTTGAATATCCAATATATATATATATATATATATATATATATATATATATATACATATATATATACACATATATATATATATATATATATATATATATATACACAGTGCCTTGTGAAAGTAATCGGCCCCCTTGAGTTTTTCAACCTCTCCCCATATTTCAGGCTTCAGACATAAAGATAAAAATGTTAATGTTATGGTGAAGAATCAACAACAAGTGGGACACAATTGTGAAGTTGAACAAAATGTATTGTTTATTTTAAACTTTTTTAAACTATAAATAACTGAAAATTGGGGAGTGCAATATTATTCGTCCCCTTTAAGGCCACTTTACACACAGTGACATCGTTAGTACGTACCCACCCCAATCGATTGTGCATCACGGGCAAATCGCTGCCCGTCACACACAACATTGCTAGGACCCGTCACACGTACTTACCTGCCCAGTGACGTCACTGTGGCCAGCAAACCGCCTCCTTTCTAAGGGGGAGGTTCGTTCGGCGTCACAGCAGTGTCACTAAGCGGCCGCCCAATAGAAGCGGAGGGGCGGAGATGAGCGGCCGAAACATCCCGCCCACCTCCTTCCTTCCTCATTGCTAGCAGCCGCAGGTACGATGTTGTTCCTCGTTCCTGCGGTGTCACACATAGCGATATGTGCTGCCGTAGGAATGATGAACAACCTGCGTCCTGCAGCAGCAACGATATTTGAGATTAGAACGACGTGTCAACGATCAATGATATGGTGAGTATTTTTGATCATTAGTGGTCGTTTGTACGTTTCACACGCAACGATGTCGTTAACGAGGCCGGATGTGTGTCACGAATTCTGTGACCCCAACGACATCTCGTTAGTGATGTCGTTGCGTGTAAAGCCCCCTTAACTTTCAGTTCAGAAAACTCACTCCAGAAGTTCATTGAGGATCTCTGAATGATCCAATGTTGTCCTAAATGAATGATGCTGATAAATATAATCCACCTGTGTGTAATCTAGTCTCTGTATAAAAGCACCTGCTCTCAGATTGTCTCAGTATTTAACCCTAGAACGCATACCTGGGGCCTCGCAGGCCTGCTAGGTCATTTGTTTTCTATGGTAGATTAAATTGCTTGCGCGTTCTAGGGTTAAAGCACATAGAGCATCATGAAGACCAAGGAACACAACAGGTAGGTCCATGATACTGTTGTGGAGAAGTTTAAAGCCAGATTTGGTTACAAAAAGATTTCCAAAACTTTAAACATCCCAAGGAGCACTGTGCAAGCGATCATATTGAAATGGGAGGAGTATCATACCACTGCAAATCTACCAAGACCTGTGGAAACAACTGAAAACTGCTGTTCACAAACACTCTCCATCCAACCTCACTCAGCTCCAGCTGTTTGCAAAGGAAGAATAGCAAGAATTTCAGTCTCTCGATGTGCAAAACTGATAGAGACATACCCCAAGCGACTTGCAGCTGTAATCGCAGCAAAAGGAGGCGCTACAAAGTATTAACTTAAAGGGCCGAATAATATTGCACACCCCAATTTTCAGTTATTTATTTTTTTTAAAAAGTTTAAAATAAGCAATAAATTTCGTTCAACTTCACAATTGCGTCCCACTTGTTGTTGATTCTTCACCATAACATTAACATTTTTATCTTTATGTTTGAAGCCTGAAATGTGGGAGAAAGTTGAAAAATTCAAGGGAGCTAATACCGTATTTTTCACTTTATAAGACGCACCATCAAATTTGGTGAAGGAAAAGAGAATTTTTTTTTAATGTTAAATGGAGTCCGTTTTATAATGCCAGTGTCTGTCTAACAAATCATATAGGGTATATGTCCCTCATAGCCCCCTTAATCTGGATATGGCCCCCTTATATTGAATATAGCCCCCTTGTGCTAGCAAATGTCCCTCATTGATGGCACACATTCCCTACAGCTGGCACAGGTCTCCTATAGATGGCACATGTCTCCTACAGCTGGCACAGGTCTTCTATGGACGGCACCCTATGGATGGTACACATCCCCCTGTGCTGCCCATCGCTTCTTATGGATGGCACACATCCCACTGTGCTACCCATGACCCCTTATGGATGACATATGTCCCCCTGTGCTGCCCATGGCCCCCTATGGATGGCACACATCCTTCTTTGCTGCCCATGGCCCCCTATTGGTGGAACACGTCCCCCTGTGCTGCCCATGGCCCCCTATGGATGGCACACATCCCCCTGTGCTGCCCATGGCCCCCTATGGATGGCACATGTCCCCCTGTGCTTCCCATGGCCCCCTATGGATGGCACACGTCCCCCTGTGTTTAATATGGCCCCCATGCTGCTGCCCATAGTAAAATAAAAAACTCTTTACTTACCTTCTCCAGCACTGTCCTCCCTCGTGTCTCCCTCCATGCTGCTGAGCTCCTGCACTTCCTGGTTCTCAATTCCGGTCAAGTGATCGGCACAGCAGAGTGACATCATCTCTGCGTGCCTGATCACAGCGACAGCAGGGAGACCGGGGAGACACGCTGGAGGAGTTAAGTAAAGAGTTTTTATTTTAGTAAGGGCAGCAGCATGGGGGCCATATCTAACACAGGGGGGGCATGTGCCGTCAAAGGGGGCGCAGGCACATATAATATGCGCCGCACCTCCAGCCCACCACCGCGGTGTGGTTTCTGCACCGCGGTGTGGTTTCTGCACCACGGTGATGGACAGCGGCAGTGCATATTATATGAGCGCGAGCAGGAGATCTCCTGCTGCCTCCTGCAGCCTTCACCAGCCTCCACCAGCCTGCCTCAGCCTCCAACACCGCTCCAGAGCTGCCACCACCTCCACTGGGCCCTGCAGTGTATAATCCGTATTTGGGGGAACAAAAGTGCGTATTATAAAGTGAAAAATATGGTACTTTCGCAAGGCACTGTGTATATATATATATTTTTATATATATATATATATATATATATTTATAAATATATATTTTTAAAAAAAAAATTGAGAACTCTGTGTTGTGCACGTATGATACAGCTTAGATAGTTAGTTATTTAATATATCATGATTGAATTTCTTTCCACTCTCAGCTGGCACTGCAGTTATCCGCAACTATTTTTTGGGGGGAGTGCAATGTATTACATTCTTCCGGCAGAGCTTGCAAACTTATAGGGGTTTTCCAGTTTATCAAAGCTTGTCCCCAATTATCTTGATCCATGTAAAATAACAAATGCAGAAAATATTCACCCTCTTGGGGTCCAGTGACTACTCTAAGCCACTGCTCCGTTCTCTGTAGTGGCTGAAATGGTGACGTGTGTTGTATTGTGACATCATCATTTCAGTCCATATATACTGAGGCAAGAGTAGCAGTGTAAAGCTGGTACTGGAACCAGGGAGGGTGAGTACCTGCTGTCAGGGACGTAACTATAATAAGTGAAGGGGCTGTATTTGTGAAGCGTCGTCCTGAGGCGGTAGTCATAGGTGAGGTGCTGTTCTCTTCCACCCTGACACACCACAGTAAAGATGGGTTGGTCCTGGCTGGGTGTGTGGACTTGAGTCATGAGTTCACTTTGCCAGTGCAGGCTGCACGCTGCCGATGGCTTTGGGTAGCCAGGACCCGATATTAACTTAAGAGAGAACAATAGAGAAGGGGTTTATGCCGCACTATTCATCAGGAAGGAGAACAGAGAGATGATCAATGTTCCTTTATTGTAGCTTGTGTCTACGCGTTTCAGGAGCTCTGCTCCCTTCATCAGGACATACAGTACAAAAACAACATATCTCGAGATATATATTTGAGATATGTTGTTTTTGTGCTGTATGTCCTGATGAAGGGAGCAGAGCTCCTGAAACGCGTAGACACAAGCTACAATAAAGGAACATTGATCATCTCTCTGTTCTCCTTCCTGATGAATAGCGGGGCATAAACCCCTTCTCTTTTGTTCTCTGTTATCAACCACGGGGGCTGCAGCAGATTTCATCCCAACAACATAAGCTTTCATAGGAGTTGTGACTGTCACAACTCCTTGAGGTGAGTGCATTCCTTTTATTTTCCCCGGATATATACCGGGTAAGACCCTATTGCGCTTTTTCTCTCCACAGTTTACTTCGTTTTGATATTAACTTAAGCACAGAAGGAGACCACCAGTTCTGAAAAAACAGTATTTTTAGTTAAATACAATTTGCCAACCACAATAAAAAAGGATAGTGGATACACATCTTCTCAGGTGATTCTTTCTCAATATGAAGCATCACCACCAATAGTTTGTCTTCTCCTTACAACCAAGTTGTTTCCATTGGTCCCGGTTGTTTCATCACCACTCAGCTCAACATCAGAGTCTTCTCAATGAGAGTCATTCTGTCCCTTTCTGTGACCCCATGTCCAGTTCTCCTTGCCAAGGAGATAGGTTGCCACTATGGCCGAACCGTAGACTCACGCTACTGATGCTTTTGAATGTCCGCCCAGGGATCCCTTTTCATTTCACTCACTGTTGGACCTAGTCCTTCATCCTCTATAGTCGTAGACTGTCTGGGACCTTGATGCTGAGCATGCTGTATGAGGAACCAGCTACCCCAGTCACTAGTTCTCCTGGTCATCACGATGACCCAACTACATTGGATATTTCATGTTCCTGTCACCTCCTTTTCAGGCTGTCCCTGGCTCCAGTCTCCTTTGGCTATAGGGACACCAATTTCATGCAGCCTTGCTGAGTGCTCAGAATCATGTCTGCTCTAGTTGCAAACTAATCCCTGTCTCAGGCTCTCTGAGGTTCTATAAGTAAACCTGTTCATTTACCTGCAGGCTAACCCCTCCCTTATGGGCTAGTCCCAACATTAACTCTTTCTGCCTCTACAGTCAGTATCTGGGCAGATATAACCTGTTGCCTATATTTCTATACACACGTTATAACGCTCTGCAATATTACATCCTACATAATACTGCTATGCCTTATATAATACAGGAACATTTCATATTACCTTATCAACACTGCTACATCTTATATTACCAACAGTTATCTCAGTTATGTATTATATTACACAGCATTGATGTGATTAGTGTCTTCAGGTGGTGAATACCACCATAGGTCCACCTTCTTACATTCACACCCAGACCTGGAGTCTCGGGGGCTCCAAAAGCCCTTTGGACTATATGAAAAGACCAATGCTATAAAAGGCTTGTAATAATTGAGGGACCTGTTGGAGTTTTTTAATTATGGCCCATGAACTTAAATTTACATTTATAAAAGCGTTTGGTGACAATTTTTTGTGTCAAAAAAATCCCTTTACCCAGGCTGAGCTGCAATATCAAGCAAAGCCCATAGCCAGACAGCCACTGCTTCTGTTTCCTAATCCCATATAACCCTCGCTCAGACTGCAGAAACATACGAATCATATAGAGCTTCTTTTACCTCCATTCATAAATAAAGAAATGACATGTGGAACCTTTTGGGTGGAAATCGGTCACAGCTTTACTCAACACCAGTGATGATTGTTACAAACAGACTGGAAAAAGTGCCAGATGATATAACACTGCTATGACCTGAGTTGCATACAATAAAGTGTACAACCAAAACTAATAGTATTAGGAGAAAAAAATGTGGAAAACCAAGAAAAGAAAAACTCCTAAAATATATGATTTTATTATAGTTAATTATTAAAATCTATAAGTATAAAACGAAAATTGCTTTAACGTGGTCTTTATATAGACAAAGAAATTAAGTGGGTGTAAAGGGGTGATAGATCCGATTCGTGGGGGCAGTGTTGGTTATTTACTGTTCTCAAGGTAGGGACAACTATAATAGTTGCACTTCTTACTCCAAATAGTTGTTATAAGGAGACAGGGGATAAACTATCTATCCCTCCCTTTCACCTACCTGGGAATTTATATCTATATAAAGAAAATATTTTTCAGTGATCTGAGATTTATCTAATATCTATAATATGGCTGGAGCATATTTATGTACGGCTGAACAGTGAATTGTGACTAATTGTACTAACTTCCTTTGGTGGCGGGTCTCCCGGTTGCAACTAACAAGCTGCAGGGAGAAAATAGGGAGAAACGACGTGGAGCGGGGGGTACCCAATAACGTATGGTGCACCTCCGCTGGTAGGTAGGTGAAAGGGAGGGATAGATAGTTTATCCCCTATCTCCTTATAACAACTATTTGGAGTAAGAAGTGCAACTATTATAGTTGTCCCTACCTTGAGAACAGTAAATAACCAACACTGCCCCCACGAATCGGATCTATCACCCCTTTACACCCACTTATTTTCTTTGTCTATATAAAGACCACGTTAAAGCAATTTTCATTTTATACTTATAGATTTTAATAATTAACTATAATAAAATCATATATTTTAGGAGTTTTTCTTTTCTTGGTTTTCCATACAATAAAGTGTTAAATCAACAAACAGACAAAATTTAATATATAGCATGTAAAATACAGACTTGTAAAAGGAAATAGGGTGGGAGGTAGGAAAGAAGTGCCTCCGGATCCTATGACACTGAGGGAAGAGGATGGGTTCCTCCTGGGCGTGTATCTATGTAGGGAAACTGGCCAGATGCCATTGGCTGCAAACTAAGGGAAAGGGGGATAAAATTCCTCCCACGGGGACATAACTAATCAGGTATGAAGGTGGGATGGGGCATGACAGGATTAGGGATTCTTTTTTTTAAAAAAAAGGCTAAATAAGAGTTAGAAAATAAAAATTTCCTCCTCCCAACAAAGAAATGACAGAAATAGCAAAAAATTTTTTTTTACAAAAATGTATTATTTATAAAAAAAAAAAAATAGAATCAATCTAAAATTGTTTTTAAATAAATACGTTTAGATATGATCAGTCATACTGCCAGGGTATGCTGACAATCAAACGTTTTATCTGACAGGCAGTAGAAGTGATGAAGATGATTACTTCTAGTTATTAACAAAATCATTGACTGACCCAAGTTCTTATCAAGACATCAATTCCACATATTGCCTACTTTAACAAATTCCTAAGAAACATAAACTGGAGTCTATCTCAATGGAAAACTCCAAAAAATAAATAAAAATGGATTGACAATGAATAGTCCCTTCAGTTAATCCTGCACTGTTTATTGGGGCTGCAGAATAAAATGAAGACTTGCTGTGACCGGTGAAAACAAAAATGTCTGTGTGATGGATATCTCACCATAAATGGGACAATGTGACTTGTGTATAAATAATATACTATAATTGATAACAATAATGGGCAGCATGAACAATTGTATTTTATTGTAATTGTATTTTAATATGTAAGCTCCTTGTACCCAGCTTATCTCGCCTCGAGCAATCCAAGAAAATCCAATATTTTGGTGGGTTCCACAGGGATTAAGGAAAATGACCCAAACTTTAGAGCACTAACCTCTCCTCTTCTTTTTTTCCTATTAGTTGTTTCCCCTTTTGTCTGTGACCCTGACCCAGCCTCCTGAGCCTAGATTCCCCTTCCTGTGCAGGATCCATCCTCCTCCCAACACAGCCTGGGACGTGGTAGTTTTCTGCTCCTCCCAATTTAATCATAGTAGATCATTACTACTTACTAATAGTTATTCTTATTCTTTGTTATTTTATTGACAACTTCCTTCAATTAATAAGTAGACAAAGAGGCATTTATAATGAAAAAAAAGCTTGAAGACTGGGACTGGTGTTGGCATATTGCTTCTGACCTGTATAGTTGGTTTATGTCCATTTTACAACAACAGTTACAGATAAAAGCTATGATCCATTTCCACCTCCCCCCCCCCAAAAAAAATGTAGATGTCTGGGTCTTTTTCTTGGGCATACCATGGTACTATATATCTCTGACAGCACATGAAGGCTCTGCACTCCTTCACCAGAGATGGCCAGTATTTGTATACCGCTTCAGTCGGGGTGTGCTACAATTACTTGGACTTACTACACTTACTTAATGGCAATGTCCTTTACCCAGCAGCTGGTCGCCATCTTGGATGTTTTAGATAGACACAGGACACTGGAGAACTTTTGGCACAATAACTTTAAATGGTTTATTAATTCTTCCACCTTCACGACAGACATGGCCACACTTCTCCGGTTCTGCTGCCGCTGTTTCCCGGGGTACTTTGTCTGGCCTATGCCTCCGCTTCCCCCCTGTTTTTCTTTCTGTGGCAACCCATGGTCCATTCACTGCCTAAGGCGGCTTCTTGTCCCTTGACTTCCCTAGGCCAATCCCAACGAACTCTCTTTCGGACACATTTATCTAGTCCCTGGACTCTTTTAAGGCCCTCCCGAGGTGAGCCGTAGGCTCTGGACCCTTGGAGGATACATCCGGGTTCCCCAATGGACCTTAGTTACAAGGTCATGTCCTCACTCCAGGAACCCCTCTGCATAACTCCTGTCTCACAGGCCAGTCTTTACAACCAACTCTCTGGCCTTCTTTCACTCCTCCCACCTTTGCTCACAGCTCCCTGTGTAACCAGGAAGTATCTGATACTGCTATATCTATTACTAACAAAGTCTATATACATAACATTCCTATACCTTACACTACATGCTACTTACCAATTTTCACTCTACTACTTCTATTGCAACCTATGTTCTACCCTAAAGCTTATCTGCCTAATACACTTTACCACACATTGCAGACACATAGCATATTCTACTTTACATTACCATATACATCATTAGTATGATTACACACAGTAACATTACATAAGCATACAGTTGACCTTACCATTAAAGATGAACCCAAGGTTCGGTTTTCGATCTGAACACCAACTTAATAAAACAGAGATCAGGTTCGGATGCTTTACGTGCAAAATTAACTCACACGAACATCACTGTGCTCTGGTACGATCGGTGCTCAGCCCTGTGTGAGCCTCTTGCAGGGTTTGACTGGTGCACACTGGGTGTAACAACAGCATGATTGGATGTAGTGTGCACCAAAAGAAAAAAAATGTGAAAAAACCCACCCTCCCCCGGAAGTGATCTGCTTATGGCTAGCTGTATGTGGGCAAAGACTCAAACTGACAATGTGTTTTTGAACTGAGATCAGCCAATTTTGGACCAGTGAAGGTTTGGTTCGATTGTGGCTTGTTAACCAAACCTCCAAAGGTTCGCTCATCTTTATTTACCAGTCTTCAGCGCTAGACACAATACACATAAGGCTAGCGCCACACATCCGTGCTGCCGGCACGTGTTTGTCATTTTTTACACGTACCGGCGGCACGGAGACACTTTAACCAATGCTACCCTATTGTAGCAGGCACACACACGTAAAACCACACGGAACGTGTGTCCGTGTGCGTTTGTACGTGTGTGCTTTTTTGAAAGCGCTGACATGTCAGTGTTTTCTCCCGCAGCACGGGTGTCACACGGCCCGCACCCGCACCACACGGGTGTAGTGTGGATGCGGTCCCGTGTGACACGCACCGGAGAAACCACACATGTCAGTGAAAAATAAAAAAACATTAACTCACCTTCTCCAGCCCTCCTGTCTCTGCCGCTGCTGCCTCTTGCTGCCGACCGCCGCTCATTATTCTCATTGAATATTCACTTCACTGCCTGGCAGCAGCAGCAGCGGGGAGACGGGAGGGCTGGAGACCGAGGATCAGCACCACGGACAGCAGCGCGGACATCAGGAAGGACCAGGTGAGTATAATAATTACCGGTTCTACGTGTGCTATCGCGGATAGCACACGTAGAACACACGTGTCCCGCACGTACCAGAGACACGTACTTACCTGCACGCAACACGCAGGGAAAATACGTGTCTCTCGGCACGTGCGTGAATTTCACGTGAGTGTGGCAGAAGCCTAAAACAGTATAAAACTCACTAGAAGTAGGGGTAACACAGCCATCTCTGACATATTCACAGTCTATTGGAATAAATACTGATCAACAGCCTGGATTTTCAGAGCCAGTTCCAGATCCAGACATCAAATGGGATTCAGATAATTAAAAAAATGGGCATAAAATGTTTGGAGCCAATGAGATGTTGGTTGGTAAGGTAATATTGTAGAGAAAAAAGTTTTATATGTGTAAAATTTGGATGTCCACTGAGCTACAGTAGAGCCTGTACTGTAAGTGCCCAGAGGTAGCACTTAGCTCTTTTTAAGTTTCAATACTCCTGTGATTGAGACTCCTTAAAAGCAACAACATAAACTAAGCAAATCGCAAAATGTCTTATACCCACCTCTGGTGTAACATGTGTTGCCCTATATTCTGTTGGGTTCATGACCTGTTGTCCAGTAATTTGAAGGGCCAAATTTATCATTCACTGTTATTTTTAAGTATTTTTTTTGTCCTGTATTGTTTGCTGCCGATTTTAGTGCCAAATTCTTAAAAATGGCTCATTTCAAAAATTTTGTGCAAAATCAGAAAAATGCTTTTTATGTCCGTCTTTTACCTTTTATTGGGCCTTTTTAGTGCCAAAGGTCACATGATCTGTTAAACTGTCACAAATTTAACAATTGCACAAAAATAACTTGGCTTACAGAAACAAATCCCTCTGGAGATAAAATGAAGAACATCTGTGCAAAAATTTAGCGACTTATTATAAAGTTGTAAATAATTAATTGGCCTTAAACATCTAAATTACCAAACCAACACCTGTAAGGTGAACAGAGAGTACAACAAATGAACAAGTAGAAAACTTCAAAATCGGTCCTACTTAAAAGAAGAACGTAGAGCAAAGAAGAACAACATCCTTAAAAATAGATAAAATGAGCAAAAAGTATGCACAAATGCATATATGGATCGCGGTCTAGATTTTCAGGTCTAAAATGCTTAAGTGTTTTATACAGTGGATCATGATAGTTTCCAAAATGAGGAAATACTTGCTTATGGTTGTACGCTTGTGTATAAATAAAATACTGACAGTAAGTGGTCCTCGCATGTACAAGCTTGTACCGCTCCTCGGGCAGGTGATAAATCTATATCAATTACAGTCATTGCTATTCATTACCACACCCAGATGAAGTAAGAACATGGTAAAAGGAGACCTCAGTAACACAAAGTTGCTGGAAAGTTATTCTAAAGAGCATGAGGTCACTGTCACAAGTCTGTACCTCGAAGAGATAAGTCAAGCTGATGACTAAAGCCCACTTTACACGTTGCAATTAGTTGTACAATCGCATTTGCGATGTGACACGCCCAGGTTGCATACGGGATCTTATGAGATTGCACGTTCGTCGTTCATTTGCTGTCACACGAGCGTTAGTAGTCTATGTTAAATTGATCAATGTTATGTGCGATCCTTTAGATCATGTGTTCTGTGACGTATGCATTGGGCATCTTTTTTTTTTTTTATTTATTGACTTGCCAAGCGTGTGTAATGTGTAGGGATGTGTTTTTACTATGTCATCTGCCATTCAGCTCTGCTACATGGCCGCTGACAGCAGACACAGACAGCCATGTAGCAGAGCTGAATGGCAGATGACAGCAGACACAGACAGAGCCGCACTGTCAGAATGAACTCGGGTGAACTTCACCCGACTTCACAGTCATGCTGCGGCTCTGTCTGTGTCGCGCCCTGATTAGCGGTCACTAGTGATGAGCGAGTACTAAAAAGCTCGGGTGCTCGAAGCTCGGGCCGAGCCTCCCAAGATACTCGTGTACTCGGCCCGAGCAACGAGCCCAATGTTATCCTATGGGAGACCCGAGTATTTTTGTGAAATGACCTCCCGGCAGCATGGAGAAACCCTAAAAATGGCACAAAAGTCTCAGAAGAGTGCTCAAATGACATGGCAACAGCATGGGGAAGACCCCTTGAAGCATTTATCACTCAAAAGTCACAGCTGTGAACAATTTTGTCCGCGTTTTACGCCATTTTTACGGACTCATCAGAAAACCTTCCAAAATGACCCCAAAATGATTTTTCATGGCGGAAATGTTAAGGGCACATACCCAATAGTGAGATAGAGCTGGTGTATGTTACTTTTTGAGATCAATACATGAAAGATTTTACGTGAAAACATTGTGTGGCACTCCGATGTCCCTGAGAAGAGACGTACATGAAGGCCTCTTGAGTCTAATGTGCCCATTTTGAGGAAGTGAGTCTTTGTAGTATTTTCCTTTGCCAGGGCAGTCCTAAATTGTGAGGTTCACCAATGCCCCTGCATACAGACGTGCATGAGGGCCTGTAAACCTGAAGTGCCCATTGTAAGGAAGTGGGTGTATTATAGTATAGCCCTTAGGCAGGGCAGCCAAAAATTGGGAGGCTCCACGTTGTCCCTGGATAGAGACGTGCATGAAGGCCTGTAAACCTGAAGTGCCCATTGGAAGGAAGTGGGTGTATTATAGTATAGCCATTAGGCAGGGAAGCCAAACATTGGGAGGCTCCACGTTGTCCCTGGATAGAGACGTGCATGAAGGCCTGTAAACCTGAAGTGCCCATTGGAAGGAAGTGGGTGTATTATAGTATAGCCCTTAGGCAGGGAAGCCAAACATTGGGAGGCTCCACGTTGTCCCTGGATAGAGACGTGCATGAAGGCCTGTAAACCTGAAGTGCCCATTGGAAGGAAGTGGGTGTATTATAGTATAGCCCTTAGGCAGGGCAGCCAAAAATTGGGAGGCTCCACGTTGTCCCTGGATAGAGACGTGCATGAAGGCCTGTAAACCTGAAGTGCCCATTGGAAGGAAGTGGGTGTATTATAGTATAGCCATTAGGCAGGGAAGCCAAACATTGGGAGGCTCCACGTTGTCCCTGGATAGAGACGTGCATGAAGGCCTGTAAACCTGAAGTGCCCATTGGAAGGAAGTGGGTGTATTATAGTATAGCCCTTAGGCAGGGAAGCCAAACATTGGGAGGCTCCACGTTGTCCCTGGATAGAGACGTGCATGAAGGCCTGTAAACCTGAAGTGCCCATTGGAAGGAAGTGGGTGTATTATAGTATAGCCCTTAGGCAGGGCAGCCAAAAATTGGGAGGCTCCACGTTGTCCCTGGATAGAGACGTGCATGAAGGCCTGTAAACCTGAAGTGCCCATTGGAAGGAAGTGGGTGTATTATAGTATAGCCCTTAGGCAGGGCAGCCAAAAATTGAGAGGCTCCACGTTGTCCCTGGATAGAGACCTGTTAGGTTCTTAGTGCCTCCGTGCTTGCATTTAAAAACCGCACGTGTGTGCCTGTTGGTGGCAGCTTTCCGCTGCATTTGTGTGAGTTTTGCAAAAACTTGGATATAACACACAAGTCTAGTGAATACACATCAGCACAGCATTGCAAAATGCGCAAGGGCGTTGTCAACGAACAAGGAAGTGGACGTGATGGTGGTGCAGGCAGACACCGAGGTTGTGTGCAAGCTCTAATTTCGCCACAACAAAGGGCCACATCTAGTCGCTCGCACGTCCTGTCCCAAATTCTTGGGGACCGCAGCAGTACACCGCTCTTGAACCAAGACCAGTGTCAACAGGTTGTTAGTTGGATAGCGGATAATGCTTCCAGTCAGATTGGCACCACCACAAACACTCTGTCTTCCACACGGTCAAGTGTCAGTAGCCGTGATACTGCACCGCACATTTCAGAACCTGATCCTCCTTCCTACCACCAGGCCGAGTACACGTCCACGGACATTACTGATCCCACACTTGGACACTCGGAATAGCTGTTCGTTCACGTTTCCATTCACAAATTCTGGCCTCTCGCCAGCTCCTGTTGAAGTGGGCCATGACGAGATTGTATGTACAGATGCACAAATATTTGAGCAGCCACGTTCTCACGAAGTTGGCAACGTGTCTCAACAAGGGGTGGACGATGATGAGACACAATTGTCAGGAAGTCAGGAGGAGGAGCAGGGTGCGGAAGAGGAAGACGACGTGGTGGATGATCCAGTAACTGACCCAACCTGGCAGGAGGATATGCAGAGCGAGGACAGCAGTGCACAGGGGGAGGGAGGCGTAGCATCCCAACAGGCAGTAAGAAGCAGAGTGGTGGCCCCAGGCAGACGTCAGGCAACTGTTCCCCGGAAAAACACGACACAAGGTGCCTGTACAAATGTTAGGTCTTCCCGAGTCTGGCTGTAATACTATTGTATGTATTGAGGATTTCGATTGCGTTAGGGCAATGACAACCAGAGACGAGTTCTTGGTGCAAGACATTTATAATATGCAACCAGCAAATATGTACATAAACGGAACAAAAACACAGTAGAACATAAATACAGGAAATACCTTCCAGGGACTGAGCGAAAGGGAATTCCCGGGACCGCGCACCGGACTCCCCCAGGGAGACCACCAACAGCAAACCCCTATACAGGGACTGTCTGGCAATCACCCCAGAAGCCCTAAATGCGCAGCAGCCGGGACACAAAAGGGCAATAGGTAAGTCGAAAAATGTCTGTACGTGATGTGAGTCCAGAGTGGTATTAAACGGAAGGAACCGGGCAGAAGTTCCGACCAAAGACGGCAAACGGAGTCCAGGTACAGCTAGATGATACCAGATGAAGTCCAGAGTCGGTGTCGGTTGTTTTCCAAGAGGATCCGAATAACAATCAGGAACCAAAAGCAGCAGGGCAGGAGCACACAGGAAGCAGTATACTCAGGCACTGGACTAAGCTTTAGGGGCGGCTTTTAAACAGATGGACAGGAAGTAGGGCAACAGAACAGAAAACTCCATGTTAACAAAGGGCAAGCTCTTTCAAAAGAAAACTGGAAAACCCGGAACTCTGACACTGGCAGTTTTTTAAGTTGGCTCCAGATGATTCTAAAAAAGCCATTTGCAACACCTGCCATGCCAGCATCAGCAGGGGTACCAAAACTAGCAGCCTGACCACCACCAGCATGATCAGGCACATGTCAGCCAAGCACCCGACTTTGTGGGAAGTACAACAGAGTCGAGGAGCAGTGCTTGCTGATGTCACTGCTACGTCTTCGCTGGTTGTGCATGCGAGCCAATCCCCTGTCCATGCTGCCTGCGAACAAGCCTCCTCCACTCCTGCACCTGCAGTTGCCTACGCAGAAAGAACACCATCATCAAGCACGTCCTTGTCCCAGCGCAACGTTCAGTTATCCATTCAGCAAACCTTTGAGCGCAGGCGCAAATACACTGCCAACACCCCACATGCCACAGTTCTAAATGCTAACATTTCGCGACTGCTTGCGCTGGAAATGTTGCCTTTTAGGCTGGTTGAGACAGAAGCATTCCGCGAACTGATGGTGGCAGCTGTCCCACGTTACTCGGTCCACAGACGCCACTATTTCTCCCTGTGTGCCGTCCCCGCATTGCATAACTAACCACGTGTCACAAAACATCACACGTGCCCTGAACAACGCTGTTTCAGCCAAAGTCCACCTAACCACAGACACGTGGACAAGTGCATGTGGGCAAGGACGCTACATCTCGTTGACGTCACACTGGGTTAATATTGTGCAAGCTGGGACCCAGTCTGAGCGAGGGACGGAACACGTCCTTCACACACCAAGTTTTGCAGGCCCTACCTCAGTCAGGGTTTCACACACACTTTACAGCTCCGGAATGTCATGCTCCTCAGCCTCCTCCTCCTCCTGCGCATCCTGATCCACTTTACCCTCCACACCAGTCCCAAGCTGGAAGTGTCGCTGGCGGAGGAGGGGACGGTGCGCTCTCCCACTGCTCGGGTCCGGCTGACGCAGCTCTACGGCTGCTGCTGCTCGTTGGCTCGAGCGATGGCCGGATCCCGGGGACTCGAGCGGCGCTACTCGCCCGTGAGTGAAAAGGGGTGGTTTGGGTTTTGGGGATATTGTCCGTGACGCCACCCACGGTTGTGGTGATTGTGTGGACACCACCGCTGCTCTGGACGGGGATCCCGGGAGCCTGTGACAGGGAGCAGCTTTGTTGTTATTTCTCCCCTCCGTGGGTAGGGGGGTTGGTTGTCCCGGGGCCTGGTGATGGGGTAGAGATGGATGACAGGCGGGTTGCGGGGCCTGATGAAGTGCATGGTCGCAGGGGCAGCGCTGTGCCGCACGGCACGGAGGTACTCACTCAGCCCAATGATGATGACACAGTTCAGGGTAAAACAAGTGGCTGGATGGACGGGTCACTCGGACGGCTGCGGTTGTTCCTCCCTGCAGGTTAGTGATGACTGTCTCTCCCTGCACCTAAGTTAAGTGTTGGTAGTGATGGTTTCCCAACGGTAACCCGCTCCCTGACCTGGATATGGGCCGGAGGAGCCCCTTTTGCCCACAGGCGCTGGCCCTGGGAGACGGTTGCCCTTGGCGGTGGCTGTGTCTCCCCTTCACGGTTGTACGGTTGCCTTCTATCTGGACTTGGCTGTTTGGAAACCCTGAGGTCCCCTTCAATAACGGATTTGGCAAATTCACGGCGACACCAAGCCTTGCCGGGATCCGAAAGTCCTCTGCCAATGGTGCTGGCTTCTCTTTGTATACCGGTCCGGTACGGCCGGGTCACCACCCGTCCACGGTCCTTACGGCAGACTCCAATCGGCCTCCACTGCAGACGGTCACCACATCCTGCCAACCTTGCTGTCCTGTCCGGGCCACACACCCGGACCAACTTCAGGCTCTTTGCTGTCACTTTTCTCCTCTCTACTACTTTCCTCCTTCCACTTCCTTAGCTTAACTCTCACTGCCTGTGTTTTCCCTCCTCCTGGTGGGTGGAGACCAACCGCCTGGCTCCACACCCTGGTGTGGACAACAGCCCCTGGGGAAGGCAACAAGGATTTTGTGTTTTGACTATGATATGCCTGCAGGGAGTGTGGGGTGTTTAAGTGTTGTGCTCTGTGGCCCCTGGCTTGTCCAGGGCGACACAGAAGCACTGCAGCACTGCCTCGGCGAAGCGGCAACAGGCAGTGCTGAAGCTAATCTGCATAGGTGACAAACCCCACAATGCAGAAGAGGTGTGGACAGCTCTGAAACAGCAGGCAGATCACTGGCTCACAACTCTGAACCTAAAGCCAGGAAAGGTCGTGTGTGACAATGGCCGGAACCTGGTGGCGGCTTTGAGGCGAGGCCAGCTGACACATGTTCCATGCGTGGCCCATGTGCTCAACCTCGAGGTTCATCGGTTTCTAAAGTCATACTCAGAGCTGTCTGATCTGCTGGTAAAAGTTCGCCGCCTGTCTGCACATTTTCGAAAGTCACCTACTGCTTCAGCCGGCCTTGCCGGCTTAAGACGCCGTTTGCATCTTCCGGCACACAGACTGGTGTGTGATGTCCCCACGCGTTGGAATTCAACTCTGCACATGTTGGTCAGGATATGTGAGCAGAAGAGGGCAGTTGTTGAGTACCTGCATCACCTAAGCCGTCGGGAAATGGGTCAAACTCCACACATAACACCTGAGGAGTGGAGATGGATGTCCGACCTATGCACCATCCGCCAAAACTTTGAGGACTACAACAAGATGGTGAGCGGCGATGACGACATTATTAGCGTCACCATACCGCTTCTCTGCCTTCTAAAATGGTCTCTGCTCAGAAAACAAACATGATGCATTGCAGGCGGAGCGCGATGAGTTTCAGCAAGAAACAGTAGTGGGTGTGGGTGATGAATGATAACACACAGCCCAGCCTCGTCTCATCACAACGTGCAGTGGAGGACTATGACGAGGAGGAGGATGAAGACATGGAGCAACTCTCTGGCCAAATTGAGGATATGACATGCAGTCATATCCTCGGTTCAGCGTGGCTGGCCAGAGGACAGGGTAGATGATGAGGAGGAGGAGGACAGCATGTTCAGTCATCGTGTTGGTCAGGATACTGAAGTGATGGCTGTTAAGAGTCTGGCACACATGGCTGACTTTATGGTAAGCTGCCTGTCTCGTGACCCTCGCGTTAAGAACATCTTGGCCGACAATCATTACTGGTTGGTAACACTGTTAGACCCACGCTAAAAGGAGAACTTTTTGTCTCTTATTCCCGAGGCGGAGAGGTCAGGCAAAATGCAGCAGTTCCAGAAGGCCATAGTCACGGAAGTAGGCAAAGCATTCCCCTCACAAAACGCTAGCGGCATAGGTCATGAATCAGTGGACAACCGAGGCGTACAGCCGAGAGAGGCACAAGTCCAATCCGCCAGAGGTAGGGGAACAGTCTTTAAGATGTGTGACAGTTTTCTCAGCCCCTCACGTACCACAGCCCCTGAGGTGCGGGGTAGTGCCACAAGAAATCCTAAGTTTGCCCAGATGCTGAAGGAGTACCTTGCAGATCGAACAACTGTACTCCGACATTCCTCTGTGCCTTACAATTATTGGGTATCCAAGCTGGACACGTGGCATGAATTGGCTCTCTACGCCTTGGAAGTCCTGGCCTGCCCTGCTGCTAGCGTTTTGTCAGAGCGTGTTTTTAGTGCCGCAGGTGGAATCATTACAGATAAACGCACCCGCCTGTCAACTGAAAATGCTGACAAGCTGACTCTGATCAAGATGAACAAGGGTTGGATTGGGCCAGACTTCACCACACCACCAGCAAATGAGAGCGGAATTTAAAGTTTGCCATGTACCTCCACTCACCCATGGGTACACACTTCTGGACTTTGGATAATCGCTGGACTGCTCCTCCTTCTCCTCATGCGCCACCATGATGATGACCGTTACAAATTGCAATACTTAGGCCTTTGTTTCAGGTATACCCCCAGTGGTAAATTTTTTCGCCCATTCTTTGCAGAATGGACATTACAACGACAGGAGACCCGCTCCTTTGCAATGGGAACAATGTTTTGAGGCCCTCATGCACGTCTCTACCCAGGGACAACGTGGGGCCTCCCAATTTTTGGCTGCCCTGCCTAAGGGCTATACTACAATAGACCCACTTCCTTCCAATGGGCACTTCAGGTTTACAGGCCCTCATGCACGTCTCTATCCAGGGACAACGTGGAGCCTGACGCTGCCACCGACTGCCACACACGTGCTGTTTTTAAATGCAAGCACGGACGCAATAAGAACCTAACTGGTTTTTAGGAGCGACAATTACTGAGAAGTCTGACACTATCAGACACTGCTGACTGACGTGTATTATACACTAGACTTGTGCGTTATATAATAGTTTGTGCAAAACGCGCACCTGTACGCTGCCACCGACTGCCACACACGTGCTGTTTTTAAATGCAAGCACGGACGCAATAAGAACCTAACTGGTTTTTAGGAGCGACAATTACTGAGAAGTCTGACACTATCAGACACTGCTGACTGACGTGTATTATACACTAGACTTGTGCGTTATATAATAGTTTGTGCAAAACGCGCACCTGTACGCTGCCACCGACTGCCACACACGTGCTGTTTTTAAATGCAAGCACGGACGCAATAAGAACCTAACTGGTTTTTAGGAGCGACAATTACTGAGAAGTCTGACACTATCAGACACTGCTGACTGACGTGTATTATACACTAGACTTGTGCGTTATATAATAGTTTGTGCAAAACGCGCACCTGTACGCTGCCACCGACTGCCACACACGTGCTGTTTTTAAATGCAAGCACGGACGCAATAAGAACCTAACTGGTTTTTAGGAGCGACAATTACTGAGAAGTCTGACACTATCAGACACTGCTGACTGACGTGTATTATACACTAGACTTGTGCGTTATATAATAGTTTGTGCAAAACGCGCACCTGTACGCTGCCACCGACTGCCACACACGTGCTGTTTTTAAATGCAAGCACGGACGCAATAAGAACCTAACTGGTTTTTAGGAGCGACAATTACTGAGAAGTCTGACACTATCAGACACTGCTGACTGACGTGTATTATACACTAGACTTGTGCGTTATATAATAGTTTGTGCAAAACGCGCACCTGTACGCTGCCACCGACTGCCACACACGTGCTGTTTTTAAATGCAAGCACGGACGCAATAAGAACCTAACTGGTTTTTAGGAGCGACAATTACTGAGAAGTCTGACACTATCAGACACTGCTGACTGACGTGTATTATACACTAGACTTGTGCGTTATATAATAGTTTGTGCAAAACGCGCACCTGTACGCTGCCACCGACTGCCACACACGTGCTGTTTTTAAATGCAAGCACGGACGCAATAAGAACCTAACTGGTTTTTAGGAGCGACAATTACTGAGAAGTCTGACACTATCAGACACTGCTGACTGACGTGTATTATACACTAGACTTGTGCGTTATATAATAGTTTGTGCAAAACGCGCACCTGTACGCTGCCACCGACTGCCACACACGTGCTGTTTTTAAATGCAAGCACGGACGCAATAAGAACCTAACTGGTTTTTAGGAGCGACAATTACTGAGAAGTCTGACACTATCAGACACTGCTGACTGACGTGTATTATACACTAGACTTGTGCGTTATATAATAGTTTGTGCAAAACGCGCACCTGTACGCTGCCACCGACTGCCACACACGTGCTGTTTTTAAATGCAAGCACGGACGCAATAAGAACCTAACTGGTTTTTAGGAGCGACAATTACTGAGAAGTCTGACACTATCAGACACTGCTGACTGACGTGTATTATACACTAGACTTGTGCGTTATATAATAGTTTGTGCAAAACGCGCACCTGTACGCTGCCACCGACTGCCACACACGTGCTGTTTTTAAATGCAAGCACGGACGCAATAAGAACCTAACTGGTTTTTAGGAGCGACAATTACTGAGAAGTCTGACACTATCAGACACTGCTGACTGACGTGTATTATACACTAGACTTGTGCGTTATATAATAGTTTGTGCAAAACGCGCACCTGTACGCTGCCACCGACTGCCACACACGTGCTGTTTTTAAATGCAAGCACGGACGCAATAAGAACCTAACTGGTTTTTAGGAGCGACAATTACTGAGAAGTCTGACACTATCAGACACTGCTGACTGACGTGTATTATACACTAGACTTGTGCGTTATATAATAGTTTGTGCAAAACGCGCACCTGTACGCTGCCACCGACTGCCACACACGTGCTGTTTTTAAATGCAAGCACGGACGCAATAAGAACCTAACTGGTTTTTAGGAGCGACAATTACTGAGAAGTCTGACACTATCTGGACTGTTTTACACTGTGTACACCAGCCCCAGATATGATGAAGGCTGGTATACGGTCACCACTACCCTGCCTGCCTGCCTGCCTGTATACTGCTACAATAGTCCTGACAAGGACTCTTCTGGTCACTAGCCTGTATTCCGACCTGGCTATACCCTGCCTGTATATAGCAACAATAGTCCTGAGAAGGACTCTGCTACTGTACTCCGACCTGGCTATACCCTGCCTGCCTGTATACAACTAGAATAGTCCTGAGAAGGACTTCTGGTCACACTGTTTGCAGCCCTGCTCCGGAACTAACTATAAAGGGCCGCAAAGCTTTCCCTGAATCAGCGACACTCTCCCTACACTCACTGTCAGAATAGCTGTGAGCAGAGCACAGCGCGCCGGCCTATATAAAGGCTCGGTGACGCTGTGCAGGCCGGCCAATCACTGCAATTCCACAACTAACAGGGCTGTGGCATTGCAGTGGTCTGCCAGCCAATCCCTGCATGAGGGCTGGCTCTCAAAAGAGCGCCAACATGCAGAAATGAAGACCACGAGTAAAGCACGAGTATCGCGAGATTACTCGGTCCCCGCCGAGCAGCCCGAGTACAGTGATACTCGTGCGAGTACCGAGTAGTGACAAGCATGCTCGCTCATCACTAGCGGTCACCAGTGAAGGACTCACCGGTGACCGCTAATCCCCTAAATTACTGAAGTTAGCAGCCCTCTCTCATACTCACCAATCCCCGGCACTGCACGGCGTTCACACTGCTCCGGCGGCTTTTACTGTTTTGAAAAAGCCGGCCGCCCATTAAACAATTTCGTATTCCCTGCTTTCCCCGCCCACCGGCGCCTATGATTGGTTACAGTGAGACACGCCCCCACTCTGAGTGACAGGTGTCACACTGCACCCAATCACAGCAGCCGGTGGGTGGGTCTATACTGTGTAGTGAAATAAATAATTAAATAATTAAAAAAAACGGCGTGCGGTTCCCCCCAATTTTAAAACCAGCCAGATAAAGCCATACGGCTGAAGGCTGGTATTCTCAGGATGGGGAGCTCCACGTTATGGGGAGCCCCCCAGCCTAACAATATCAGCCAACAGCCACCCAGAATTGCCGCATACATTATATGCGACAGTTCTGGGACTGTACCCGGCTCTTCCCGATTTGCCCTGGTGCGTTGGCAAATCGGGGTAATAAGGATTTATTGGCAGCCCATAGCTGCCAATAAGTCCTAGATTAATCATGTCAGGCGTCTATGAGACACCCTCCATGATTAATCTGTAAATTACAGTAAATAAACACACACACCCGAAAAATCCTTTATTAGAAATAAAAACACAAACATATACCCTGGTTCACCACTTTAATCAGCCCCAAAAAGCCCTCCTTGTCCGGCGTACTCCAGGATGCTCCAGCGTCGCTTCCAGCTCTGCTGCATGGAGGTGACCGGAGCTGCAGCAGACACAGCCGCTCCGGTCACCTCCACGCAGGTAATGAAGACAGCCGTGCAATCAGCTGAGCTGTCAGTGAGGTTACCCGCTGTCACTGGATCCAGCGGTGGCCGCGGGTAACCTCAGTGACAGCTCAGCTGATGCTGCGTGGAGGTGATAGGAGCGGCGGTGAGTAGCGCGATCAGCTGAGCTGTCACTGAGGTTACCCGCGGCCACCGCTGGATCCAGTGACAGCGGGTAACCTCAGTGACAGCAGCTGATCGCACGGCTGTCTTCATTACCTGCGTGGAAGTGACCGGAGCGGCTGTGTCTGCTGCTGCTCCAGTCACCTCCATGCAGCAGCGCTGGAAGCGACGCTGGAGCATCCTGGATTACGCCGGACAAGGAGGGCTTTTTGGGGCTGATTAAAGTTGTGAACCAGGGTATATGTTTGTGTTTTTATTTCTAATAAAGGATTTTTTCGGGTGTGTGTGTTTATTTACTGTAATTTACAGATTAATCATGGAGGGTGTCTCATAGACGCCTGACATGATTAATCTAGGACTTATTGGCAGCTATGGGCTGCCAATAACTCCTTATTACCCCGATTTACCAACGCACCAGGGTAAATCGGGAAGAGCCGGGTACAGTCCCAGAACTGTCGCATATAATGTATGCGGCAATTCTGGGCGGCTGTTGGCTGATATTGTTAGGCTGGGGGCTCCCCATAACGTGGAGCTCCCCATCCTGAGAATACCAGCCTTCAGCCGTATGGCTTTATCTGGCTGGTTTTAAAATGGGGGGGACCGCATGCCGTTTTTTTAAATTATTTAATTATTTATTTCACTACACAGTATAGATACGCCCACCGGCTGCTGTGATTGGGTGCAGTGTGACACCTGTCACTCAGCGTGGGGGCGTGTCTCACTGCAACCAATCATAGGCGCCGGTGGGCGGGTAAAGCAGGGAATACGAGATTGTTTAATGGGCGGCCGGCTTTTTCAAAACAGTAAAAGCCGCCGGAGCAGTGTGAACGCCGTGCAGCGCCGGGGATCGGGGGTCGGTGAGTATATGAGAGAGGGGGTAAGAGTGATAGACTGACATGGACAGAGAGTGAGGGACAGAGATAGTGACCGACTGACAGAGATTAGTGAATGACAGACATTGTGAGGCGCTTCAGAACGCAGCTTTTCAGCTGCGCTCTGAAGCGGACCTTTTTTAAGCTGCGGTGCAGAGCGCACACCTGCGTACATAGCCACAGACATCAAAATCGTATGAGGGATGTCACACGTTACAATTCACTAGGTTCGTGCAACAAAACGCTCAATTCTAGAGAATGATACGATGTGTTTGCGATCAACGGTTTTGCGTTCAATCCTGATCGCAAGTAGATGTCACACGCAGATACCTCACAAACGATGCCGGATGTGCGTCACTTACAACTTGACCCCAACGACAGATTGTGAGATATATTGAAGCGTGTGTAGCGGGCTTAAGATGATAAAGCACTTTTAAGTCTGAAAAATTATTAATATCTTTTCTCTTTGTGTGACTTCAAGCTGACTAAATAAAAGTTCATACTATGCTGACTGTACAAAATGCAATATGGACACTAATTACTAAACAAAGAATCGTTTGGCTTCTTGTACTCATAAATATGAAGAATGCTCATCTATTCTATAGACAATACGTGGAGCTGAGGTTGTGCATATACACCTTTGCTCTTACAAGCCTTATCTAGAGATGAGTAGACCAGTGGAAGTTCGCGTTTGGCGCGTTCGGCCGGTCTTTAGTTAACAGTTCGGTTCGGGACTCGGACTTAACCAGAACGTGACCCCGGACCCCAAACTCCATATAAGTAAAGAGTAGACCCAGACTTCTCTGCTGTAAAATGGCTAGTAAGGGCTAGGGAGCTGCAGAAGGAAGTGAAATGGTGGCAATTGCTGTGAGCTTCCACTTATTTTGATACCCAGTTCAGGTAAAACAGACAGCTGTGGGCTGCAAAACTCAGTTGCCAGCTTTACCTTTACTAATTATCAAAAGTAAATTACTTTTGATAACCAGCCAAGGTAAAGCAGATAACTCGGGGCTGATATTATCAGTGTGGGAAGGCCCATGCTTCTTTGGTCCCACCCAGCTTAACAATTGCAGCCCGCAGCTGCCCCAGAAGTGGAGCATGCATTAGATGTCAACATTTGTCGTTTAACTAGCCCTTCCCAATTGCCCTGGTGCAATGGCATCGGGGTAATACCTTTGGAGTTGATGTTAGCTACAAATTGGCAGCTAACACCAAGCCCAGGAGTTTGTAATGAATATGCATCTATTAGACACTCCTGTTACTAACCCGGCAAGTATAGAGTTATAAAAGAAAGACAGGGGGGAAAAAAACTTTATTTGAATAAAGCCCCCCCCCAGTCAATCGTTCTCTAATTTATTACTTTAAGATAAATCTTGGAAGTTCCGACATAATCCATAGTGTAATGTCCCATGATGTCCATCAATTATTTTCACAGAATTATGCTCCATAGGTCAAGGCTGATCATTGGTATGTATGGAATTTTTCCTGATTGTGGGCAATCAGGATGAGTTGGGTAAAGTAGCAGCATTGGCACATATAATAGATGCATGTGCTGCTATTTTTAAGATGCAAAGAGCCAAATAACCATGGATATAAATAAGTGGCCCCATGTATTTTGGGTTACAACTTAGTTTTGTGACCTAATCTTGATCTGAACCTGTTCCTGGACCCGAAACCCCATATAAGTCCATGGAGAATAACTGGCTCAACTCAAGTAATGAGTATAATGGAAGTCAATGATTGAGCAGCTCAGCTCTCCACCCGCTTACAGCCAGCCATAAACAGAACATTTCCGGCGAAAGGCAGTTTTTTTGTTTTGCACAGACAGCAGCCAAACAAAATGTTTTGACCCCCAGTGAGAGCTATTCAAAATCTGCAAGGGCTGAGCACCAAGTGTAACCAAGCGATCAAGTGGTTATCATACAAACAGCACCCAAACTCAGACACAAACTTTTTTAAAAGACCACGTTCGGGTTCAAGCCCCGGACACCCAGTGTTTGGTACGAACCCCGAATTTTACAATTCAGGTTCACTCATCTCTAACAATGGGCCATCAAATCCTGATAATACCAGCCCACAGCTGTCTGCTTTACCTTGGCTGGTTATCAAAAATAGGTGGGACCCCGTGCTGTTCTCTTCTCAAGAATTTATTTAAATAATTTAAATAATGACGTGGGATTCCCTCTATTTTGATAAAACGCTAAGGTATAGCTGATAGCTGAGGGTTGCAGCCCCCAGCTGTCTGATCTTCCTGCACTAGTTATCTAAAGTAGGCTGGAACCCACCTAATTTTTTTGTAACCTTTATTGTCCACAGCAGCATACAGTAATCTTCTGCATGCAATCAAGCTTGTTGCAGCCTTTCAACAAACTTTATTAACATAGGAACTGTACCCAAACGCCAAAGTCGGACACAAACTTTTTTTAAAAGTCCGTGACGAGTATGAACCCTGCACTTTACAGTTGAGCTTCGCTCATTCTTAGTTTTATCCCAATTGTGGTCCAATTGTTGGGCTATACTGAGCCTACACTGTCCTCTAAGTACACTTTGGTCTTTTCTTCTGGTTTGTCACAGTCTGACTAATCTCCTGATGAAAACCCTAGTCTCCATTTCTAATTATGCATGAGTCGTACTGTCACCTATCAATACATTTTCATGGAATCCAATGAGGAACTTAATCTCATCATTCTTTAGGCTCTGTGTTCCAGTCAGTGCCTAAGTACTTGAGAACCATCTCCGGTTAGAAACATGACAGTCTCGACAGTGTCTAGATAATCTAAGTCCACAATGATGTTATTTATATTAACAAATACTATCAAAACATTTTATACATCAGATTTTATTACCAATACATCAATTTTTTATGATATCTCTATAACTTTGGCTAAAAATAAACATAAAATCCAGAACTAGGACTATTATTCAGAAAAAAAGTTATCTGTGCATATCTATTTTGAACTTAATAAATAATGAAATTACCGGTATATTGGATAGTTACTTGCAAAAGTATTTGTGGCTCTGCGATTTAACGGGTGAACTATGTTAAAATCAAATTCACCATGCGGCCAACAAACACAGCAAACTCACGATGATTCATGGTAAAGGTGCAGTTCTGCAGGTTTTTGAGACTTATTGCAATAACACATCTTGGAATTTAAAGAAATTGGACTCTGTATATGTTGGACATTTTTTTTTTAGTGTTTTACTGACTCTAAGCTGGGTACATCTCTTCTACATCTTCTACATCTCTTCTACATCTCTTTTAGAGGGTGAAGTTGTACTTTTCTGTGACACCATTCATTTTATCAGGTGGTTCCCTGGAAAGTAGGAAAGAAAATCATGGGTGCGACGATGGGCACATGGAATGATATGGGCTCCTGACAACGCTTGTTAAATTCTGCTGACAGAAAATGACAGCAGCATTTAGCAGTTTAACAGCTTCTGGCGTGGTTCCATGTCACTCATGGCTGTTAAGGCAGATGATGGCTGAAAACCTCAGCCATCATCTGCCTGGAAAAAGGCAGGTTCAATGGGTGAGTCCTCATCAAAGTCAGGGACACAACATATGACATAAGGGGCTAATTTAGCAGCTCTAATCTGATCTCTCAGTGAGCTGCTAGTCCATATTGGCTTGAGCAAGAGATATTTTAACTTCAATCCTTAGTGAATGATGAGTTCAGGAAGTTGAGAGAAGAGAGAACATTTTTCTCGTAAAAAATGTTATTGTATTCACTCACTTGATTCATTCAAAGTTTGTTGATACAACTGTGACCATTTGACTTAGTTTTTTACATATTGACATAAGTACAAGAGTTTTGCATTACGTCTGTAGATTTCTGATTTCCAGCTTACTATGAACAATACAATATAAGAATACGTAACAGTTTCCATTGCATCCAATAAATAAACATCTAAGTTACATTTGATGAAAAACACTTCAGAGATGGGTGAAATTGTAATGCGCAATGTTTTCAGCTCTGGAGATGAGCAAATATGTTGCCAGATAAAAAAGCTGAGTGGACATCTGCAGGTATGTGATGATGGACAGGTAAACAATCTTTTATTGCTCAAACATCCATAGATTTCTTTTCTTGTGTTGGAAAAATTCTGCTGAATAGGATGTGTTCCTAAAGATTTGCTGAATATTTGTTCTGCTTGAATTTATCATGGGTGATTGCATTTCATTTGTATTATGGTTCCACGTTCAAGTGTGAAGTTAAACTGTGCTATAAAGCGGAATATTACCAACCCATAATGATGTTGGTGTGATATATACAGTTGAAAGCAGAAGTTTCTATTCACTTTCTAAAAAGACACATCTGCATGTTTTTCTCACTATCTGACATGAAATCAGAATAAACATTTCCCGTTTTAGGTCAATTAGGAACCAAAATGATTTATATTTGCCAAAAGCCAGAATAATAAGAGAGAATGTTTTAAGGCATTTTTATTACTTTCTGCAATGTCAAAAGTTTACATACACTAAGAGTACTATGCTTTTAATAAATATGGGACAGCCCATATGATGATGTCATGTGTTTGGAATCTTCTGATAGGTTTATTGGCAACATCTGAGTTAATTAAAAACATACATGTATTTGTAGATTCAAAAGGGAGAAAATCCAGCATCCAGTTCCAGCAATGTTAGATAAAAACTTCCTTTATTCAAAAAATTTTGTTAAAATTCAATCCTTCCATTTTCATGAAAAACGCATCATACCAGTGTGTAAAATTTACTGGATGCTGGATGTTCTCCCCTTTTGAAGCTATTTCGCAGCGAGGTCCTGTCATCTGTGCACTATCCTGGCTATTAAGGGTCTCCAGTAGAGTTGAGCGCGGTTCGTGGTTCGTGGTTCTCCAGTTCGCGGCTCGAGTGATTTTGGGGCATGTTCTAGATCGAACTAGAACTCGAGCTTTTTGCAAAAGCTCGATAGTTCTACAAACGTTCGAGAACGGTTCTAGCAGCCAAAAAACAGCTAAATCCTAGCTTGGTTTCTGCTGTAATAGTGTAAGTCACTCTGTGAATCAAACTATTATCACATTTCAGTGTATAGTGTGCGTGAACAGCGCCTTCAGATCACTGCTGTTTCTATAATGGCGATCGCCATTTTTTTTTTTTTTTTCTTGTCTTCCTTCCCTCAGCGCGCGCGTCTTGTGGGGCGGGCCAGCATGTCAGCCAATCACAGACACACACACACACACCTAAGTGGACTTTGAGCCAGAGAAGCAACGGCATGTGTGATAGGATCTGCATGTCACATGTCCCTGCATTATAAAACCGGACATTTTCTTCACGAACGCCATTATCTGCCTTCTGCGTCTTTGGTGTCAGACATCAGTGTCGCAGCTCCGTCCTCCTGAGTCCTATAGCCGATACAGCTGTATGCGCTGCATACACAGCGTTAGACAGCTTAGGGAGAGCACATTCTAGCAGTCCTTTTAAGGGCTCAAAGCGGCAGGGTCAGAGAGCCATAGGTGACAGGTCCTGAAAACAGCAACAGCGTCTGTGTAGCCCAGGTCAGGGATTTCCTCCCTGCATTTCACCATTAGGAGGGAATAGAAAGGCAGGCTTCCATTCCTCTACCCAGAGCACCACAATCCTGCCACTGTACCCTCTTGTCCTCTGCACACTCCAACTCATTATAACTAAGCCATTATACTAGCAAACACTCAGTGTACCTAGTGGCATCCTATACGTGGCTATTGGACTTTGCTATAGCCCCACTAGTGCCAAGACATTTGCAGAGCACATCTGCCTGCGTTGCACACTCCAACTAATTATAACTAAGCCATTATACTAGCACACACTCAGTGTACCTAGTGGCATCCTATACGTGGCTATTGGACTTTGCTATAGTCCCACTAGTGCAAAGACATTAGCAGAGCACATCTGCCTGCATTGCACACTCCAAGTTTTTTAAACTAAGCAATTTTACTAGCAAACACTCAGTGTACCTACTGGCATCCTATACGTGGCTATTGGACTTTGCTATAGTCACACTAGTGCAAAGACATTTGCAGAGCACGTCTGCCTGCATTGCACACTACAACTTTTTTAAACTAAGCAATTTTACTAGCAAACACTCAGTGTACCTAGTGGCATCCTATACGTGACTATTGGACTTTGCTATAGTCCCACTAGTGCCAAGACATTTGCAGAGCGCATCTGCCTGCGTTGCACACTCCAACTAATTATAACTAAGCCATTATACTTGCACACACTAAGTGTTTTTTAGTGGCATCCTATACGTGGCTATTGGACTTTGCTATAGTCCTACTAGTGCCAAGACATTTGCAGAGCGCATCTGCCTGCGTTGCACACTCCAACTAATTATAACTAAGCCATTATACTAGCACACACTCAGTGAACCTAGTGGCATCCTATACGTGGCTATTGGACTTTGCTATAGTCCCACTAGTGCCAAGACATTTGCAGCACGTCTGCCTGCGTTGCACACTCCAACTAATTATAACTAAGCCATTATACTAGCACACACTCAGTGTACCTAGTGGCATCCTATACGTGGCTATTGGACTTTGCTATAGTCCCACTAGTGCCAAGACATTTGCAGCACGTCTGCCTGCGTTGCACACTCCAACTAATTATAACTAAGCCATTATACTAGCACACACTCAGTGTACCTAGTGGCATCCTATACGTGGCTATTGGACTTTGCTATAGTCCCACTAGTGCCAAGACATTTGCAGCACGTCTGCCTGCGTTGCACACTCCAACTAATTATAACTAAGCCATTATACTAGCACACACTCAGTGTACCTAGTGGCATCCTATACGTGGCTATTGGACTTTGCTATAGTCCCACTAGTGCCAAGACATTTGCAGCACGTCTGCCTGCGTTGCACACTCCAACTAATTATAACTAAGCCATTATACTAGCACACACTCAGTGTACCTAGTGGCATCCTATACGTGGCTATTGGACTTTGCTATAGTCCCACTAGTGCCAAGACATTTGCAGCACGTCTGCCTGCGTTGCACACTCCAACTAATTATAACTAAGCCATTATACTAGCACACACTCAGTGTACCTAGTGGCATCCTATACGTGGCTATTGGACTTTGCTATAGTCCCACTAGTGCCAAGACATTTGCAGCACGTCTGCCTGCGTTGCACACTCCAACTAATTATAACTAAGCCATTATACTAGCACACACTCAGTGTACCTAGTGGCATCCTATACGTGGCTATTGGACTTTGCTATAGTCCCACTAGTGCCAAGACATTTGCAGCACGTCTGCCTGCGTTGCACACTCCAACTAATTATAACTAAGCCATTATACTAGCACACACTCAGTGTACCTAGTGGCATCCTATACGTGGCTATTGGACTTTGCTATAGTCCCACTAGTGCCAAGACATTTGCAGCACGTCTGCCTGCGTTGCACACTCCAACTAATTATAACTAAGCCATTATACTAGCACACACTCAGTGTACCTAGTGGCATCCTATACGTGGCTATTGGACTTTGCTATAGTCCCACTAGTGCCAAGACATTTGCAGCACGTCTGCCTGCGTTGCACACTCCAACTAATTATAACTAAGCCATTATACTAGCACACACTCAGTGTACCTAGTGGCATCCTATACGTGGCTATTGGACTTTGCTATAGTCCCACTAGTGCCAAGACATTTGCAGCACGTCTGCCTGCGTTGCACACTCCAACTAATTATAACTAAGCCATTATACTAGCACACACTCAGTGTACCTAGTGGCATCCTATACGTGGCTATTGGACTTTGCTATAGTCCCACTAGTGCCAAGACATTTGCAGCACGTCTGCCTGCGTTGCACACTCCAACTAATTATAACTAAGCCATTATACTAGCACACACTCAGTGTACCTAGTGGCATCCTATACGTGGCTATTGGACTTTGCTATAGTCCCACTAGTGCCAAGACATTTGCAGCACGTCTGCCTGTGTTGCACACTCCAACTAATTATAACTAAGCCATTATACTAGCACACACTCAGTGTACCTAGTGTCATCCTATACGTGGCTATTGGACTTTGCTATAGTCCCACTAGTGCCAAGACATTTGCAGCACGTCTGCCTGCGTTGCACACTCCAACTAATTATAACTAAGCCATTATACTAGCACACACTCAGTGTACCTAGTGGCATCCTATACGTGGCTATTGGACTTTGCTATAGTCCTACTAGTGCCAAGACATTTGCAGAGCGCATCTGCCTGCGTTGCACACTCCAACTAATTATAACTAAGCCATTATACTAGCACACACTCAGTGAACCTAGTGGCATCCTATACGTGGCTATTGGACTTTGCTATAGTCCCACTAGTGCCAAGACATTTGCAGCACGTCTGCCTGCGTTGCACACTCCAACGAATTATAACTAAGTTACATTGTCAGGGATATTTATTCTTTATTATTCTGCTGTTAATAAAGCTAGACCACCACTGCAATCTTCACCACCTCTCAATTTTTACTACCACATTTTCAGTCCACAATCTTGTCGCAATCAACATGAGTGGCAAAATGACAGATGCTGGTGGAAAGGGGAAGAGGCGTGGTGGAAAAGGCAAAAAAGGTTTTGTCAGTGGGGAAGGTGCCAAAGCTCCATTATCATCTGCTGAAGATAGACCATCTACTAGCAAAAGTAAGATGTCTACTACTTATTGTGGACAATCCGATGTGCTCCCTTTTTTACGGACACGAACAAGAGGAACAAAGGTAGATGATGGGCAAAAAAGGAAAATGCTTGAATGGATCTCAAGTGGTCCAACAAGTGCCCTCTCAGCCACTTCAAGTACCGCATCCAAAAAACACCATTCCTCTGAGTTGTCATCCCAATCACACTTGATTTCTCCCAGCTCTGAAGTCTCCATCAGCCCTGCACAGTATGGTGGAACTGAGATGGCTGAGTCTGCAGAGCTGTTCAGTCACACTATAGCCTGGGAATCAGAGGTCTGCTCCCAAGCTACAGTGAGTACAGAACAGGAAATGGTCTGCAGTGATGCCCAGAACCTTTGTGACTCAGATTCAGGCCGTGAGGACCAAGTTTCTGAGCATAATGTTGACCCTTTGTCACAAACTGTAACACCTGTGGTTATAGACAATGAGGAACATACTGATGAAGATGAGACGCAGATACCCGATTGGGATGACAACTTAAATATTCGGCCAGGGCAAGAAGAGGCTCGGTCTGAGGGGGAGGGGAGTGCGAACACAACAATTGATGATGACGTTCTAGATCCCACCTACTGTCAACCCCCAGTCAGGCACTCGAGGAGGTCAACAGAGGCGGTGGAGGAGGATGCAACCGACGACGAAGTTACCTTGCGCCTTCCTGGACAGAGTCGGAGCACTGGTAGCACGTCTACAACTGCATCCTCAGCCACCACTCTGCCTATGAGCATTATTCGGGGTGGATCAACAGGTCGCATGGCCTCTAAGCCTTGCCTAGCCTGGGCCTTTTTCCACATCGAAAAAGATCGCCCAACTCATGTGATATGTAACATTTGTCATGATTCTGTTAGTAGAGGTCAAAACCTCAGCAGTTTGACAACTTCTTCCATGAATCGTCACATGAATAAATATCATAAGTCCCGGTGGGAAGCTCACCGTGCTGCAATGCCGGCTAGCGGAGCGAACCATCCACCGCCCGCCCCTTCCAGTGCATCCGCGCGCTCTTCATCTTCTAGGACTGTGGGGACAGCTGTCACACCTGTTTTTCCACGCAAAACTTCCACCACTGTAACCGCAACAGGCAGTTTGCTTGTAAGGTCGTCAGTTGGTTTGGAAGGGGAAACAAGTGAGTGTGTACAGCTCTCTCAGACATCGATAGCACCAACGTTGGATGAAGGCAACATCATGTCTCCGCCTGCACTTTCCTCACAAACCTGCATTTTTCCAGGGACACCCTACTCAACACCGTCTACACACAGCAGCCAGATCTCTGTCCCTCAGATGTGGTCAAATAAAAGGCCACTTCCTCCGACCCATGACAAAGCTAAGAGGTTGACTCTATCCCTCTGTAAGCTGTTGGCTACCGAAATGCTGCCTTTCCGCCTAGTGGACACACAGGATTTTAGAGACCTTATGTCTGTCGCTGTGCCCCAGTACCAGATGCCTAGTCGCCACTACTTCTCTAAGAAAGGTGTGCCCGCGCTACACCAGCATGTCGCACACAACATCACCGCTTCCTTGAGAAACTCTGTGTGTGAACGGGTGCATTTCACCACCGATACTTGGACCAGTAAGCATGGACAGGGACGTTACATGTCGCTGACTGGGCACTGGGTAACTATGGTGATAGATGGTGAAGGGTCTGCTGCACAAGTCTTGCCGTCCCCACGACTTGTGTGTCAATCCTCTGTCTGTCCAAGTTCCGCCACAGCTTCTGCATCCTCCACCTCATCTGGGTCCTCCACCTCCGCCCCAAGCCTGCCTGGTCAGGCCACCAGCGTTCTCACTGCACAGAAGGAATCACGCACGCCTCATTACTATGCTGGCAGCCGAGCGCAACGGCATCAGGCGGTCTTTAGCTTGACATGTCTTGGTAATAAGAGTCACACAGCTGAGGAGTTGTGGTCAGCTCTGCGGTCCGAGTTTAATAAATGGTTGTCTCCACTCAACCTGCAGCCTGGTAAGGCCGTGTGCGACAATGCTGCAAACCTGGGTGCGGCCCTTCGCCTGGGCAAGGTGACACACGTACCTTGTATGGCTCACGTGTTGAACCTTGTCGTGCAGCAATTTTTAACACACTATCCCGGCCTAGATGGCCTTCTGAACAGGGCACGAAAACTGTCTGCTCACTTCCGGCGTTCAAGCGCCGCAGCTGAGCGACTTGCATCGCTACAGAAGTCTTTCGGCCTGCCGGTTTATCGCCTGAAATGCGATGTGGCGACACGCTGGAATTCAACTCTCCACATGTTACAGCGACTGTGGCAGCACCGCAGAGCCCTGGTGCAATACGTCATGACGTATAGCCTGGGCCAACGAGATGCAGAGGTGGGGCAGATCACCCTGATGGAGTGGTCTCAGATCAAGGACCTATGCACCCTTCTGCACAGTTTCGACATGGCGACGAATATGTTTAGCTCTGACAATGCCATTATCAGCATGACGATTCCAGTCATTTACATGCTGGAGCACACGCTAAACACTATTCGGAGTCAGGGGGTGGGACAACATGAAGGGGAGGAACTACAGGAGGATTCATATGTGCAAGGGACAACAACATCACCAAGGTCCAGACGTTCATCATCACCAACGCAGCAGGCATGGGACCATGGGGAACAGGGATCGACAAGGGCGCATTGTAGCAGGCGAAATGTTGAGCAAGGTGCAGGAGAACATGAAGAAATGGAGGACGAACTGTCCATGGACATGGAAGACTCAGCGGATGAGGGAGACCTTGGTCAAATTTCAGTTGAAAGAGGTTGGGGGGAGATGTCAGAGGAAGAAAGAACGGGTAGCACCTCTATGCCACAAACACAGCGTGGACTTGGTCCGCATGGCTGCGCAAGACACATGAGTGCCTTTTTGTTGCACTACCTCCAACATGACAGTCGTATTGTCAAAATTAGAAGTGATGATGACTACTGGATTGCCACACTATTAGATCCCCGGTACAAGTCCAAATTTTGTGACATAATTCCAGCCATAGAAAGGGACGCACGTATGCAGGAGTATCAGCAGAAGCTGTTACTCGATCTTAGCTCGGCTTTTCCACCAAACAACCGTGCAGGTGCAGGGAGGGAATCTCCCAGTTGTAACTTGACAAACATGGGACGGTCTCGTCATCTTCACCAGTCTACCCGTACCAGTAGGACCGTATCTGGTGCCGGTAACAGCAATTTTATGGAATCTTTTCATAATTTTTTTAGACCCTCTTTTGCAAGGCCACCAGAGACAACAAGTCTGACACATACTCAACGGCTGGAGAGGATGATACAGGAGTATCTCCAAATGAACATCGATGCCATGACTGTGCAACTGGAGCCTTGCTCCTTTTGGGCTTCAAACATAGAAAAATGGCCAGAGCTCTCCAGTTACGCCTTGGAGATTTTGTCGTGTCCAGCTGCCAGCGTTGTCTCTGAACGTGTATTCAGTGCTGCTGGGTGTGTGCTGACAGATAAGCGCACGCGTCTGTCCAGTGACAATGTGGACAGACTGACGTTCATCAAAATGAACAAGTCATGGATCCAGAAGGAATTTACTACCCCTGTGTCATCCTGGGGAGAGTAAATGCTTGTGGATTTGGAATGTGCTTGATGCAAATCAAAACATCCTGTTTGCAACTAGGGCCCAAGTGCTGCCACTGATGGGGTGGGTGTCTGTGTGGCCCAATTTTTGGAAAAAAGGGAGACTCCGCTTGGAGTAACCCTTGCTTACATTGTTTTTAAAAGAAGCCAAGATGAACAAGTCATGGGTCAGCAAAGACTTTGCTACCTACCCCGGTGTCATCCTGGGGACGGTTAATTATGGGGTATTTTTGAATGTGATTGATGCAAATGTAGCTGTGAAGTGTACAACTAGGGCCCAAGTGCTGCCACTGATGGGGTGGGTGTCTGTGTGGCCCAATTTTTGGAAAAAAAGGGAGACTCCGCTTGGAGTAACCCTTGCTTGATGTGTTTTTAAAAGAAGCCAAGATGAACAGAGCTGGGATCAGGAAAGACTTTGCTACCTACCCCGGTGTCATCCTGGGGACGGATAAGAATGGCGTATTTTTGAATGTGCTTGATGCAAATCAAAACATCCTGTTTGCAACTAGGGCCCAAGTGCTGCCACTGATGGGGTGGGTGTCTGTGTGGCCCAATTTTTGGAAAAAAAGGGAGACTCCGCTTGGAGTAACCCTTGCTTGATGTGTTTTTAAAAGAAGCCAAGATGAACAGAGCTGGGATCAGCAAAGACTTTGCTACCTACCCCGGTGTCATCCTGGGGACGGATAAGAATGGCGTATTTTTGAATGTGCTTGATGCAAATCAAAACATCCTGTTTGCAACTAGGGCCCAAGTGCTGCCACTGATGGGGTGGGTGTCTGTGTGGCCCAATTTTTGGAAAAAAGGGAGACTCCGCTTGGAGTAACCCTTGCTTGATGTGTTTTTAAAAGAAGCCAAGATGAACAGAGCTGGGATCAGGAAATACTTTGCTACCTACCCCGGTGTCATCCTGGGGACGGATAAGAATGGCGTATTTTTGAATGTGCTTGATGCAAATCAAAACATCCTGTTTGCAACTAGGGCCCAAGTGCTGCCACTGATGGGGTGGGTGTCTGTGTGGCCCAATTTTTGGAAAAAAAGGGAGACTCCGCTTGGAGTAACCCTTGCTTGATGTGTTTTTAAAAGAAGCCAAGATGAACAGAGCTGGGATCAGCAAAGACTTTGCTACCTACCCCGGTGTCATCCTGGGGACGGATAAGAATGGCGTATTTTTGAATGTGCTTGATGCAAATCAAAACATCCTGTTTGCAACTAGGGCCCAAGTGCTGCCACTGATGGGGTGGGTGTCTGTGTGGCCCAATTTTTGGAAAAAAAGGGAGACTCCGCTTGGAGTAACCCTTGCTTGATGTGTTTTTAAAAGAAGCCAAGATGAACAGAGCTGGGATCAGCAAAGACTTTGCTACCTACCCCGGTGTCATCCTGGGGACGGATAAGAATGGCGTATTTTTGAATGTGCTTGATGCAAATCAAAACATCCTGTTTGCAACTAGGGCCCAAGTGCTGCCACTGATGGGGTGGGTGTCTGTGTGGCCCAATTTTTGGAAAAAAAGGGAGACTCCGCTTGGAGTAACCCTTGCTTGATGTGTTTTTAAAAGAAGCCAAGATGAACAGAGCTGGGATCAGCAAAGACTTTGCTACCTACCCCGGTGTCATCCTGGGGACGGATAAGAATGGCGTATTTTTGAATGTGCTTGATGCAAATCAAAACATCCTGTTTGCAACTAGGGCCCAAGTGCTGCCACTGATGGGGTGGGTGTCTGTGTGGCCCAATTTTTGGAAAAAAGGGAGACTCCGCTTGGAGTAACCCTTGCTTACATTGTTTTTAAAAGAAGCCAAGATGAACAAGTCATGGGTCAGCAAAGACTTTGCTACCTACCCCGGTGTCATCCTGGGGATGGATAAGAATGGCGTATTTTTGAATGTGCTTGATGCAAATGTAGCTGTGAAGTGTACAACTGGGGCACAACTGCTGCCACTGAAGGGGTGGGTGTGTGTGTGGCCCAATTTTTGGAAAAAATGGAGACTCCGCTTGGAGTCACCTTGCGGTGTTTTACATGATTTTAGAAGGGCGTGCCATGCCTATATCTGTGTGTCCTCCTCTTTTTCCTTGTCCAGCTGTTTTGTTTTCGCATGAGTATATGTCCTTGTCACTTTCCAATGTGTTTGAGTTGTTTGTCACCTTTAGGACACCTTTGAGGGTGTTTTCTAGGTGTTTTTCTGTGTTTGTGATTGCCTGCCATTGTTTCCTATGCAGTTCGAGTTCGGTTCGTCGAACGTTCGACGAACCGAACTCGAACGGGAGGTCCGTTCGGCGAACCAACCTCGAGCCGAACCGCGACCGGTTCGCTCATCTCTAGTCTCCAGATGGGTGAGCAGGTTTCTTTTTTCTAAAACTGTATTTGTAGATGTATTCTAGTGCACACCTGAAGCACACTGCTTCCTTGTGTAGGATCATGGGATAGTCAAAAGAAATCAGCATATGTGATTTTTAAGGCATGCGAACGTCTGGTTTCAACTCTTTCTTTCATTCTCTCTCTCTGTCTTTCTTTCTCTCTCTCTCTCTTTCATTCTCTCTCCCTCTCTCTTTCATTCTGTCTCTCTCTCCTATATATATATATATATATATATATATATATATATATATACATATATATATATATATATATATATATATATATATATATATATACATATATATATATATATATATATATATATATATATATATATATATACAGTGTTAAGTAGTTAAGTATAAATGAGTACACCCTTTTTGAAAGGTAACATTTTAACTATCTTACTGAACAGAAGAACAATTTCTGAAATTTTGACCACACCGAGTTTCATGGAACAATTTTTTAAATTATACCATGAAAGTAATATAACTGCTATTGCTAAATCTTCATTTTTTTTCAAAATAGTTGATGCAAAAACGTAACCATCCCAATTCAAAAACTATTACATCTAACATTTTGTGTGATTGCTTTGATTTTTAACGACAGCACCAAGTCTATTCATGGAATGAACATGTTGACGACATATTGTAAATTATATATTTTTTCATTCTTGAATCACAACCCTTTTAAAGCCTGAATGCTGGATGGAGAGTTATGGCAATTAATTTCTTCAAAATTCCCCATAGGTGTTTTGATTGGGTTCAGGTCATGAGACATTTGGCCACTGAATCACTTTCACCCAGTTCTTTTTCAGAAATGCAATAGTGTCCTTGGATGTGTCTTATGAATCATTGTCATGTTTGGTAAGTGCACATCTACCAAGAACGCGGAGTGATGGTTGCTGTAACAGCTATGTGTGAACATGCTCCTGCCACACTGGTCACGTCTAATAGCAGCATGGCATTAAGACTGTGGTTGCCGTTGGACAACACATACACATTGCCTGCCTCTCCTGCTGGCTGGCAATCCGGAACTACAGTTCATGACAGTAGCATCTTCTCTTTCAATAAAGTGCAGTACATCTGTGAATTTATGATACCATCAATGAAATAGAGCTCCACCACACCAGCAGCACTTACACGGCCCCACATATGGACACGGCCACCACCAGGTCTCACTGTAGGCATCATATATTTTTCTACATTTATGGCTGAAAGATTTGGCACCCTTGAAATTGTTCCAGACGATGAAGTATTTCCCATATAATTATTGGAAAAAGGCAAATTGGACATAATTTCACACAAAAAAATGGACTGAAAAAAAATCATTGTCACTTTTCAAAATTGTGGTAAACAACGTTGTTTCAAACATGTGATGATTGTTCAAACTCACCTGTGGCAAGTAACAGGTGTGGGCAATATAAAAATCACATCTGAAACCAGATAAATGGGGAGAAGCTGACTCAGTCTTTGCGTTTTGTGTTTGTGTGTGTCATACTAAGCATGGAGAAAAGAGAAGAGTGGAGAACTGTCTGAGGTCTTAAGGCTGCTTTACACGAGCCAATCCATCGTGCGATTTCGTTGGCAAAGTTTTTTTTTTTTTTGGTTTGTATCGCTGATAGGTAGTTGTCCATGTGTCACACGTTGAGTGTTTTTAAACGACACCAAAGCGCTCATCGATATATTGATTGGCCATGGCGGACGTCCAAAAGGCTTGTCATGTTTTCCTTTGGTCAATCTGTCTTTTGTATGGGCGTAATTAGGCAAACTATACACCCCTCCGTGACGTTGTCTGGATTGTTGCACGCCCTGAATTCTTCTGACCTGCTCAATCCAGTTCTGCTAATGTGGTTGATTGGTTAAATCCCATATATATTGTGTCTCTTGTGCATCCGTCTTTGTTGCCTCGTGTGTCATTAGCATCAGTCTTGTTTATTGTTTGTGGTCTGGTTTATGTCGATTTCAGAGTATCTATCTTCAAAAGGTGGGTTAGTTTTGGTTTTGTATGTTGTTTTTATTGTGTTATTTATCCGTTCACAACGTGTCTCTTATGTATAATTTTTAGTTTGTTTTTTTTTTGTTTTTTTTATCGTGTATTATGTTTTTTTAAACATAATAAGGTTTTGGTTTTTTTCTTAATTTTTGTTTTTTTTCGGTTACAAAAACAAAAAGATTACATGTTTATTATAAAAGTGTAAAATAAAATGCTGTCATATATTCCTTCACAGATGACGGCTCATCAAAACGAATTTTTTTTGCGTTATTTCATTGAAAAATATCGCACATTAACCTGTCTTTGGAAAATTAAATCGCCTGAATATAGTAACAAACGCATCAAACAAGCAGCTTATGCGGATCTGATTAGTATCTATAAAAAACATTTTCCTAATGAGCCTGTGGATGTAAATCTTATAAAGAAAAAAATACAAGGCATACGCACTGTATATAAAAAGGAACTCAATAAAGTCGAGGAGTCACGACGTTCTGGGGCTGCGACTGCCGATCTTTATGTCCCACGGCTGTGGTATTTTGATCTACTTGACTTCACAAGAGATCAAGAGATTCCAAGGTCATCAACAAGTATGCTTTCCATTCAGGAGTCTCAAAATGGGGCGATTGGCAACGAACAAACGTCACAATTGGTATATTGACCTTTATTCATAAATTTTTCCTTACACACTATGATCCTATGATTTTAAATTTTAATTAATCTATTGGTTTTTTTTTTTGGTTTTTTTTTGCTTTTTTTGGATTTAGAAACGAAATTAGCATTAAAAAGTAGACAAAGAAAATATTTGTCTACAATCTGTAACTGTTATGATTTTTCTGTCTCACATAATTTTTTTTGGATATATTTCACATTAAATGATATGTTGAGAACACAATTATTGTCATGTTTTTTTCCATAAAACCAAAACACAAAACCCAAAACCAAAAAAAGAAATAAATGTAGAAGGCAAAGAAAATACAAAATGTTTTTTTTTAAATTATATTTATTATATAGTGATTTAGCTACCCATTCAGATACAATTTTTAAGCCTTATGTAAACCAAAATAACATGGTAAAAACATCATTACATGTTTTGAATGCAAACTTTTGTTTTAAAAACACAAAAAATAAAAAAAAATTATGCATTTTCATCCATGTATGTTTTTAACAATTGAACATGATCATGTGCTGCCTGGGATAATCTGCATGCTGAATGATATACTTCTTCAAGCTTTGGTCGGTCATCTGGTTTAAAAAACATTAAAAAATAAAAAAAAAACATTAACATACATTTTTAGTTTAAATCTTTTTAACATAAAAATTTTAGAATACAAAAATAATAACCTGCTCTAACTTGTACAGACGCAGGTTCAGAATCAGATTCAGAACTGAGTGTCCAACCAACAGCATGAACACGTCTTGCAGCAATAGGAGGATGATCTTCAATGTGATCTAGGGAGTGACATAATTGTTTAAGACATAGGTTTTTTTAAAATAGCGTTTTTTTGTTTTATTTAAAAATGGAAAAAAAGAAAAAAACAAACCTTGCTCTGAAACCACATTTTGAGACAAAACAGGAATTGGTTCTGATGAAGTTCCTGGATTATTGATTATTGCGCTCCCTTGGTCCGCTACATGTGATGATCCTTTCAAAAATAAGATAAAAATAATAATTTTCTTTAAAAAAAATACATGACTAACATGGCATATTTTTTAAACACATTTATGATTCATATTATACACATGTTTTGTTTTTTTTGTGGAAATAAACAAACAAAAGCACTCATTTATTGATAAAATATACCTCGAGTAGTAGCATTTTGTGCTCTAATTTCTGCTAGACGTTCCTTGCCACGATATTTCAGATCAGCCATTTTCTTCCTGATCTGCGCTTTTGAGCGGTGAAGGCCAAATTTTTTCCGAAGAGCTCTCTTAATCTTGCGAAGAACTTTTTTTTTTATGCTCCCTTTGACGTTCAGTTATAAGTAGACAATCATAATCTCTATTATCCATTTCGCTGACAAGAAGATGGATTTCTGCATCTCCCCAGACAGTTGCTCGCAAGTTTGCAGACATGTTTGTTTATGCGATTTTTAATCCGGAAGTGAAATTTCCTGCCTTCTTGTAGTGAAAGGAAGTGATGGCAGTGTTTAATTTTCATACATAGAATAAAGTTGTTATGCTTTGAAATCATGTAATGTATGTTTTTTAAAAATATATTTGTATTCATATATTTCTAACAAAGGGAATTTGTTTTTTGATAGTTAATTCTTAGTTTACTTACAGTTTACATTTAATTATGTTTGTTTAAAAAATAAAAAAATAAAAAAAGAAAAAAATTAGTTAATGGTCTCATACTTCCATAACACACTATAATGATTACTAACGTTGTTTCTAATTAAAAAAACGACGAAATAAAAATTATATATTTTGTTTAAAAAAAAATTAAAAAAAAATTATGACGCATTCAAATAATCACAAAAACGATCCCGATTGATTATGGCATCATGCCGGACACGACCAAAAGATTGAGGTGTAGGCAGGGATGGCAAATGTGGATCACGAAAACGCCGAGCTCCAGGGACAACATCGGAATCATCACTGCCAATGTTGTCTACATACCCCGGGGGCATGTAGGCTGCAGCATCCTTTTTGCGTAAAAAATTATGTAGAACACAGCTGGCAAGAACTACACTATCAATGGATTCGAGTTTGAGATTTATTGGTGTTGAGAATACACGAAACCGACTTGCCATAATTCCAAAGGTATTCTCAACAACCAACCGTGCCCTTGAGAGACGGTAATTCAAATTTTGACGCTCGGGACTCAAAGTAGTCTGGGGATAAGAACGCAGGAGATGGCTTTGAAGAGGAAATGCCTCATCCCCTAAAAAAACAAAATTTAAATTATTTTCATTTACTGAATTTGGAGGCAAAGGTAATTGTGAACTAAATAAACGCTTTCCAAAATCAGCTTGTTCTAAAACGCCACCATCGGAAACACGGCCATTTATTCCTACATCCACTGTTAAATATTCATAATTTGCATTAACAACTGCAAATAAAATTATACTAAAGAAACCTTTATAGTTATAAAAAAAAGAACCACTATTTGGGGGTTTAATTATTCTAATGTGCTTGCCATCAATCGCACCACCACAGCAGGGAAATTGCCACCTCGTCGCAAAATTATGAGCTATATCAGACCATTCTGAAGTTGTCTTGGGGAAAGGCATGAAATCTGCTAACGCATGTATTATTGCCTGACAAGTCTCCGGAATTAATGAACTTAATAGGGATCTCGAAATACCGGCAGAATATTGTAAATCTGTGAGGCTACGGCCTGTGGCAAGATAGCGCAAAGTCACCAGCAACCTTTATTCTGCAGGAACAGCTTTACGCATTAAAGTATCTCTGCGCTTTATGTATGGGCTGATACGCGTCAGGACTAATGAGAAAGATTCTTCCGACATACGTAGATAGTTGCGGTAATCATGCGGATTGCGTTCCTGTAAATCATGCACTAGACGCACGTGGGATATCTCATCCCTTCGAAGCAGCCATTGGCGTGACCATAATCTTTTGGCCCGAGGATTCATACGTGTATTTTGGTCCATTTCCTCCTCCTCCTGCAATATCTCGGTCATAAGGAGACCCACAGATAAAATGTCAGTTTCGACATTGCTGAACATCCTGTAACCTTATAAAACAAAAACATTATAATGACGCCAAATGTCTATTTTGATCCAAAAAGGAAAGATTGGCATATAACAACTTACCACAAAAAAGGGATAACAAGGAGAGAGGGCGAAAAATCCAGCGAACAAACAAACGTAAGAAAAATTAGGACAAATGCACTATAAAACACTGTGCATGACGCCAAGGCTGAATGTTGACACATCATGACTACAGCTCCGTATTTTATAACAGTAATAACCAATCAAAACGCATCTGCTACAACCAATCCGAATATATTAGGCGTGATTATTTAAAACCACAAATACGCCCTGAACGTTTAATGACGTCACAAACAACTACGAGGATGGCCGATTACACGGTGTCACACTTTGCAATGTGTCGTTCATGAAGACAAAACTAAACGATTTTATGGAATTAAACGATGAGTACACCATGGCCGAATTTCAAACGATTAGGCATCGGTTGGACTCGCAAGGAGCTGTCACATGAGAAGATGTCGTTACGAATGACGTAAGTGCGTCACAAAATACGTGACCCCAACGATGCATCGCACAATATATCGACTCGTGTAAAGCAGCCTTTAGGAACCCATATTTCTTAAAAATGTCAACAATTTCAAGGTTACAAGTCTATCGCCAGAGATCTTGATGTCCCTTTGTCCACAGTGTGTAACAAAATCAAGAAGCTTACAACCCATGGCACTGCAGCTAATCTTGCTGGACATGTATGGCAGAGAATAATTGATAAAGGTTGTAACGCAGGATAGTCCAGATGATAAGCAACCCCAATCAAATTCCAAAGAAAGTCAAGCTCTCCTGCAGGCTCCTCATGCATTAGTGTCAGCACAAACTATCCTTTGACAGTTGAATGAAATGAAACACTATCGCAGGAGACCCTGGAAGGCCTCACTGCTGACACAGACACATAAAAAGTGGACTGCAGTTTGCTAAGATGTACATGAGTAAGCCAAAATCTTTTTGGGAAAGCGTCTTGTGGACAACTGAGACCAAGATAGAGCTTTTTTTGGTAAAGCAGATCATTTTACTATTTAGCAAAAATGGAATGAGGCCTACAAAGTAAAGAACATAGGACTTGCAGTAAAATATGGTGGAGGTTCAGATATTTTCAAGTTGTTTTGCTGCCTCTGGCACCAGGTATCTTGACTGTGTGCAAGGCATCATAAAATCTGAAATTACCAAAAGATTTTGGGTCACAATGTAGTGCCCAGTATTAGAAAGCTGAGTTTGCCTGCTAGGTCATGGGTCTTCAAACAGGAAAATGTCTCCAAACAAACTTCAAGAACCCCCAGAAATGAATGGAAATAAAGCCCTGGAGGGTTCTGAAGTGGCAGCAATGAGTCCGGATCTAAGTCCCATTGAACATCTGTGGATGATCTTAACACCTTCACCATCCTGCAATTTTGCATTTTTCATTTTCATTTTTTCCACCTTTCTTCTAAGAGCCATGGGGAAAAAAAATTCAGATTTGCTGAAATTGCAAAAAAAAGTGCAACTCCATGACAGTTTTTGGGGTTTTTTATTTACCATGTTCACTACATGGTAAAACTTACTTGGTAGTATGATTCTCCAGGTAAGTATGAGTTTGTAGATACCAAACATGTTTATTTTTATTTAAGTGGTGAAAAAAAAATCTGAAATTTCTCACAAAAAAGAATTGCACTTTTGTCACCATTATCCGAGACCTGTAATATTCTCATTTTTCCAGATCTGGGGCTTTGTGGGGGCTAATTTTTGCGTCCTGAGATGACATTTTTAGTTATACTATTTTTGGGTAGATGTGATATTTTGATCGCCTTGTATTGCATTTTATTGTAAAGTTGCGTCAACCAAAAAAATATGTATTTCTGTCTTTTAGATTTTTTTTCTTATTGTGCCCTTTACAGATCAGATTACTTTATTTTATATTTTGATAAATTAGACATTTCTGAACTCGGCAATACCAAATATGTGTTTTTGTTGTTTTTTTTTTAATTGTTTTATTTTCAATGGGGCAAATGGGGATAGATTTGAACTTTTGTGTTTTTTTAAAAAATGGCATATTTTTATTAACTTTGTTTTACACTTTTTCTTGTTTTTACTAATCTCACTAGGGGATTTGAAGCTAACACAGTCTGATTGCTTCTTCTTTTAGCACTAGTGATAGGTGAACTCGCAGATACCTAGGGATCAGCAAGTCTAACCGGGTTTTTAAACAAAAGCTGGTTGGGGCCCAGAATTTATCCTGAATACCTGTCCAAATGCCAGTCCCCATATAAGTCTATGGGAATCTGAATCAGGAGCTTAAAAATGGTGGTAGAAAGGATAGGGGGAATGGAGTAGGTGCATTATACTTACTGAGTCTCCTGTCTGGCTTTAGAGCTGCTTCTGAGGCTGCTCATTAACCTCATACATATGCACTGCTTCTCATGCCCACCAGCAGTTCCTGAGTCTCTGATTGGTTGCAGTCCGACGCGCCCCCACCCTGTGTGACAGCATGTCTGATGGCTTCCAATCAGATTGGATATTGGATATATATGAAGAAACCGGATATCTCGCCGTGTCATTGCTTGATGTCCTGAGTAGTGTTGAGCCACCCACCTAGTGTTCGAGTTCGGTTCGTCGAACGGCAGCTTAGTTCGATGAACGTTCGACGAACGGTTGCCGAACACATTCGAACCCCATAGAAAACAATGACAGGCAAACACAAACACATAAAAACACATTATACATATACACATTATGATTATTTATTATTATAGCACCATTTATTCCATGGTGCTTTACAAGTGAAAGAGGGTATACGTACAACAATCATTAACAGTACAAAACAGACTGGTATAGGAGGAGAGAGGACCCTGCCCGCGAGGGCTCACAGTCTACAGGAAATGGGTGATGGTACAATAGGTAAGGACACATACAGTTAATAAACATTGCCATTACACTTTCAGGTCCCTGCGATGCGTCCTGCAGTCGGTCTCCCGACGCTTTTCCTTCCAATAATCGTTGCGTCCTCCTGGTAACTAGCACTGATGATAGGACCTTCCGTGACGTCATCATAGCATGTGACCAGTCACGTGTCTATTATCTCATTGGCTACAGACTGGTCACATGGCTAGACGCCATGCTAGGTCCTGTCAGTGCATCTCTCTGGTACGATCTCTCTGGTACGCGGTGCTCGTTTGAGCATCTCCGTGTACCGGCGAGATACTCTGGCACGTGGTCGGCTTCCCCATTCCTGCATGTCGGCGCTCTTTACAGAGTCAGCCCACATGCAGGGACTGGCTGGCACAGCCGGTGAATTGCGGCAACGGGAATCAAGTGATCGGAGCACCGTTGCTATAGTAACCCGCCTGTCATATTACTTTAGCAATGGGTCAAACTTGCCTGACATTAAGAATCTCTGGCTTAATACTAGCTAGTAAAACAAAGCTAGTATTAACCCATTATTACCCAGCAAGTCACCCGAAACCAGGGCAACTGGAAGAGTTGGATACAGCGCCAGATGATGGCGCTTCTATGAAAGCGCCATTTTCTGGGGCGGCTGCAGACTGCAATTCGAAGCAGAGGGGCCCAGAAAGCTCAGCCCAACCTGTGCTGCGGATTCCAATCCCCAGCTGCCTAGTTGTTCCTGGCTGAACACAAAAATGGGGCAAAGCCCATGTCGTTTTTTTTTTTTAATTATTTCATGAAATTCATAAAATCATTAAAAAAAAGGGCTTCCCTATTTTTTTAGTTCCTAGCCATGTACAAATAGGCAGCTGGGGGTTGGGGGCAGCCGTACCTGCCTGCTGTACCTGGCTAGCATACAAAAATATGGTGAAGACCACATCATTTTTTGGGGGGGGCAAAAAACTCCTGCATTCAGTCCTAGATGGAGAATGCTGAGTCTTGTAGTTCTGCAGCTGCTGTCTGCTCTCCTGCATACACTAGTGAATGGAGCATGCTGAACCTTGTAGTTCTGATCCACCTGTCTCTCCCTCCAGCATACAGTCCTGGATGCAGCATGCTGAGCCTTGTAGTTCTGCAGCTGCTGTCTGCTCTCCTGCATACAGACAGACAACAGATAGCAGCTGCAGAACTACAAGGCCCAGCCTACTCCATCCAGGACTGTATGCAGGAGTTTTTTGCCCCCCCCCGCCAAAAATTACGAGGGCTTTGCCATGTTTTTCTATGCTAGCCAGGTACAGCAGGCAGCTACGGGCTGCCCCCAAAGCCCAGCTGCCTATTTGTATCCGGCTGGGAACCAAAAATTTGGGGCAGCCCTTTTTTTAACCCCTTAACGACCTTTGACGTACTGGGTACGTCACGGTGACATGGTGCTAAACGACCCATGACGTACCCAGTACGTCATGGCGAAATCGCGGTCCCGGAGCCCCGGGGAGTCCAATTTCTTTGATTAAACGGTAGATTTGGGAAGGAGGGGACCTCTGCCTGACCTCAGGAGGGGTGGTGCCTCCTCCCCGAACCTACAGAGGCTGTGATTGGCTGACAAACGCCGCTCAGCCAATTACAGTCACTGTAATGTTCCAGCCATTGAAAATGGCTGGAACATTTAAATCCAGCCCTGATCAGTGCTGCTGTAGCACTGGCCATTGGCTGGAGCTGGGTGATCGGTGCTTCACCCGCCCCCAGCTCTGATTGGAGAGACCGGTCTTGTGACCGCTCTCTCCAATCAATGTGGATCTGCGGCCTGTGACCGTCCCTAGAAGCCGAGGAGAGCAGTCTCTGCGGGTGCCCATCGGTAAGTTGCCGCCCGCCCCTGTCCCCGATCGCCCTGCCAGCCCCGCCGCTGTCTGCGATCGCCCCGCCCGCCCCCACCAGCCCCGCCGCGGCTCTGATTGCCCCGCCGCTGCTCCCGATCCACCGCTGTCCCCGCCGCCACTGTCCCCGCTGCTGCTCCGGATCCACCGCTGTCCCCGCCGCTGCTCCGGATCCACCGCTGTCCCCGCCGCTGCTCTGGATCCACCGCTGTCCCCGCCGCTGCTCCGGATCTACCGCTGTCCCCGCCGACACGCTCGCCACTGTCCCCGCCGCTGCTCCGGATCCACCGCTGTCCCCGCCGCCACGCTCGCCACTGTCCCCGCCGCCGCTCCCGATCCACCGCTGTCTCCGCCGCCGCTCCCGATCCACCGCTGTCCCCGCCGCCACGCTCGCCACTGTCCCCACCACCGCTCCCGATCCACCGCTGTCCCCGCCGCCGCTCCCGATCCACCGCTGTCCCCGCCGCCACGCTCGCCACTGTCCTCGCCGCTGCTCTGGATCCACCGCTGTCCCCGCCGCCACGCTCGCCACTGTCCCCGCCGCCGTCGCACCCACCTTTTTAAGCCGCTGCTGCCCCCGAATCGGCCCCCACTGTTCCCTCCTTCATCGGCTGCCCCTTCTCCATCGCCACTACACCTCCTATTCCTCCATGTGCTGCAAGCCACCCTCCCCCCACATGTGGAGGGAGGGTGGCTTGCAGCACATGTGGGGGGAGGGTGGCTTGCAGCACATGTGGGGGGCAGGTGGCTTGCAGCACATGTGGGGGGAGGGTGGCTTGCAGCACATGTGGGGGGCGGGGGGCTTGCAGCACATGTGGGGGGCGGGGTGGGTTGCAGCACATGTGGGGGGCGGGTGGCTTGCAGCACATGTGGGGGGAGGGTGGCTTGCAGCACATGTGGGGGGAGGGTGGCTTGCAGCACATGTGGGGGGCGGGTGGCTTGCAGCACATGTGGGGGGTGGGTGGCTTGCAGCACATGTGGGGGGAGGGTGGCTTGCAGCACATGTGCTGCAAGCCACCCTCCCCCCACATGTGCTGCAAGCCACCCTCCCCCCACATGTACTGCTGCAAGCCACCCTCTCCCCCCACATGTACTGCTGCAAGCCACCCTCCCCCCACATGTGCACATGTGCTGCAAGCCACCCTCCCCCATGTGCCATCTCTCTCTCCCATGAGACTCTGCCCCCCTCCCCGATCTGCTGCCTGCTCTCTCCCATCCTCTTCATCTACTGCCCCCTCTCACCCTCCTCAATCTGTTGCATCCTTCATCTGCTGCCTCTTCTGTCTGCTGTGATCCTGCTGCCTAGATCCATCCTGTAAGGTAGGTATCCCCATCTCACCTCACTCCCCCCCATCCTCTGCCGCTCCTCCATCCGCTGCGCCATTTCCCATCATCCATCCGCTGCGCCCTTTCCCATCCTCTGCCGCTCCTCCACCCGCTGCGCCCTTTCCCATTTTCCATCCGCTGCTCCCTTTCTCATCTGCCGCCCCGCCCTCTCGCATCGCATTATCCAGCGCAGTTGCTTGCTTCCAGACTGCAGTGGATGATGCGATGCGAGACTCGTGCATTGCTCTCACGTTTGGCACTGGTCTTAGTGGCAGGCGCTCTTTTTTTTTATTCATTTTTTTTTTTTACTGATGTCTGTATTTTTTATTTCGCCAAACTAATTTTTTTGTATGGGGGGGGGTCTAGTTTCCAAAATGGGATCACATGTGGGGGAGCTCCATTGTTTAGGCACCTCAGGGGGTCTCCAAATGAAACATGGCGTCTGCTAATAATTCCAATCAATTTTACTGTGAAATGGCGCTCCTTCTCTTCTGAGCCCCGCCGTACGCCCAAACAATTGATTTCCACGACATATGAGGTACCTGTGTACTCAGGAGTAATTGCACAATACATTTTATGGTGCATTTTTTCCTGATACCCTTGTGGAAAAAAAAGCTACCTGTTTGAATAAACAATTTTGTGTTAAAAAAAAGAATAAAATATTTTCACGGTTGAACATTACAAACGTTTGTGAAGCCTCCAGGGGTTCAAAGTGCTCACTAAACAGCTAGATAAATTCCATGAGGGGTCTAGTTTCCAAAATGGGGTCAATTGTGGGGGAGCTCCATTGTTTAGGCACTTCAGGGGGGTCTCCAAATGCAACATGGCGTCCGCTAATAATTCCAACCAATTTTGCTGTGAAATGGCGCTCCTTGCCTTCCGAGTCCTGCTGTGTGCCCAAACATTTGATTTCCACCACATATGAGGTATCCGTGTACTCAGGAGAAAATGCACAATACATTTTATGGTGCATTTCTTCCTGATACCCTTGTGATAAAAAAAGCTACCTGGTTGAAGCAACAGTTTTGTGGTAAAAAAAAAATGTTTCTTTTCACGGCTCAACGTTATAAACTTCTGTGAAGCCCCCAGGGGTTCAAAGTGCACATCAAACATCTAGAAAAAATATTTGAGGGCTCTAGTTTCCAAAATGGGGTCACTTTTGGGGGAGCTCCATTGTTTAGGCACCTCAGGGAGTCTTCAAACCCAACATGGCGTCCGCTAATGAGTGCAGCTAATTTTGCACTCAAAAATTCAAATGGCACTCCTTGCCTTCCGAGTCCTGCCGTGTGCCCAAACATTTGATTTCCACCACATATGGGGTATCTGCGTACTCAGGAGAAAATGCACAATACATTTTCTGATGCATTTTTCCTGATACCCTTGTGAAAATACTAATTTTTATGGCTAAAGTAACATTTTTGTGTTAAAAAAGTAACATTTTCATTTTTTCGTCTACATTGCTTTGGTTGCTGTGAAGCTCCTAAAGGGTTAATAAACTTCTTGGATGTGGTTTTGAGCAGAGTGAGGGGTACAGATTTTAGAATGGGGTCACTTTTGGGTATTTTCTGTCGTCTAGGTTTCTCAAATCACTCCAAATGTGATGTGGTACCTAAAAAAGTTTTGTAAATTTTGTTGGAAAAATGAGAAATTGCTGATGAACTTTGAACCCTTCTAACTTCCTAACGGAATTTTTTGCTTTTTTTTCAAAAATTGCGCTGGTGTAAAGCAGACAAGTGGGAAATGTTATTTAGTAACTATTTTGTGTTACATATCTTTTAGATTTATGGGCATAAAATTTCAAATTTTGAAAATTGCAAAATTTTCAAAATTTTCGCCAAATTTTCGGAATTTTCACAAATAAACTCAAAACATATCGGCCTAAATTTACCACTGACATGAAGTACAATATGTCACGAAAAAACAATCTCAGAATCGCCAGGATCCGTTGAAGTGTTCCAGAGTTATAACCTGTCAAAGTGACACTGGTCAAAATTGCAAAAAATGGCCGGGTCTTTAAGGTGAAAACAGGCTGGGGGCTGAAGGGGTTAAAAAAATTATTTCATGAATTTCATAAAATAATTAAAAAAAAAAAATGACGTGGGCTTTGCCCAATTTTTGTGTCCAGCCAGGTACAACTAGGCAGCTGGGGATTGGAATTCACTTTCTGTGCACCCCTGCTTCGAATTGCAGTCCACAGCCGCCCCAGAAAGTGGCACTTTCATAGAAGCGCCATCTTCTGGCGCTATATCCAACTCTTCCAGATGCCCTGGTGACGGGTGGTTCGCTGGGTAATAATGGGGTTAGGGCTAGCTGTATATTATCAACTGGCCCTAAGCCCGAAATTCATGGTGTCACGCCAATATTAGACATGGCCACCATGAATTTCTAGTACAGAGAAAAAAAACACACAGAAATATATTTTTATTAGAAATTAAACACAACACAATTAGTGACTCCATCTTTATTGAAATAAAGAACCCCCCTCCGCAGTAATCCTGGGTCAAGGGTCCCGCACCGTCCAATCCGGATCCAATATCATCTGATCGGTTTGCTGGAAGGCAAAGCGATCAGATGATGTGTCAGGTTCAAGGGCCTGAATCACATGACACAGCAGCTGATTGTATAAACGGCTTTTATGCAATCAGCTGATGCATCAGTGCAAAAACCCCCAAAAAAACAAACTATACACTTCTGTGCAAACTCCTGTCCGACAGCATCAGCTGATAGTTTAGCCGGGCGGTAAAAAGCCGGCCTCACCGCTCAACTTATAGTGTCAGCTGATTCCGTCAAGTGACCGCAATAGCTGATCATTGCCAGGTCTGCGAGAGAAAAAAGAGAGAGAAAATAGAGAGAGAAAAGAGAGAGAAAAGAGAAGAGAGAGAGGGAGAGAGAGAGAAAATAGAGAGAGAAGAGAGGAGAGAGAGAAGAGAGAGAGGAGGGAGAAGAGAGGGAGAGAGAGAAGAGAGAGGGAGAGAGAGTGAGGAGAGAGAGAAGAGAGAGAGAGAGAGAAGAGAGAGCGGAGAGAGAAGAGAGAGAGGAGAGAGCAATGCAGCCTCATTCCGTGAACTGCTCCAATTTTAGAGGTGTGTCCCGCGGCTCACAGCTGATGTCCGGCTCCTCCCCTCAATGCATAATTAAATTAAATTAGAATTATAAATAAATAATAATTATAAATTAAATTCTTTACCAGGACGGCCGGGACTCAAACTCGTGAACTAATTCTCCTTAGGAAAGTAGCTCTATCCATTGAGCCACTGCCTGTAATGAAAAGCATAGGAAGATTTGGTAATCTTGACCTCTTATTGCAGTAGAGAATCCAGAAGCAGATTGTTCAGCTGCAAGGATGGATGGATTGATGGTGAAAGGAAGAAACACTGGCACCATTCAGCAAGCTAATCGCTCAATCTTCCTATTTCAGGTTTACACACGCATTATATGGCTTGTAAATTTCCTTGCATTCTGGCCACGGTGCTCATTCCAATAAACAGTGAAAGGAGGAAACACTGGCACCATTCAGCGAGCTAACTGCTGTATCTTCCTATTTCATGGTTATGCACACTTATATGGCTTGTAAATTTCCTTGCATTCTGGCCATGGTGCTGATTCCAATGAAAGGCCACGCCTTTCCCCCTGACTTGATGGTCGAATAAAAAAGCATTTTTTACCGCATATTTGGTGAGTGCCTTCCGTCTCTTTTCACATGGACTGGATGGATGGATGGGAGGAGGAATGGATGGATGGATGGATGGAAGGATGAATGGATGGAGGGATGAATGGATGGAGAGATGGAGAGAGGGATGGAGGGATGGATGAATGGATGGATGGATGTCGGGATGGAGGGATGGATGGATGGATGGATGGAGGGATGGATGGAGAGATGGATGGATGGATGGAGGGATGGATGGAGGGATGAAGGGAGGGATGAATGGATGCAGAGATGGAGGGAGGGATGGAGGGATGGATGGAGGGAGGGATGGATAGATGGATGGACGGAGGGATGGATGGAGGGATGGATGGATAAATGGTGGGATGGAGGGATGGATGGAGGGATGGATGGATGGAGGGATGGAGGGATGGATGGAGGGATGGAGGGATGGATGGAGGGATGAAGGGAGGGATGAATGAATGGAGAGATGGAGGGAGGGATGGATAAATGGATGGGAGGGCAAACACCGACGCTATCGCACTCATCACCACACACACGCAGGCACTACAACCCCCATCATCATCGCACACACGCAGGCACTACGGCTCTCATCATTCTCGCACACATGAGGGCACTGCAACCCCCATCATCACCGCACACAATCAGTCACTACGGCACTCATCATCCTCGCACACACGCAGGCATTACCTCAGTGACGTTCCCGGTGACAGCGCAGCTCGCGTCAGTTGCTCCGTGGATCTGACACAGAGCGCTTATGTTCTACGGCGCTCCAGTCAGCTTTATGTAGCAGAGCTCGATGCGTTGCGGGACCTCGTGGATTACGCCGGACCTGGAGGGGTATTTGGGGATTTTAATAAAATGGTGAAAGAGGGTGTTTTTTTGTCTTTTATTCCAAATAAAGGATTTTTCGTTGTGTGTGTTTATTTACGTTCACTTACAGGTTAATCACGGAAGGTATCTCGGGGAGACGCCTGCTATGATTAACCCAGTTATTACCGCAATTGCCACCGCACCAGGGCAATTCGGGATGAGCTGGGTAGAGTCCCGGGACTTTCACATCTAATAAATGCGGCAATTCCGGGCGGCTGCTGGGTGATATTGTTAGGGTGGTGGGCTCCCCATAACGTGGCGCTCTCCATCCTGACAATACCAGCCTCCAGCCGTGTGGCTTTATCCTAGCTGGTATCAAAATTGGGGGGAACCGCAGTTTTTTTTTAATTATTATTCATTTATTTATTTTACTGCACGATATAGACCCGCCGGTGGCTGTGATTGGTTGCAGTGAGACACCTGTCACGAGTCTGACTGCAATCAATCATGTGCGCCGGCGGGCGGGGATAGCAGGGAATACCACATTGAATAATGAAGCGGCAGCCATTTTCAAAAGAGGAAAAGCCGCCAGACCTTTGTGACAGCCGTGCAGCGCCGTGCCCGTGATCGGTGAGTAGAAAAGAGAGAGGGATTGTGCTGGGGATGCAGGACGCATGCAAATACACAACGTGCGCACATAGCCTTACTGTGAAAAGCCACGCTTTTGGTGATCGAACCGTTATCAAACGTAACTCGAACTGCCGAACTTGAAGCAAATCATTCGAGTTCGTCGAAGGACTCGAACACCGCCCAAAAGCACTCGAATTTGAAATTGGTGAACCGTTCGAATCGAACATCGCTCAACTCTATTCTTAAGTAAGGAGGCTGCAATCTCTGAAATGCGTTGACCTGACCTTGCAATTTAATAAACACATGGAATAATTTTATCCGCTTTGGTTGATTGGTGACAGCGCGGTTAGACACCCGGTTTCTTCCTATATATATCCAATCGAATCCTTCGAGGCTGCAGCTCTATCACCTGTGTACTAAGCGGGTATAGGAATTGTAACTGTCACAACCCCTATAGGTGCGTTTACCTATATTTCACTGTTCGTTATTTTATCTGGTAAGACCCTATTGCACTATCATCCACAGCTTCATTCTCCTGAATTGTCTTTCAATCAGAGACACTGTGTATGTGTGTCTCTATTGCTGTAAGAAAATAGCAAAATATCTAATGTACAACCCCTCAAATAAATAATCATTTGGTAGCAACCGGGGCGAAAAAACGAGGAGAAGGCTAAAACATAACCTTTAATAGGTATACATTAAAAAGTGAATTCACTCCCTATAAAAACAAAAATTAAAATTGGACTGGCGGGCCTCAGATAAGCTCAAAGCGGCCCCCTCCAGTGCAAAAGGCACACCAAAACAAGTATCCCATAATCAACATACCAAGATTAGATTTAGTAGTCAAAAACACCCCACAGCATACAGAAAGGAAGAATTTTACCACCCCAGTGCAGGTGCATAGGTTCCAAATAGAGGGACACTACATAAATAGTCTTGAAAAGACCCTTTCAGGCATCCAGAATGCCACACTTAGGCACTTCTATTCTGGATCCAAAATGCAAAAGGAAAAGGAATGGTCTTACCGTGACTCTATAGGCATAACGGCATCACAAGAAACTGGAGCTTAACAGTGGTGACCAATAAATGGACATAATAGATACCACCAAATGCTCAATGGACATACGGCTCAGCATCCTCCCAACGCGTTTCATTTAATATTAATCAGGGGAGTCTTCAATAGGATGTCCAGCATCCTGTCAGTAAACAAGACTGACTGTCCAGAAAAAATATACCCACAAACATACTGTAAAGAAATAGTCATTGTAAGTCACACTTCAGATCAAAACCACATAATTCCAGACTTAGGTATTAATACCCACTTACCAAAGATGTCCGGCATGAACAAACGCCAGGTATAATGTGCCGTGCTACATATTTGAATCCAGCGCCTATTTATAGCAACCGCGCATGCGCATACGCACGCGCCGTATATTCACTTCAAACTGTGACGCTGTTACCCAGCCTTCCATATACCGGAAGTAACTGCGTCACTATGATATCGACGGTCACGTAACCGGAAGTACGCCAACTGCGTCATCATCAGTGCCTGGAACGCAAGCTAAAGATCCAGTGGCATAACAACCACTAACGTCACTATTTAATGATTTAATCATAGCGGTAGCGCGCCACAGGACTTAAACAAAGCTTTCAGGTATGAAACCTGAACAAAGCTAAAAGTACAAATAGAGCCTACACCATAGCGGTACTATCCCTATATTACAGACACCTCATATACAGCAGCCCCACCAGGCTGTTTCTATCCTAAGGGAAATACAACACCCCAACCCAAAAAATGGCATTAACAATCCAAATAAAGAACTGGCAGACATGAGCAGAAAGGGCGACAGCCCCCTAAAACGGGAACTAACAGAGGTAGAGTTACATCAATGGGGCAACCATTATGACAAACACTGCAGCCAAGACATATCATAGAAATTGATCACAAAAGAAAGTAAAGGGGAGGTAAAAACACCTGTAACCCCCAAATAACCGGGACCACTTATCAAGAGAGGAAAGAGAAAAAACTAAGTGCACACTACACTGATGCCTATCCTAATTAATCTATCCCTACCTAGGCCGCGGAGGTCGGCACCCTAAATACTATGCCAGTGCCGCCCCTGCTCATCGTCGTCTATTCCTCCTAGAACCACCCTGCACTAGGGTGCATCTAGAAAAGGAATGAAAGAAAGATGTTCATTAAGGCCATTCGGCACCAGAGTGTTCAAGGTGTAAATCCAGAAACACTCTTTCTGTAAAATTAGTTTATCCCAGTTACCTCCCCTTATAGGGGGTCTAATATGATCAATGCCCATAATCTTAATGCAATTTACATTGCCATCATGGTAGCTGTTCACATGCCTGGCTACAGGGGTATCATTTTTCTTTTTGATGTCATTTTTGTGTTCCCCCACTCTCCTTCTTAGTTCCCTAATCGTTTTACCCACGTATTGTTTACCACAACAACATAATACCCTGTAGATTACACCCTTAGGCGGGCTTTGCACACTGCGACATCGCAGGTGCGATGTCGGTGGGGTCAAATTGAAAATGACGCACTTCCGGCATCGCATGCGACATCGCAGTGTGTAAAGTCTCGATGATACGATTAATGAGCGCAAAAGCGTCGTAATCGTATCATCGGTGCAGCGTCGGCGTAATTCATAATTACGCTGACGCGACAGTCCGATGTTGTTCCTCGCTCCTGCGGCAGCACACATCGCTGTGTGTGAAGCCGCAGGAGCGAGGAACATCTCCTACCGGTGTCACTGCGGCTTCCGTAGGTTATGCGGAAGGAAGGAGGTGGGCAGGATGTTTACACCCTGCTCATCTCCGCCCCTCCGCTCCGATTGGCCGCCTGCCGGGTGACGTCACAGTGACGCCGCACGACCCGCCCCCTTAACAAGGAGGCGGGTCGCCGGCCACAGGGACGTCGCACGGCAGGTGAGTGTGTGTGTGAAGCTGGCGTAGCGATAATTTTCGCTACGCCAGCTATCACCACATATCGCTGCTGCGACGGGGGCGGGGACTATCGCACTCGGCATCGCGGCATCGGCCTGCGATGTCGCAGTGTGCAAAGTGCCCCTTAGGGGCACTTTGCACACTGCGACATCGCAGGTGCGATGTCGGTGGGGTCAAATTGAAAGTGACTCACATCCGGCATCGCATGCTGCGACATCGCAGTGTGTAAAGCCTAGATGATACGATTAATGAGCGCAAAAGTGTCGTAATCATGTCATCGGTGCAGCGTCGGCGTAATTCATAATTATGCTGACGCGACGGTCCGATGTTGTTCCTCGCTCCTGCGGCAGCACACATCGCTGTGTGTGAAGCCGCAGGAGCGAGGAACATCTCCTACCGGCGTCACCGCGGCTTCCGTAGGATATGCGGAAGGAAGGAGGTGGGCAGGATGTTTACATCCTGCTCATCTCTGCCCCTCCGCTCCGATTGGCCGCCTGCCGTGTGACGTGGCAGTGACGCCGCACGACCCGCCCCCTTAACAAGGAGGCGGGTCGCCGGCCACAGGGACGTCGCACGGCAGGTGAGTGTGTGTGTGAAGCTGGCGTAGCGATAATTTTCGCTACGCCAGCTATCACCACATATCGCTGCTGCGACGGGGGCGGGGACTATCGCACTCGGCATCGCAGCATCGGCCTGCGATGTTGCAGTGTGCAAAGTGCCCCTTAGTCTTACAAGTTATGTAGGATCTAATCTCGAACCTCCTGTCATTCTTGGAGTTACTAAAATCCTTCCCTTCATCAATAAATTTGCAATTTACGCAATCTTTGCATTTAAAGCAGCCCTTGGTACTATTACTTAGCCAAGTAGAATGATTTTCCCGAAAGTGGCTGTGTACCAATCTGTCTTTAAGGGATCTAGCTTTACGAAAAGTGATAGCAGGATGGTCAGGAATATGTTTTTCTAAAACAGGCTCCATTTTCAGGATAGGCCAACATTTTGCCAGAGTTTGTCTCAAATTGGTTGCTCCATTATTGAATGTGGTAATAAATCTCAAAATACTGCTGTCAGCCCTCCGCTCATGTCTGGGGTTCAAAACATTTGTCCGGTCCATTTTACAAACGGCCTCATAGGCACTATTAATAACTCTATCAGGATAGCCTCTCTCGGATAGTCTCTCCTTAAGATCCAGAGATTGTTCTCTAAATCCTGATTCTTCTGAACAATTGCGCTTCATCCTGACAAATTGGCTCTTGGGAATACCCTTCCTCTTTGACTTGGGATGCGCACTCTCCCATCTTAGAAGGGAATTAGATGAAGTCTCCTTCCTGTATGTACTCATGATGAGATGACCATCATCACCCCTCTCTACCAGAATATCAAGAAAAGCCAATTTGTCACTACTGGTCTCAGACGTAAAACGAAGGCCAATGTCATTATGGTTTAGGATATTAACAAAATTCAAAAAACCAGCCTCCCCACCCTTCCAAATTACAAAAACATCGTCGATATACCTAATCCATAAGACGATGTCATCAGTGTCAAGATGTCCTCCAAAGACCACGGTTTCCTCCCACCAGCCCAGGAGCAGGTTGGCATACGATGGGGCACAACAACTCCCCATCGCTGTGCCTCTGCGCTGGTGGAAGTACTTACCGTCAAAAACAAACACGTTTTTTGTCAGGCAGAAACGCAATGCTCTTATCACAAAATTGAACACTCTGGTGCCGAATGGCCTTAATGAACATCTTTCTTTCATTCCTTTTCTATATGCACCCTAGTGCAGGGTGGTTCTAGGAGGAATAGACGACGATGAGCGGGGGCGGCACCAGCATAGTTTTTAGGGTGCGGACCTCCGCGGCCTAGGAAGGGATAGATTAATTAGGATAGGCATCAGTGTACTGTGCACTTAGTTTTTTCTCTTTCCTCTCTTGATAAGTGGTCCCGGTTATTTGGGGGTTACAGGTGTTTTTACCTCCCCTTTACTTTCTTTTGTGATCAATTTCTATGATATGTCTTGGCTGCAGTGTTTGTCATAATGGTTGCCCCATTGATGTAACTCTACCTCTGTTAGTTCCCGTTTTAGGGGGCTGTCGCCCTTTCTGCTCATGTCTGCCAGTTCTTTATTTGGATTGTTAATGCCATTTTTTGGGTTTGGGTGTTGTATTTCCCTTAGGATAGAAACAGCCTGGTGGGGCTGCTGTATATGAGGTGTCTGTAATATAGGGATAGTACCGCTGTGGTGTAGGCTCTATTTTTACCTTTAGCTTTGTTCAGGTTTCATACCTGAAAGCTTTGTTTTCAGTCCTGTGGCACGCTCCCGCTATGATTAAATCATTAAACAGTGACGTTAGTGGTTGTTATGACACTGGATCTTTAGCTTGCGTTCCAGGCACTGATGATGACATGGTTGGCGTACTTCCGGTTACGCGACCGTCGATATCATAGTGACGCGGTTACTTCCGGTATAATGAAGGCTGCGTCACAGTTTGAAGTGAATATACACTATATATACGGCACATTATACCTTGCGTTTGTTCATGCCGGACATCTTTGGTAAGTGGGTATTAATACCTAAGTCTGGAATTATGTGGTTTTGATCTGAAGTGTGACTTACAATGACTATTTCTTTACAGTATGTTTGTGGGCATCTTTTCTCTGGACAGTCAGTCTTGTTTACTGACAGGATGCTGGACATCCTATTGAAGACTCCCCTGATGAATAATAAATGAAACGCTTTGGGAGGATGCTGAGCCGTATGTCCATTGAGCATTTGGTGGTATCTATTATGTCCATTTATTGGTCACCACTGTTAAGCTCCAGTTTCTTGTGATGCCGTTATGCCTATAGAGTCACGGTAAGACCATTCCTTTTCCTTTTGCATTTTGGATCCAGAATAGAAGTGCCTAAGTGTGGCATTCTGCATGCCTGAAAGGGTCTGGTCAAGACTATTTATGTAGTGTCCCTCTATTTGGAACCTATGCACCTGCACTGGGGTGGTAAAATCCTTCCTTTCTGTGTGCTGTGGGGTGTTTTTGACTACTAAGTCTAATCTTGGTATGTTGATTATAGGATACTTGTTTTGGTGTGCCTTTTGCACTGGAGGGGGCCGCTTTGAGCTTATCTGAGGCCCGCCAGTCCAATTTTAATTTTTGTTTTTATAGTGAGTGAATTCACTTCTTAATGTATATCTATTAAAGGTTATGTTTTAGCCTTCTCCTCGTTTTTTCACCCCGGTTGCTATCTATTGCTGTAAGATTAAATAAATAAACATATTGGCTTATGGTCCCCCCATGTATGATACCCAGCACATATAAAGCATACTGCTACAGGCGGCAGCAGACCTCAGCTGTGTGCTTATCGTGGCTGTATATCAAAGTAATAGGGACCAAATGCAGCTTTTTTAAATTATTTAAATATAAATTAAAAAAACAACTTGCGGCCCCCCCAATTTTGATACCCAACCATGATAAAGCCGACAGCTGGGAGCTGATATTCTCAGGTGGGGAGACCCATACTTAGTGGTCCCCCCGCCTAAATATATCAGCCTGTAGCCACCCAGGATTGTCGCATCAATTAGATGTGACAGTCCCGGAACTTTACCTGACTCATCCCGTTTGCTCTGGTACAGTGACATTTGGGGTAATAAAGGGTTAATTTCAGCTCACAGCTACAACTAAGCCCTAGATTAATAATTGGAGGCATCTATGAGAAGCCCCCATTACTAATTTGTCAGTGAAAAGAAATAAACACAAACACTGAAAATAACTGATGTGATGTGTTGTTGCAATGCACACACATAGAATTAAACATGTGTATAAAAAACTTGTGTAATTGCAATAACATTCTGTGAAATTTTCATTTTCTGGAATAATTCCAAGGGTGCCAACATTTTCAGCCATGACTGTAACAACTTATCAGTTAGTGCTTTCTGGTGCAGCATAAATAATGTTTGTGTGCTCACTAGAGATGAGCGAACCGGTCGCGGTTCGGCTCGAGGTCGGTTCGCCGAACGGAGGTCCCGTTCGAGTTCGGTTCGTCGAACGTTCGACAAACCAAACTCGAACCGCATAGGAAACAATGGCAGGCAATCACAAACACATAAAAACACCTAGAAAACACCCTCAAAGGTGTCCAAAAGGTGACAAACAACTCACAACACAACACAAACACATGGGAAAGTGACAAGAACAAATTCTCATGCGAAAACAAAAGAGTGTAACGAGACACAGATATAGGCATGGCACGCCCTATTAAAATCATGTAAAACACCGCAAGGTGACTCCAAGCGGAGTCTCCCTTTTTTCCAAAAATTGGGCCAAACAGACACCCACCCCTTCAGTGGCAGCACTTGTGCCCCAGTTGTACACTTCACAGCTAGATTTGCATCAAGCACATTCAAAAATACGCCATCCTTAACCGTCCCCAGGATGACACCGGGGTAGGTAGCAGTCTTTCCTGATCCCAGCTCTGTTCATCTTGGATCATTTCTAAAAACAATGTAAGTAAGGGTTACTCCAAGCGGAGTCTCTCTTTTTTTCCAAAAATTGTGCCCCACACACACCCACCCATTCAGTGGCAGCACTTTTGCCCTAGTTGTACACTTCACAGCTAGATTTGCATCAAGCACATTCAAAAATACGCCATTCTTAACCGTCCCCAGGATGACACCGGGGTAGGTAGCAAAGTCTTTGCTGAACCATGACTTGTTCATCTTGGCTCCTTTTAAAAAACAATGTAAGTAAGGGTTACTCCAAGCGGAGTCTCCCTTTTTTCAAAAAATTGGGCCACACAGACACCCCATCAGTGGCAGCACTTGTGCCCTGGTTACAAACAGGATGTTTTGATTTGCATCAAGCACATTCAAAAATACGCCATAATTAACTGTCCCCAGGATGACACCGGGGTAGGTAGCAAAGTCTTTCCTGATCCCAGCTCTGTTCATCTTGGATCATTTTTAAAAACAATGTAAGTAAGGGTTACTCCAAGCGGAGTCTCCCTTTTTTCAAAAAATTGGGCCACATAGACACCCCATCAGTGGCAGCACTTGTGCCCTAGTTGCAAACAGGATGTTTTGATTTGCATCAAGCACATTCAAAAATACGCCATTCTGAACCGTCCCCAGGATGACACCGGGGTAGGTAGCAAAGTCTTTGCTGAACCATGACTTGTTCATCTTGGCTCCTTTTAAAAAACAATGTAAGCAAGGGTTACTCCAAGCGGAGTCTCCCTTTTTTTCCAAAAATTGTACCCCACACACACCCACCCATTCAGTGGCAGCACTTGTGCCCTAGTTGTACACTTCACAGCTAGATTTGCATCAAGCACATTCAAAAATACGCCATAATTAACCATCCCCAGGATGACACCGGGGTAGGTAGCAAAGTCTTTACTGATCTCAGCTCTGTTCATCTTGGATCATTTTACAAAACACAGCAAGCAAGGGTTACTCCAAGCGGAGTCTCCCTTTTTTCAAAAAATTGGGCCACACAGACACCCCATCAGTGGCAGCACTTGTGCCCTAGTTGCAAACAGGATGTTTTGATTTGCATCAAGCACATTCAAAAATACGCCATTCTTAACCGTCCCCAGGATGACACCGGGGTAGGTAAAAGTCTTTGCTGAACCATGACTTGTTCATCTTGGCTCCTTTTAAAAAACACAGCAAGCAAGGTTTACTCCAAGCGCAGTCTCCCTTTTTTCCAAAAATTGTGCCCCACACACACCCACCCATTCAGTGGCAGCACTTGTGCCCTAGTTGTACAATTCACAGCTAGATTTGCATCAAGCACATTCAAAAATACGCCATCCTTTTCCGTCCTCAGGATTGCCCTGGGGTAGGTAGCAAAGTCTTTCCTGATCCCAGCTCTGTTCATCTTGGATCATTTTTAAAAAACACAGCAAGCAAGGGTTACTCCAAGCGGAGTCTCCCTTTTATCAAAAAATTGGGCCACACAGACACCCCATCAGTGGCAGCACTTGTGCCCTAGTTGCAAACAGGATGTTTTGATTTGCATCAAGCACATTCCAAATCCACAAGCATTTACTCTCCCCAGGATGACACAGGGGTAGTAAATTCCTTGTGGATCCATGACTTGTTCATTTTGATGAACGTTAGTCTGTCCACATTGCACTGGACAGACGCGTGCGCTTATCTGTCAGCACACACCCAGCAGCACTGAAGACACGTTCAGAGACAACACTGGCAGCTGGACACGACAAAATCTCCAAGGCGTAAGTGGAGAGCTCTGGCCATTTTTCAAGATTTAAAGCCCAAAATGAGCAAGGCTCCATTTGCAAAGTCATGGCATCGATGTTCATTTGGAGATACTCCTGTATCATCCTCTCCAGCCGTTGACTATGTGTTAGACTTGTTGTCTCTGTTGGCCTTGCAAAGGAGGGTCTAAAAAAATTATGAAAAGATTCCATAAAATTGCTGTTACCAGCACCAGATACGGTCCTACTGGTACGGGTAGACTGTTGAAGATGACGAGACTGTCCCATGTTTGTCAAGTTACAACTGGGAGATTCACTCCCTGCACCTGCACAGTTGTTTGGTGGAAAAGCCGAGCTAAGATCGAGTAACAGCTTCTGCTGATACTCCTGCATACGTGCGTCCCTTTCTATGGCTGGAATTATGTCACAAAATTTGGACTTGTACCGGGGATCTAATAGTGTGGCAAGCCAGTAGTCATCATCACTTCTAATTTTGACAATACGAGGGTCATGTTGGAGGTAGTGCAGCAAGAAGGCGCTCATGTGTCTTGCGCAGCCATGCGGACCAAGTCCATGCTGTGTTTGTGGCATAGAGGTGCTAACCGTTCTTTCTTCCTCTGACATCTCCCCCCAACCTCTTTCAACTGAAATTTGACCAAGGTCTCCCTCATCCGCTGAGTCTTCCATGTCCATGGACAGTTCGTCCTCCATTTCTTCATGTTCTCCTGCACCTTCCTCAACATTTCGCCTGCTACCATGTGCACTTGTTGATCCCTGTCCCCCATGGTCCCATGCCTGCCGTCTTGGTGATGATGAACGTCTGGACCTTGGTGATGTTGTTGTCTCTTGCACATATGAATCCTCCTGTAGTTCCTCCCCTTCCTGTTGTCCCACCCCCTGACTCCGAATAGTGTTTAGCGTGTGCTCCAGCATGTAAATGACTGGAATTGTCATGCTGATAATGGCATTGTCAGCGCTAAACATATTCGTCGCCATGTCGAAACTGTGCAGAAGGGTGCATAGGTCCTTGATCTGCGACCACTCCATCAGGGTGATCTTCCCCACCTCTGCATCTCGTTGGCCCAGGCTATACGTCATGACGTATTGCACCAGGGCTCGGCGGTGCTGCCACAGTCGCTGTAACATGTGGAGAGTCGAATTCCAGCGTGTCGGCACATCGCATTTCAGGCGATGAACCGGCAGGCCAAAAGACTTCTGGAGCGATGCAAGTCGCTCAGCTGCGGCGCTTGAACGGCGGAAGTGAGCAGACAGTTTTCGTGCCCTGGTCAGAAGGCCATCTAGGCCGGGATAGTGTGTTAAAAATTGCTGGACAACAAGGTTCAACACGTGAGCCATACAAGGTACGTGTGTCACCTTGCCCAGGCGAAGGGCCGCACCCAGGTTTGCAGCATTGTCGCACATGGCCTTACCAGGCTGCAGGTTGAGTGGAGACAACCATTTATTAAACTCGGACCGCAGAGCTGACCACAACTCCTCAGCTGTTTGACTCTTATTCCCAAGACATGTCAAGCTAAAGACCGCATGATGACGTTGCGCTCTGCTGCCAGCATAGTAATGAGGGGTGCGTGATTCCTTCTGCGCAGTGAGAACGCTGGTGGCCTGACCAGGCAGGCTTGGGGCGGAGGTGGAGGACCCAGATGAGGTGGAGGAGGCAGAAGCAGTGGCGGAACTTGGACAGACAGAGGATTGACACACAAGTCGTGGGGACGGCAAGACTTGTGCAGCAGACCCTTCACCATCTATCACCATAGTTACCCAGTGCCCAGTCAGCGACATGTAACGTCCCTGTCCATGTTTACTGGTCCAAGTATCGGTGGTAAAATGCACCCGTTCACAACACAAAGTTTCTCAAGGAAGCGGTGATGTTGTGTGCGACATGCTGGTGTAGCGCGGGCACACCTTTCTTAGAGAAGTAGTGGCGACTGAGCATCTGGTACTGGGGCACAGCGACAGACATAAGGTCTCTAAAATCCTGTGTCCACCAGGCGGAAAGGCAGCATTTCGGTAGCCAAGAGCTTACAGAGGGATAAAGTCAACCTCTTAGCTTTGTCATGGGTTGCAGGAAATGGCCTTTTATTTGTCCACATCTGAGGGACAGAGATCTGGCTGCTGTGTGTAGACGGTGTTGAGTAGGGTGTCCCAGGAAAAATGCAGGTTTGTGAGGAAAGTGCAGTCGGAGACATGATGTTGCATTCATCCAACGTTGGTGCTATCGATGTCTGAGAGAGCTGTACACACGCACTTGTTTCCCCTTCCAAACCAACTGACGACCTACCAAGCAAACTGCCTGTTGCGGTTACAGTGGTGGAAGTTGTGCGTGGAAAACCAGGTGTGACAGCTGTCCCCACAGTCCTAGAAGATGAAGAGCGCGCGGATGCACTGGAAGGGGCAGGCGGTGGATGGTTCGCTCCGCTAGGTCGCATTGCAGCACGGTGAGCTTCCCACTGGGACCTATGATATTTATTCATGTGACGATTTATGGAAGAAGTTGTCAAACTGCTGAGGTTTTGACCTCTACTACCAGAATCACGACAAATTTTACACATCACATAATTTGGGCGATCTTTTTCTATGTCAAAAAAGGACCAGGCTAGGCAAGGCTTAGAGGGCATGCGACCTGCTGAGCCCCCCCGACTAGTGCTCAGAGGCAGAGTGGTGGCTGATGATGCAGTTGTAGACATGCTACCAGTGCTCCGACTCTGTCCAGGAAGGCGCAAGGTAACTTCGTCGTTGGTTGCATCCTCCTCCACCGCCTCTGTTGACCTCCTCGAGTGCCTGACTGTGGGTTGACAGTAGGTGGGATCTAGAACTTCCTCATCAATTGTTGTGTTTGCACTCCCCTCACCCTCAGACCGAGCCTCTTCTTGCCCTGACCGAATATTTAAGTTGTCATCCCAATCTGGTATCTGTGTCTCATCGTCATCAGTATGTTCCTCATTGTCTATAACCACAGGTGTAACAGTTTGTGACAATGGGTCAACATTATGCTCAGAAACCCGGTCCTCACGGCCTGAATCAGAGTCACAAAAGTTCTGGGCATCACTGCAGACCATTTCCTGGTCTGTACTCACTGTAGCTTGGGAGCAGACCTCTGATTCCCAGGCTATAGTGTGACTGAACAGCTCTGCAGACTCAGCCATCTCACTTCCACTATAGTGTGCAGGGCTGATGGAGACTTCAGAGCTGGGAGAAAGCAAGTTTGATTGGGATGACAACTCAGAGGACTGGTGTTTTTTGGATGCGGTAGTTGAGGTGGCTGAGAGGGCACTTGTTGGACCACTTGAGATCCATTCAAGCATTTTCCTTTTTTGGCCATCATCTACCTTTGTTCCTGTGTTTCGTGTCCGTAAAAAAGGGAGCACATCGGATTGTCCACGGTAAGTAGTAGACATCTTACTTTTGCTGGGAGATGGTCTATCTTCAGCAGATGTTAATGGAGCTTTGCCACCTTCCCCACGGACAAACCCTTTTTTTTCCTTTTCCAACATGCCTCTTCCCCTTTCCACCGGCATCTGTCATTTTGCCACTCATGTTGATTGCGACAAGATTGTGCACTTAAAATGTGGTAGTAAAAATTGAGAGGTGGTGTAGATTGCAGCGGTGGTCTAGCTTTATTAACAGCAGAATAATAAAGAATAAATATCCCTGACAATGCAACTACGGCCCTTAAACTGGCAGCATAAATTGCTAGTATAATGGCTTAGTAACAATGAGTTTGAGTGTGCAATGCAGGCAGAGGTGCTGCAAATATCTTTGCACTTGTGGGAAGATACAGAAGTCCAATAGCCACGTTTAGGATGCCACTAAGTTCACTCAGTGTTTGCTAGTATAATGGCTTAGTAACAATGAGTTTTAGTGTGCAATGTAGGCAGACGTGCTGCAAATATCTTTGCACTACTGGGGCAATACAGCATTCCAACAGCCACGTTTAGGATGCACTAAGTTCACTCAGTGTTTGCTAGTATAATGGCTTAGTAACAATGAGTTTTAGTGTGCAATGTAGGCAGACGTGCTGCAAATATCTTTGCACTACTGGGGCAATACAGCATTCCAACAGCCACGTTTAGGATGCCACTAGGTTCACTCAGTGTTTGCTGGTATAATGGCTTAGTAACATTGAGTTTGAGTGTGCAAAGGGCAGGAGGGTACAGTAGCAGGGTTGTGGGTCTCTGGGTAGAGGAAAGGAAGCCTGCGTTTCTATCCCTCCTAATGGGGAAATGCAGCGAGGAAATCCCTGACCTTAGCTACACAGACGCTGTCATCTTGTGTAGCTGTTAAACTCTGTTTTCAGGACCTGTCACCTATGGCTCTGACCCTGCCGGTATGAGCCCTTAAAAGGACTGATAGAAGGTGCTATCCCTATGCTGTACAGCGCTGTGTATGGAGCGTAGTATCGGCGATAGGAGCTGCGCCAGTGATGTCTGACACCAAGGACGCAGAAGGCAGATAATGGCGTGCTGGAGGAAAATGTCCGGTTTTATAATGCAGGGACATGTGACATGGACATCCTATCACACATGCCATTGCTTCTCTGGCTAAAAGTCCACTTAGCTGTGTGTGTGTCTGGGATTGGCTGACATGCTGGCCCGCCCCACTACACGCGCACGCTTAGGGAAGGAAGACAAGGAAAAAAAAAAAAAAAAAAGGCGATCGCCATTATCCATACAGCAGTGATCTGAATGCGCTGTTCACGCATACTATACACTGAAATTTCATAATAGTGTGAGTCACAGAGTGACTTACACTATTACAGCGGAAAGCCAGCTAGGAATTAGCTGTTTTTTTTGCTGCTAGAACAGTTCTCGAACGTATCTAGAACTATCGAGCTTTAGCAAAAAAGCTCGAGTTCTAGTTCGATCTAGAACAGCCCCAAAATCACTCGAGCCGCGAACTGGAGAACCTCGAACCGCGAACCGCGCTCAACTCTAGTGCTCACCACCATCATATTCATAGCAGAGTCCTGTGCATCATCCCTTGTTCATAGTACTTGCAACATAAGAAATAATTTCAATGTTGAGGCACATGCACTAGATCAACAGCATTAAGCGCCAAACAGCGCATGCACAAAGAGCAGTTCTGATTACAGAGCATCATACTGGACACTAGAGAACAGGGTATCATATTATACAAAGAGCATATCAACACATGCGTAAACAATAAATAAGGGGTAAAGGCGTTACCGTTGAAATGGGCTGTCAGATTAAAATGGTTATATAAAGGTAACCACATCTCATATTTTCATAGTATTAAAATATGGTGCAATAAAATGTACTGATGGATGAACAGTGTTTACATATAAATTCAACTCATAGAAAATCTGCATATAATTGACTTTTAGATGAGAAACAGATAAATAAGTAAACAACTCATAAAATACATGTAAACTGTGTCGATTGAAATGAGTAGACACAGCCAAATCACTTAGGGTATCTAAATCCAAACAAATAAGGTCCATAAACAGAAACCTGCTGGAAAAAAACCAAGGTGTGTATCCATCAATAATGGACTCAAGACTCATGCTTCAAAAAATAACGTGTGTATTCACAAAAATGGACTCATGATTAAGGGTCCAAAAAATAAGGTGTATATCCATCAGTAATGGAGTCAAAACACATGGTCCAAAAAAATAAGCTATGTATTCATCAATAATGGACTCAAGACTCATGCTCCAAAAATAAGGTGTGTATTCATTAATAATGTACTCAAGACCATGCTGAAAAAAACAAGGTGTGCATCCATCAATAATGGACTCAAGACTCATGCTCCAAAAAATAAGGAGGGTATCCATCAATAATGGACTCAAGACTCATGCTCCAAAAAATAAGGAGGGTATCCATCAATAATGGATGCAAGACTCATTCTGCAAAAATAAGGTCTGTATTCAAAAAAATGGACTCAAGATTAAAGGTCCAAAAAATTAGGTGTGTATTCATTAATAATGGACTCACGACTCATGCTCCAAAAAATAAGGTGAGTATCCATCATTAATGGACTCAAGACTTAAGCTCCAAAAAATATGTGGTGTATCCATCATTATTGAACTTAAGACTCACACTTCCAAAAATAAAGTGTGTATCCATCAAAAATGATCTCAAGACTTATGTCCCAAAAAATACGGTGTGTATCCATGAATAATGGACTCAAACTCCAAAAAATGTGGTGTTTATCCATCAATAATGGACTAAAGACTTATACTCCAAAAAATAAGATGAATATTGATCAATAATAGGCTCAAGACTCATTATGGACTTTTTGGCTGTACAAAACGTCCCCCTAAGCTATTACTTTATTAATACATCTGAATCTCAAAATCAACCAAAATGTAGACAAATATTTAGTATTTATTTTATGTAGTTATATAAATAGTGTACATAGACATATAGTAACAATTTGCATTGTTTTTTGCATAAGCTTAAATTTATGTACAGTATATACTTTATATATATATATATATATATATATATATATATATATTTATATAGCCCTCGCGGGCAGGGTCCTCTCTCCTCCTATACCAGTCTGTTTTATACTGTTAATGATTGTTGTACGTATACCCTCTTTCACTTGTAAAGCGCCATGGAATAAATGGCGCTATAATAATAAATAATAATAATAATAATAATATAGCACCATCATATTCCATAGCACAGTACAATAACAGTTCAGAGGTACTCCAGATAGTAATATTTTTTTTCTTGCACAAGTTGAAATTTAGCAAGTGCGGCCAATACTACTGCATGATAAATCATATCATTTTAAGCCCGGAATAGCCTGCAATTAATAATGGAGCATGAGAATAAAAATCTAGCCTTGCTTTTTCTCTTTGTAAAGTGTTTTATGGCTCTCCACCACTTCTATTTCATGTAGGTTTCAGCCTTTAGATTTATGTATCAACACCTCTGCACCAAATTTTGTAAATATTCAATGGGGGCTTGGTCCTGTAACATAAACATGTCGTCCTATTGAGGCGGTGAGGAAAAGCAGACACCCGTTTATTATGTGATATTCGGGAGGCTAAAGGGATGTTGATCTCCTGGTTGGAGGAATATCTTCTCTCGTAAGACAAATGAAATGTCATCGTGTTAAGGTGAATCATAATAAATGTTATGTCTTGGCCCGCACTGACAAATAAATCAAAGTTGTGTTGTGAGAAATATGGGTGACTTTTTTTTCCAAGGAGGATTCAAGTAGCTGTATAAATTAAACAGTATGCGCTGACAGCCTTGGGGCACTAAGTAAACCACTTGTTAGATAATATCCATAGTTACTTAAAATTGCTCCATTGTCTAGGACTAAAAGAATATTTTTAGTCTTGGCTTTTTTATGTGACAATGATAAAGTTTTTATAGAATTATTTCAGATTTATTTTTGCAGTTTCTTGATCATATTCTATACAGTGTCCCCACCCATATCCTGTCCACCGCCATTAACTTGAGAACGGCGGCAGCTATAGGCATAGAAGTGGTGTCTAGGTATAGTAAAGTAGCCATGCGCTACAGAATGAAACCACCTATAGCCCCACCTGGTTGAAAACAACAGAGTTGGAATTTTTGAATTTTTGAAAACGGAACGAGATAGAGAAAAAGAGTGAATTAAACAAATTGTAGGGCATCATCAATTCAATACGAATCGACACCTTATATACAGAAATGCTATGATATGAAACCCATGACCCCCCCAAAACATTGAATGCTGATCACGCATATGGCGCTCATTTAACTTTGATGCTCAAAGTGGCCCCCGTCAGCTGCAATGCACATTGCACATCTGGACTCTGGACAGCATACTGTATCTTGCTGGACGTTGTGCAATATGGTATGTGACACGTTTGCACAAGCATCTGTGATACGTCGTCGTAGGTCCTGCAATGTTGGTGGAGGGGTCGCATACACCTGCTGTTTGATGTGACCTCACAAAAAGAAATCCAATAGGGTCAGGTCAGGTGAGCGTGGAGGCCACCATACCGAATGACTTGTAGGAGGGTCTCCATGAGGTATCGCTTCACGTCCGCAGTCTTGTGAGTTTTACACGTTCTAATCATAGCATTTCTGTATGCAAGGTGTCGATTCATATTGAATTGATGATGCCCTACAACTTTGTATTTCGCTTTTTTTCTCTATCTCGTTCCGTTTTCGAGATAAAAATGCTAACTCCGTTGTTTTACACCAGGTGATGCAATAGGTGGTTTCATTGCATAGCACATGGCTACTTTACTATACCTAGACACCAATTCTATACCTATATCTGCCGCCGTTCTCAAGTTAATGGCGGTGGACCGGATATGGGTGGACACACTGTATATAATATCCTTCTACGTAACGTCAGACAGCTTAAAACAATGTTATGGGTTTTTTTATGCCCTCCGTGTTTGCATAGGTGTCTTCCAGACACTTATTTTATTAAATTTCTCATAGGACTATGAGATGGGTGCTTCCAAGTGTGAGCCAATATTGGTTTCATTTGTAAAAGCCAGAAAGATTTCCTTTTCCAAATTGGACAAACTTTATGGACTAATTCTTCTTTGTAGAGACCAAGAAAGCTTAATGGGAATATGTCACCCCCTTTGACCGTTTTAAGCTATTACTATGGGCATAAAAGTAATAGTATGGTGCAAGTAGTCTTACCAGTATGCGTCATAGTAGATGCCTTGTTCCACAAATATTACTTTAGATTGCTATATGTAAATTAGCCTACCTGGCTACTAGGCGTTGTGCTTCGGCTACAGGGCTGTTGCTTCCCTGTAAGAAATCCCTGCCTCCCTGCTTCATTATTATTCCTGTCACCTCCACTCTGTGTCACAGTCACAACTTCACAGCTGGCAAATCCTGCGCGAGCGCAGTATAGTTTTCTTCAGCCTGCGTTCATTCACCCCTCATTCAATCTATTGCGCATGCTCTGTGGAGTTAGCTACACTTTTGTTACCGATGCTTTGTTCTAAGTTATCCTCCCGACTTCCTGCTTGCAGGCGGGCGGACAGACAAACATACACACATACTTATACCTGGGCAATTTTGCAGGCAGGAAGTTGGGAGGACAATTTAGAACAGCACACCAATAATGGAAGTGGAGCTGACTCACCAGTGCATGTGCAGTAGTTTCAATGGGTGGGTAAATGAATGCAGGCTGAGATACACTCTACTGTGCACACGTAGGATTTGCCAGCTGTGATGCTGTGACTGTGACACTAAGAGGAGGTGACAGGAAGGATAATGCGAAGACACGTTGAAGATGAAAAAAGATGCATATTTAAGTATAGATACAAGTGTGGCGCCCTGGACAAGCCAGGGGCCACAGGTAACAACACACACACCCCCACCCCCAGCAGTTCACAGCAGTCATCCCCAGTGAGACCTGATTTTTTCCCTCGGGTTCAGACAGACACACCAGGTGGGCGGAGTCAGGCAGATGGAGACGCCCACCCAGGAGTCTAGCTGGCTTGAGGCAAAAACCAGCAGAGACAAGTCCAGGCAGAGGAAGAGAGAGGAGGTCTGCAGAGAGGCAGATGCAGACTGGGGCCTAGGTTGGAGCCTAGGTCCCTCGTGTAGCCAGTAAGGCAGACGGTAGTGGCCGTCTGCAGGAGCCGGGAAGACAGTCTTGGTGGAACCATAGGTAGCCGGGAACAGGGTAGTGGCCCGTCCGGTACCGAACCGGGGAGCCAGCTGGAAACCGGAGCACAGGAGGAGCGTACACGAAGGTGAAGGAAAGGACTTACACTACCAACTGGGGTCAGGGGAAAAACACCGCAGCCGCCTGTGGGACCCGTCCATCCAGCCGTTTGTTTGACCAGAGACTCCGTGTAAATTACTGGCTGAGTGAGTACCACCGTGCCATGCGGCACAGCACTGCCCCTGCAACCCTGCACCTCACCAGGCCCCGTAACCCGCCTGTCATCCCCAAAACCCTCATCGGGGCCCTGGGACAACCAAACCCCCTACCCACGGAGGGGAGAACCAACATCCAAGCTGCTCCCTGTCATCGCTCCCGGGATCCCCGTCCAGAGCAGCGGTGTTGTCACAACTTCACCACAACCGTGGGTGGCGTCACAGACAATATCCCCAAACCACACACCAACCCCCCTTTCACTCACGGGCGAGGAACGCCGCTCGAGTCCCCGAGATCCGACCCACCGCTCGAGACACCACCGAGCAGCAGTAGCAGCAGCAGAGCAGCAGCCGGACCCGAGCAGTGGGTGAGCGCAGCGTCCCCTCCTCCGCCCGCGACAATTTGGCGTCACGAACAGGATCTTACCGCTCTGCCGTCTGGTAGAGGTGCGCCTTGTGACCGCCGGAGGTGTCCGGCCGAAAATCTTGAGAAGCCGCCATTTTGGGCTCGAAAAGTCCCCGCTCGAGCGTCTGCTCGAGTAGTGGAGGCGCGAAAGCTGAAACTCCGCCCCTGTAGAGGAGGAGCCGGAAAAAGACTAAGGGGGACGGATGGCGTCTGGCCGCATGTGAACCGCGGCTGTGGAAGCAGGGACGCCAGGACTCTGCAAGTATTTGGTTCCTGGAACACCGCTGCACGAGATGTCCCATCCGTCCGGCACTGCTGAAACCTCAGTGCCCGTGCCCGCGGCCAACGCCCCGACCGACCCGTTACCCCTGTCACCGGTAGTGGAGCTCGCAGCATCTGTGAGGGAGGGCCCAGGCCTTACCATCGTCACCGCACTGCCACCGGTCCCGGCTTCCATCCCGGCCGCACCGCTGAGGACGACGGCCCCGGCAGTCTGCCCGGCCACAACGGCAGCGAAGCACCCGTCCCGTTAACAAATCTCGGCCCGTTCTTGGACTGGGGTCAAGGGGTGCTGCCCACTTCCTAGGGGCAGCATCAGGGCCAGGTTGTTTGGGTGGGTGATTGAAGGACCCATTCCGTTGTTATTATTAAAAAAAAATGTTTTATTGTTGTGCAACGGTTGAGGTGATATGCCTCCCGTAAGGGAAGTTGTATGAAAAAATGCATGTGTGAAAATGTTTAAAAATGTTTTTTTCTTTTTCAGTTCGTGAAAAATAAAACCGGTGATGAACGGGCAGCCCGCGGACGGTCTGCATTTTACTAAGGGGGAATGTGGCGCCCTGGACAAGCCAGGGGCCACAGGTAACAACACACACCCCCACCCCCAGCAGTTCACAGCAGTCATCCCCAGTGAGACCTGATTTCTTCCCTCGGTTTCAGACACACCAGGTGGTCGGAGTCAGGCAGATGGAGACGCCCACCCAGGAGTCTAGCTGGCCTGAGGCAAAAACCAGCAGAGACAAGTCCAGGCAGAGGAAGAGAGAGGAGGTCTGCAGAGAGGCAGACGCAGACTGGGGCCTAGGTTGGAGCCTAGGTCCCTCGTGTAGCCAGTGGGGAAGACGGTAGTGGCCGTCTGCAGGAGCCGGGAAGACAGTCTTGGTGGAACCGTAGGTAGCCGGGACAGGGTAGTGGCCCGTCCGGTACCGAACCGGGGAGCCAGCTGGAAACCGGAGCACAGGAGGAGCGTACACGAAGGTGAAGGAAAGGACTTACACTACCAACCTGGGGTCAGGGGAAAAACACCGCAGCCGCCTGTGGGACCCGTCCATCCAGCCGTTTGTTTGACCAGAGACTCCGTGTAAATTACTGGCTGAGTGAGTACCACCGTGCCGTGCGGCACAGCGCTGCCCCCGCGACCCTGCACCTCACCAGTCCCCGTAACCCGCCTGTCATCCCCAAAACCCTCACTGGGGCCCCGGGACAACCAAACCCCTTACCCACGGAGGGGAGAACCAACATCCAAGCTGCTCCCTGTCATCGCTCCCGGGATCCCCGTCCAGAGCAGCGGTGGTGTCACAACTTCACCACAACCGTGGGTGGCGTCACGGACAATATCCCCAAACCACACACCAACTCCCCTTTCACTCACGGGTGAGGAACGCCGCTCGAGTCCCCAGGATCCGGCCCACCGCTCGAGCCACCACCGAGCAGCAGCAGCAGCCGGACCCGAGCAGTGGGTGAGCGCAGCGTCCCCTCCTCCGCCCGCGACAGAAGAATATAAATACAAAAAATACGTATTAAATACTGCACCATGAATCTGGGACTAAAAATATGAGGACAAATCGCAAAAATATGAGAAAGAAAAAAAAACAAAAAACGATCAGACGTCCAAGTATAATGTGTAATTTTTATTAGACTAAAAAAGGGGAAAAACAAGACGTGAATGGAGACAAAGTATGGCGAATATAGTAAAAAACACCTGGGCTAAAAAGGTACAACCTGGCATATTAGATACAAAAATAGTCAAATATTAGAATAGCGCTAGCATATTGCTAGAAAAATGTAATAAATAAATAGTATATGCCTACATTTGAAAAAAACACAAAAGTCACAAATGTGACCAAAAAATCCTAACGGCAACCCACAAGCAAAAAAGGGGGAAGCAGCAGGGGAAGCAAGAATAATACGAATACAACCAATACTAAGCCCAATGCATGCCCAAGATAGATGCAGGCATAATTAGAAAGTCAAATTAGTGTGTCCAAAAGATTAAGGGAAACATAAGATGATATGATTAAGGTAAGTTAGAAATGCTGTGCAGTACCTGAAAGAATAGATAAACCCAGGGGTAAGCGTCTACCCGACACGCAGCGTTTCGGTGGAAACCTTTGTCAGGAAGAATAATGAAGCAGGGAGGCAAGCATTTCTTACAGGGAAGCAACCACCGTGTAGCCGAAGCACAACGCCCAGTGCCCGGTAGACTAATTTGCATATAGCAATCTAAAGTAAATTGTGGAACAAGACATCTACTATGAGGCATACAGGTAAGGCTACTCTGACCATCGTATTACTTGCATGCCCATAGTAATTGCTTAAAAGGGTCAAAGGGGGGACACATTACCTTTAAAGAGAAAAGTGAGAAAATTATTAAAACTAAAGTGATGTTGTTTTACAGATGTTCGGAGAAAACTCAAGGGCTAGAGACAAGTTAAACAGAGCAAGTTTATAGCCTGCAGATCATTTAGTAGATCACAAAAAGTGAGTACACACCTCACATTTTTGTATTTTAGTATATATTTCCACGGGACAACAATGAAGATATGATACTGTGATACAATGTAAAGTAGTCAGTGAGCAGCTTGTATAACAGTGTAAATTTGGTGCCCTCTAAATAACTTAACACACAGTACACTTCTATGTAAAAATGGACACATTGTGCCCAATTAGCCATTTTCCCTCCCCATTGACATGTAACTCATTCATGTTACAGGGTTCAGGCTTGAATTGGGAGCCGGTGTGCTAAATTTGGGGTTATTGCTCATACACTCTCCCATACTGGTCACTGGAAGTTCAACATGGCTCCTCATGGCAGAGAATTAACAGAGAGGAGTAGAGAGGCGTGATTAATGCTGCGCCAAATGATCACTGTTCAACTGTCAGATTAACATGTCTTTATTGTTGGCATAGGTCTACGTGTTTCAGGAGCTCTGCTCCCTTCCTCAGTACCGTCAAGTACCAAAGAAACATCAAATCGATTTGATGTTTCTTTGGTGCTTGATGGTCCTGAGGAAGGGAGCAGAGCTCCTGAAATGCGTAGACCTATGCCAACAATAAAGACACGTTAATCTGACAGTTGAACAGTGATCATTTGGCGCGGCATTAATCACGCCTCTCTACTCCTCTCTGTTATCTGCCATTTGGGTGGCTGCAGCCTTGATCAAAGCTATACACGCGAGTAAAGTAGTTGTGACTGTCACAACTGCATCTGGTGAGTATATTACTCCCCTCTCCTCACCCCGCATATATTGGGGTAATACCCTATCTGCGCTTTTATTTCCACAGTTTTTTCTGCATGGCAGAGAATTCTCTGAGGATCTGAAAAAAATAATTGTTGTTCTATATAAAGTTGATTTAGGCTGTAAGAAGATTGCCAACACCCTGACACTGAGCTTCAGCACAATGGCCAAGACAGTACAGCGGTTAAACAAGACAGGTTCATTTCAAGACATTTAAGTGCTGCCAGCATTGCTGCAAAGGTTAAAGGGGTGACGGGTCTGTCTGTTAGTGCTCAGACCATGTGCCGCACACTGCATCAAATTGGTCTGCATGGCTGTTGTCCCAGAAAGAAGCCTCTTGTGCAGATCATGCACCAGAAAGCCTGCAAAAGTTTTCCTGAAGACAAACAGACCACAGGACATTGGATTTCTAGACCAAGACAAACATATTTGGTTCAGATGGTGTCAAACATTTGTAATGATAACCATGTGAGGAGTATAAACAAAAGTGTGTCTTGCCTACAGTCATGCATGGTGGTGGGAGTGTCATCATTTGTGCCAGCATGAATGATGCCAACTCTGGGGAGCTACAGTTCATTGAGAGAACCATGAATTAACACATGTACTGTGACATACTGAAGCAGAACATGATCGCCTGCCTTCATAAATTTGGCCGTGGGGCAATATTTCAACATGATAATGATCCCAAACCCACCTCCAAGATGACCCCTGCCTTGGTAAAGAAATTGAGGGTAAAGATGCTGGACTAGCCAAGCATGTCTCCTAACCTAAGCGCTATTAACCATCTGTGGAGCATCCTCAATGGAAGGTGGAAGAGCGCAAGGTCTCTAACATTCTCCAGCTCTGTGATGTCATCATGAGGAGAGGAAAAGGATTCAAGTGGCTCCTGAGAAGCTCTTGTAAAGTTTATGCCCAGGAGAGTTAAAGCAATGCTTGAGCATAATTTGGCCATTTTCACTTATGGGGTGTACTCACTTTTGTTGAAAGCGGTTTAGACATTAATGGCTGTGAGCTGAGTTATTTAGAGGACACTAACTACTTTACATTTTATCAAAGTGTCATATCTTCAGTGTTGTCCCATGAAAAGATATAAAATATTTGCAAAAATGAGATAGCTGTACTCACGTTTATGATATACTGTACCTTAGAGAGTTTTCAGGGAAATAGCTTTAGAAGGACTGGAAGAGACCAAGACAGTTGAGTTGGAGTACTCCTCCATTGTGTAGTTGATGCAAAGAGCTGGAGTTGTTGTGGTGCAACAATAAAAATCAACAGTGAAAGCAGAACTGGTAGGAAAGTCTACACTTCATTTGGCGGAAGACGTCTGCCAGATAGAATCCACTACCGCTTTTTAAGACCTCTGGATTTTTGCATCAACCACTTTAAATTTAGGATATACAGAGCCAAAAGAAAAAGGCTCATAAAACTGAGCAAATGCAAAAGGACCTTGCAAAATTGAGCAGGTATCAGGTATTCCGATGACACTACTAATAGCAATGTGAGACCAACTATAATGTTTTAGGTCAAGGTCATATATTGATCATATACAGTTGTGGTCAAAAGTTTTGGAACTAACAAATTTTGGTATTCACCAAGTTTTCTGCCTCAATGCTTTTAGATCTTTTAGTTGGATGTTTCTATGGTTACGGAGTACAATAGTAGCACCCCTGAGCTATTCAGGGCACTACAAGGAACTGCATCCTCTTGGGGATGCAGGACCTACCCCCTGGGACCTGGAGTACCAGTGCCGATACCACCAAAGCACAATTAAAATCCTAGTTCTCCACTTCACACCAGGGCTAAAGGGTTAATCAAGTAAGGGGATAGTCGCCTAGAGTTAGGAACCAGTCCTGGGATTAGCCATCCTGGTAGGAGGGGACTCACACGAGGAGACAGAGAGAGAACTGTGGCACACAGACAGGTGTGCGGACGTGCTCGAGCTGAGTCCGTGCACCCGGGGGCACAGGAGAAAGGTCGCCAGGGCGCGTACGGATAAGTACCACTGGGACTGGAGCATGCACGGGGCCCCGGACGCGAGATCCAGCACCAGTTCTACATGGCTTGATAATCACCTGCATGGTGTGGACACTTTCATGGACTTCACCGAACCAAGTAATCCGGGGGCATCAGCAGTAAACTAGGATCGGGGTTCGGACACTTACCTCCCCATAGGGTCCGCACTGCCCGCCGTATGGAGAAGGAGACTGATACCCCAAAAGGGACAGTTGGTACCCAAACGCTCTGTGCTACGGGGACCCAATCGACAGAGAGTGCCGGGGACAGAGCAACCTGGGTCACTACGTTGGCACTGATACTCCATGGGACCTTAACCAGTCATCCACGGGTCAGAGTAAGTAGAGACTGTTGGTTTCAACCTTGTGTGGTCTCCGTTATTGCCCCTTCACAACTCCCAGGCACAGCCTACCTGCGGAGGGCCCAACATTATTGCCGCAACCAGCAACAGCCCTGGGAGTACCCACGTTCTGCAGCGACGGTTCTCCACCCTTAACCGCAACCTGCAGGTGGCGTTACGTACACTAACTTTCATCCCTACTTAAAATAATTCCCCCTTTACAAGAGAAGCCCCAGGGCACAAGATCGGGCAACGGCCACCAGAATGATATTCCCATTTGCAACCGCCCGGGACCGAGTACCCCCTTCCCTGGGCGACACACAATTATCATAATTTGATGTTTTTAACTTTTTAACAAATACATGAAGTTTAAACAAGGATTCAATATTTAGAAAGTTAACCCTTATTTTTGAAGACTTCTGCCCCGTAACCTGGCAGGTGGATATTATCTGCTGTCAATCCAGACTGATGACCCATTCCTACCTAATCAGTGCTTGGAGTTATTCACAATTTCTGAGTTTTTATTTGTCCACTCGCTTTTCAGGATTGACTACAGTTTCTTAATGGGGTTGATATCTCTAGAGTTTTCTGGCCGTGGACCCAAAATTTAAATGTTTTGTTCATCAAACCCAAACATCAGCGGCCTTCATTGAATACCTCTGCATGGCATGAGAAACTAAAATATTAAAGTCTGAAGTGTTAAGAAATGGAGCTTGTAAAAAATGTATAGTTTTTGTGACCTTTGTTTCAATTTTCTCAAAAATTTTGAAGAAAAGTTTGTCGACTAGAAAGTAAAGTTGTTCCAATGCTTTAACGTAAATCTGTGGTCACTGCACAAGTAATTTGACTTATTTGATATGTAAAAAGCATAGCAAAGGGCATTTGATTCAGATATAATAGCAGTTGTCCTTTGTAACTCATTCACATTAAAGTGGTACCATATTTTGATAGAAAGTAATGATGAGTGAGCATTAAAATGCTCAATTGCTCAGTACTCGAATCAAGCAGCTCGGATGCTCAGATGGGCATGACTCAAGTAACAAGCATAATGGAGGTGAATGGGAAATTAGAGCAGTTTTCCAGAAGATCCTCCCAGGAGGTTTATTGGTGCAGGAAAAGGATGGAAATGGCACTCAAATGTAAAGGGGAAAGCATAGGAAAGATGCCAGGATGCATCTCTGACTCCCAGGTCGCTGCTGGGAACTACATAAATAAATAATTTTAAAAAATGACTTGGGGTCCCCTCTATTTTTGATAGCCAGAAAAGGTAAAGCAGACAGCTGGGGACTGATATTATCAAGCTTCGGAAGGCCCATAGTTATTTGGCTCTTCTCAGCCAATAAATAGTAGCCCGCAGCCACCCCAGAATTGGTGCATCACATTAGCTTCACCAATTCTGACTTTTTGCCCTGGTTTGGGGGCAATTGGGGTAATATTTTTTTGGGTTGTTATTAATAATGGAGTGGCATCTATCAGACATAATTATTACTAACCAGTAATCCAAAAAACCCATACACACCAGAAAAAAATAGTTTATTTTTATAAAGACTCCCCCATACTATTCATCTTTCACCAATTTATTATTTTCTCATAAAGATCCTCCATCGTAGTCCACATTCCCGGACTGTAAATAGCAGAAAACAGCTATTCACAGACACTGGGTAGTGATGAGAACTCTCATCCGCGTTGCCAGGTAGCCGGCGACTCTGATGAGAGTTATTGTCACCATCCGGCGCCTGTGTCTTTGATTTTTGTGGTGGTGATGATGCGTGATGACACTGCAGCCAATCACTGAGCTGGATGTTTTGCGCCATTTACACAGGCAAAGCAATTCAGCTTAGGGATTAGCAGCAGCTCTGATGACGTGACTCCACACCTGCAGCCAAACAACAGAGACAAGTTCAGCATCAGAGAGCTAATGCTGGACCCTAGGAGAGTAAGTAGGTCACATTTTTTTTATACCTATCTCAGTGTAAGACCGAAAGTTTCCTAAAAAAAAAATGACAATCTCTTGAATTCTCTGTACAAGTTCAGGCATACATTGTACCCATAGAAGCAGTCCAAAAGTTTGGAAAGAGAAATATCCGTATTTGTCAACTCTTCCAGAACATTGAGAACCAAGAGAGACCCCCTAGACTTGAAGAGTCAGTAGATGTTTTGGACACATGCAAAAGTTACTGGAATCCAGCAATTATGAAAATTCCTTGTGTCTGTGGAAAGCGGGTAATGAAATGTGAGAGTAGAGGAAAATTGAAGGAAATGGGCATGTAAGGACACAAACTTTAACATTTTACCAAGATACGCCATACCTGTGAAGGAGGATGCTGGCCCAAGGCTGCGTGGGCGCCGCTCTCCTTTGCCAAGGAGACTCTGTGCGCGGACCTGTCTTCGGGTGGGGTACATGACACTTACTTGTTGCGTAAGGCCGGTGTCCGTCACCCCTGCTCTTGGTCCTCGATGTAGTTAACCTTTTCACGACACATTATCATGTTAATGCCTGCCTGCTGCCGCCAGCAGCGATTGATGCACATCTCAGCTGATTTGAACAGCTGACATGTGCAGCTATCAAGCACGAGTGGATTCGCTACCCACTCGTGCCTGTTAGTCCCTTACAGAGCGCTGTGAAAATGTCACAGCGCAATGTAATAGCGGGACACGGTAAGCATTCACTTACCCGGCTCCATCGCAAGTCACGTGATGTGATTACATGGATCCGATGGTTGCCATGGTAGCACAGGGTCATGTGATGACTCCTGTAGCTATCATGAGTCACTTCCTCTTATACCCGGCACACTGTCGTTTGTAATAGGAGAGCTGCTTTTCTGCAGATCTCAGCTATGTAGCTGTGATCTGGAGAAATGGAAGAGCAGTCAGACAGCTGATCATTATAGTCCCTTAAGGGTACTAGTAAAATAAAAAAAAGTTAAAAAAAAGTTTTACAAAATTAAAAAAAATAAATAAACCAAAAAGTTAAAAACACCCCCCATTCGCCCCATTGATAATTAAAGGGTTAAAAAATTAAAAAATGTACACATATTTGGTATTGCCGTATTCAGAAACACCCTATGAATCAAAATATAAAATCAATTAATCTGATCGTTAAACAGTGTAGTGGCAAAATATTTCAAATGCCAAAATTACATTTTTTGGTCGCTGTGAATTTATGCGCAAAATGTGATAACAGGCGATCAAAACAGAGCTTCTGTGCAAAAATAGTACCGTTAAAAATGGCAGTTAAAGATGCAAAAAATGAGCTGTCACTGAGCCATAGATCCCAAAAAATGAGAACGCTACAGATCATGGATAAATGGCACAAAAAGTGAACCATTTTTTCTTTACAAACGTCTGAATTTTTTTAACCCCTTAGATAAAAGTAAACCTATACATTTTTGGTATCTACGAACTCGTATCAACCTGAGGCATCACTCCTACACATAAATTTTACCATATAGTGAACACGGTGAATAAAATATCCCAAAAGCAATCATGCAATTGATCTTTTTTTTGCAATTTTTTTCCACTTGGAATTTTTGGGCCATTTCCAGTACACTATATGGTAAAAGTTATGATTTCATTTAAAAGTAGAACTCGCGCTGCAAAAAAATAAGCCCTTATATGGCAAGATTGACAGAAAAATAAAAAAGTTACGGCTCTCGGAAGAAAAGGAGCGAAACCCCCCAGAAAAATGGAAAATCGCCCGGTGGTGAAGGGGTTAAATACGCAATAATAGAGTTCACTTAGCAAAGCAGTGTTGTTTACTTTTATTTTTCACACCATTATGACAGACTTGGCCTTCCTTTCTCTATCTGTGTCGTACTACTCTTCATGCTGTCCCCTGCTATCTTGGAGGGCTTCTTCATTACTTCGGGGCCTGTTCCTCCTTACCCTTACTACTGCACACCTTCATCTGCTTCTGGACCCCGACAGCTCTCTAACTAGCAACTCTCTAAGCCCACTGGGGTAAGTCGTAGGCTCCGGACCTCCAGAGGTTACTTTGGGGTTCCCTGACTGGCTTTTACACTGAGGCCACATCTCACTTTGAACCCACTTCTTGACTGAGTTGACTACCTTATCTAACACCTCTTCTAAACTCTCTCTATTGCCACCTAATCTGACCCCTGGATTCAACCTTTGATAACCTGCTGAACAATCCCAGCTCCACTACATCCCAAAGGTATCCTCCTCTAAAACACTTAAATATCAACACATGCATTTATAATATACTAGCTGTAGTACCCGGGCGTTGCCCGGGATAGTAGCTATCTCTCTTCGAGTTTCTGTCTGTCTCTGTCTGTCTGTCTCTGTGTGTCTGTCTCTGTCTGTATCAGTTTCTCTGTCTGTCTCTGTATCAGTCTCTCTGTCTGTCTCTCTCTATCTCTGTGTCTCTATCTCTGTGTCTCTCTCTTTCTCTGTGTCTGTCTGTGTCTGTCTGTCTCTCTTTCCCCGTCTGTCTCTTTCCCCATCTGTCTCTTTCCAGGGCTGTTTCTTTCAAGGGCTGTCTCTTTCCAGGGCTGACTCTTTCCGGGGCTGTGTCTTTCCAGGGCTGTCTCTTTCCCCTTCTGTCTATTTCCCCTTCTGTCTCTTTCCCCTTCTGTCTCTTTCCCAGGCTGTCTCTATCCCAGGCTGTCTCTTTGCCCGGCTGTCTCTTTGCCCGGCTTTCCAGGGCTGTCTCTTTGCCCGTCTGTCTCTTTATCCGTCCGTCTCTTTGCCCGTCTGTCTCTTTGCCCATCTGTCTCTTTGCCCGTCCGTCTCTTTGCCCATCCATCTCTTTGCCCGTCTGTATCTTTGTCTGTCTGTCTGTCTCTATCACTCTGTCTCTTTCCCTCTCTGTCTCTGTCTCTATCTCTCTCTTTCCCTGTCTGTCTCTGTCTCTGTCTCTATCTCTCTGTCTCTTTCCCTGTCTGTCTCTGTCTCTGTCTCTATCTCTCTGTCTCTTTCCCTGTCTGTCTCTGTCTGTGTCTCTGTCTCTATCTCTCTGTCTCTTTCCCTGTCTGTCTCTGTCTATGTCTCTGTCTCTATCTCTCTGTCTCTTTCCCTGTCTGTCTCTGTCTCTATCTCTCTGTCTCTTTCCCTGTCTGTCTCTGTGTCTCTGTCTCTATCTCTCTGTTTCTTACCCTGTCTGTGTCTCTGTCTCTATCTCGCTGTCTTTTTCCCTGTCTGTCTCTGTCTGTGTCTCTATCTCTCTGTCTCTTTCCCTGTCTGTCTCTGTCTGTGTCTCTATCTCTCTGTCTCTTTCCCTGTCTGTCTCTGTCTCTATCTCTCTGTCTCTTTCCCTGTCTGTCTCTGTGTCTCTGTCTCTATCTCTCTGTTTCTTACCCTGTCTGTGTCTCTGTCTCTATCTCGCTGTCTTTTTCCCTGTCTGTCTCTGTCTCTGTCTCTATCTCTCTGTCTCTTTCCCTGTCTGTCTCTGTCTCTGTCTCTATCTCTCTGTCTCTTTCCCTGTCTGTCTCTGTCTGTGTCTCTGTCTCTATCTCTCTGTCTCTTTCCCTGTCTGTCTCTGTCTCTATCTCTCTGTCTCTTTCCCTGTCTGTCTCTGTCTGTGTCTCTGTCTCTATCTCTCTGTCTCTTTCCCTGTCTGTCTCTGTCTCTGTCTCTATCTCTCTGTCTCTTTCCCTGTCTGTCTCTGTCTGTGTCTCTGTCTCTATCTCTCTGTCTCTTTCCCTGTCTGTCTCTGTCTATGTCTCTGTCTCTATCTCTCTGTCTCTTTCCCTGTCTGTCTCTGTCTCTATCTCTCTGTCTCTTTCCCTGTCTGTCTCTGTGTCTCTGTCTCTATCTCTCTGTTTCTTACCCTGTCTGTGTCTCTGTCTCTATCTCGCTGTCTTTTTCCCTGTCTGTCTCTGTCTGTGTCTCTATCTCTCTGTCTCTTTCCCTGTCTGTCTCTGTCTGTGTCTCTATCTCTCTGTCTCTTTCCCTGTCTGTCTCTGTCTCTATCTCTCTGTCTCGTTCCCTGTCTGACTCTGTCTGTGTCTCTGTCTGTCTGTCTTTTTCTGTTTCTCACTCACACATAAGCTTCTTATAGTAACAGTTTATTTTGTTCCTATAGCAACCACTGACCGTTGCTATTAATAGCCCGTATCTCCCAGCTCCATTAAGATTAATGGAGGCAGGATTTTTGGGAGTAACTGTAAAGCGCGGGGTTTATTTTTCCCATCAAAATATAGTCTATGACGTTCCCTGGGTCACATGGGGCGTCTGTGCAAAATTTCATGATTGTAAATGCGACGGTGCAGATTCCTTTAGTGGAGATACCTACATACACACATATATACATACATACACTCAGCTTTTTTATATTAGATGACAGTAATTACATAACACATAGTATGGTTACAACATGGGTGCACTGCCCACCTATTATACATGTATGGTGTAAGTTGGTAATGGGTGTATGGAGTTTACTCACCCCATATCCTGCAGGTAATGCCTATGTGTTACAGCCAGGACCTGTCTCTAACAGCTTAGCTCTGCCTGACTGTTAACTTGTTAAATGTAAATAACAACACTCCAGCATGGGGGTGCATCATTCCATGCGCCCATCGGCACACTCAAGACACAATCGCAGGGCAGCAATGAGTTACTATGATAGCTGGGGGTCTTTTGAAGACTTCCATGCTTGTCTGTAGAGAGTTCCCTTGAAACTCTGCCTATGGTCGGACTTCAAAGGATACCGTGATGTTTACTATATGAAGCAATATTGTGATATTCTAATACTGTTCCATAAATGTGCAAATCACTCCCCTTTTCTCACATTTAAAATAAAGGCAATAACAATGTTTTAACAATAAAATGGAATCACCGAGCCCAAAGAAGTCTGATCTATTAAGATACTGTATAAAATAATTATCCCTATCGGTAAACAACTTAGAAAATTAAAAGACCCAATTTGTGAGGGGGTTTGTCACTACAATACCGCAAAAAATGCTGTAACGTAACAAGCAATCAAAATGTCATATCTATCCCAAAATGGTCTCAATTAAAACATCATCTTGCCATTAAAAAAAATAAGCCCCCACATAGCTCCAGTAGCAGAAATGAAATCGTTATTGGTCTCAGAAAATGGTACACAGTAATTTAGTTTTTTTAAAAATTGAGATTTTATTTTGACCATTAAAATAATTTTAAAATGTGCACAAGTTTGGTATTGCCGTAATCACACTTTTGAGGAGAAACATATTGCCAGGTCATTTTTACCACACAATGTACGTTGTAAAAACAATTCCCAAAATCTAATGTCATAATTACATTTTTTTCGGATTTTCTCCAAACTTGGAATTTTGTTTTCAGTTGTCCAGTACACCCCTGGGTCCACAGCTACTTCAGTCCTGCATGGCTCAGGATTGGGAGTCCATCCTTCTCATGAATGAAAAAAGGTGCATTGATCTAGCAGTGACAAGGTAGACCCAGGTTGCTGATAAAGGTAATCCAAATTTTTATTACCAAATTCCGTTAAAAAATACAAAGACCCAGTAAGAACAGGAACAATTGGTATCAGCAGACAAAAACGCAGATGGGATTACGCGTTTTGGCGGTGACACCCGCCTTCTTCACGGTCCTAACTTCAGGACTGTAAGGACCTTTAAGAAGGCGGGTGTCACTGCCGAAACGCGTAGTCCCATCTGCGTTTTAGTCTGCTGATACCAATTGTTCCTGTTCCTACTGGGTTTTTGTATTTTTAACGGAATTTGGTAATAAAAATTTGGATTACCTTTATCAGCCACCTGCTTCTACCTTATCATTGCTGAATCAATGCACCATTTTTTCATATATATATATATATATATATATATATATATATAAAAATATATATATATATATATATATATATATGTACCGTATTTTTCATTTTATAAGACCCCTGGATTATAAAACGCACCTCAAATTTGAAGGAGGAAAATAGGCAAAAAATATTTTTTACTGTTAAAATGAGGGTCCATCTTATAATCCTAGTGCCTCTTATATAAGCTTACCAGGTGGAAGCGGCGGTGGTGGAGCAGCTCAGGAAGGTCACAGGAGGCAGGGTAGGCGTTACTGTGGGCTCGGAGGAGGGGGTGTCGTGGGTCAGGAGGGTCGGTGATGCTTTGGGCTCGGAGCAGGAGGTGTCGTGGCTCAAGAGGGTCAATTATGAGGAGGGTCAGCGATACCGCGGGCTCTTGGGGCGTCACTGCGGTAGCGCCATTAATCTGCTGAAGGGATCGGAGGAAGAGGTGTCGTGGATCAAGAGGGTCAGTGTGTGGCAGTGGAGGGTCAGCAATACTGCGGGCTCGTGGGGTGTCGTGGCGGGGAGCAGCATTGATCTGCCAGCGGAATGCGGGCTCCATTGAATCGCCGGCAGTTGACATGATGGACTTCAAGAAAATAGCCGTGGAGGAAGTGTATGTGCAGATTGGTCTCCGTGGCTATTTTCTTGAAGAGCATCGCGTCAACTGCTGGTGATTCAAAGCAGCTGGCAGATCAATGGCACCCACCGCTGCGACACCCCACGAGTCCGCAGTATCACCGACAGTTTGCTGCTGCACACTGAGCCTCCTGAGCTGCTCCACTGCAGTGACACCACCTCCGAGCCCTCCGTATCACCGACACTGAGCCACCACTGCCACCCCAGTAAGACATATGTGGTTTGCAAGACGCATCCCCATTTTTCCCCCAGTTTTTTGGGAAAAAAGTGTGTCTTACAAATCGGAAAATACGGCATATCTATGTGGATAGAAAAGAAAGTTATGGCTCTTGGAAAAAGAGGAGAAAAAAACAAAAACTAAGAAATGGAAATTAGCCTTGCAGAAAAGAGTTAAAAGATGGTGTGTCTACCTAGGTTTTGGATGCCAAACCTATAATTTGGGAAAGTATTGAGCATTAGGTTATTTTCTGTGTCCCTGATTAGGCAGCTTGTACATTGCTCTTCCATGTATACAATTTCTTTGGTGAATATTTACCTATTAAATATATTGGGAAATACGAGCAAAAAAAAAAAATAAAGTAAATAATATCACTTTTTAACCATATACTTCTGTTCTAGAGGTAAATGCATAAAAAAGTAGGAGCTGTTTTTTGTTTTATTTTTAATATGCAATTTTATTATTATGTAGTTAATCCTTCCTGACATCTGTGCACCGTGTATAAGTGCACATCGCTCAAACATTAGAAGTATATATCACTACGATAACATCTACAAGCATCTTCTCTGTTCCATTTAAGCATGTATATGACGGCAGCCAGACTTTGAGAGCTCCACTCAACATTATATTTGTTTTTGTACAACAACCGGATGAGGTCACTGCACCCTGTGTCCTTCACCACAGTTATGACTTACTCAGAAAAATTGCATTTACTTCTGGGTCCTCCAGAGAATTAAAGCCCAGTTTCTCTAAAGTAGAAACCAGCACTTTCCTGCAGGTGTTCGACTGTACTGGTCATGTCACAGAGAGCAATCAGACATTCAATCAGCACACCAGGGGCTGCCATCTTCAATAAACTTTCAAACTTTTATTATATGAATAGAGAGTAGTAAAAGGCGACCTGCTCAGTTTTTTTTTGCCAATTTTTACATGCATTTTTCAGTCATTTCTAAGCTTTTTCAATGCTTTCTATTTTGTTTTAGTGCCTCTCCTTGTTTTCTGTTTTTTTTTTAAATTATATTTTTAAAATGACATATTATATAATTTCTAATGTAAAAAATGTTGCAAAAATGATGCAAAAACACAAGCTTTGGCACTTTAACTAAAATGGACGCATTAGATTAACCCTTGGAGGGTTAATCTAACAGATTTAAAATGGTTGTTTATTATTTTGATACTGATGAATTACCCTCAAGATGAGAGTTTTTTGTTTCAAAAAAGTATTGGAAAAACTCGAGGCGTCACTACCATATTATTTTTCCCCCCATTTTGGGAAGGATAAAACAGACTTCAGGGGCCAGGTTTAAGCTCCTAATAAATATAGTAAAGTCTACTATGTTCTGTTCACCACTCTATATAGCCAGGAGAATATCTTCCCAGACCTGCAGATAGTGATGTGTGCTGCCACAGGAACGACGAACAACATCGTACCTGCAGCAGCAACAATAATCGGGATTACAATGACTGGACAACGATCAACGATATGGTGAGTATTTTTGATCGTTAACGGTCGTTCGTGTGTTTCACACGCAACAACGTCGCTAACGAGGCCGGATGTGCGTCACGAATTCCGTGACCCCAACGATATCTCGTTAGCGATGTCGTTGTATGTAAAGCCCGCTTTACACTTCCACAGGTAACCCACGGTTCCTGGAGTCCTGGTTCCATACTCCACAGACTCTCACTCCTATTACAGCACTCCGTTGTTACTTCAGGTCTTTCTGTACTTTCACTCTCAACTCCTTCTCTCTCTCCTCACGACTCCTCTACTCCTTCCTTCACACTCCTGTCTCTCAGTAGACTTCTCTAAACTGACTACTTCCTCTCGCCAACTTTCCAAACGACCACTGGCCCCTCCCCCTCAATGAGTCTCTCCCTACAGATTGGGTGGCGACTATCCAATCAGTGACCATCCCTTTTACCTGTTGCTAGGCAGTCTCCCAGTCTGGAGTTGGGGTTGTGTATGTAGCCTGAAGGTGTACTGACTGGCACGGATATTCCGGGGTTTGGGTTTCCACATTCACATTTTGTGGCACCTGGTACCGCAGGGTTGCTACATTCCTCCTTAGTTAGCTCCAGCACGTCCGCGGGCTGCAAAAATAACAAGGTACATTTTGTTTGAAAATTTTGTAAACAATAAATATCAACATTCTTCCCATGCAGGGGAGGTATTGCTTGAACCATTGCAAACTTTTGAGCACTTCCCCATCACCCAACACTCAAAGGTCCTGGTTCCAAAACCCTCTAGGAAGAAGGTCACCGGATTCCATGGTGACCAGGTCTCGGCCGACTCTACCGCAGACCCTTCCTGCAACCATCCGCTCCTTCGTGGTGGTGTCACTTAGGGTTCTTTGGTGAGGTAGTACTCTGGTATGGGCACAATTGTGCAACTATATACAGATAAAAAGTTTTTGTCACATTCAGTCCTGTGACTGTAGGTCCATGATTTATTAAACCGTAAAATTATGCAGTGCTATGCAACATCATGAAAAACAACAACTGTAACACACAACCTGGTAACCTGGTAACAGTTGCCATTCATTTTAACATTGGGAGCTAGAATTTGAGGAGGAGGCGGGGACTGGTACCACTGCAGTGCCCTCCGTTGGACACACTTTCATATCCAGGGCATACCAGCCCCGCTCCCCATGATGCTGGGTGTAAGTGACTGTGTCACCTGGGTGCAACTCCCGACCAGGGTGTCCCTTCTGAAGGTGGGCCATCACATCTCGCCGGGTCACGAAGACACCGACCTGCAACCTCGGCACAGTGATGAAGCCCAACCCTTTCTTCTGGTTACTTGTCCACCACACTCTGGTGACGAATTCCGCGGTCTTTCCAGCTGGCCCGCTGCAGGCTCTCCTTTTCACGGATTTCGCGGGCCTGTACCTGCAGCTTCTGTGCTTCATGATCCTCCTGCTCCCGAGCCAACTGGTGGATCATGGCTTGGCATGCCGCGCGGAGCTCCTTGGGGACCACAGCCTTCAGCTCAGACACCCGAACTACCTGGGGAGCCGGTTGGACTGGCAAGCCTCCGTGTACTCCATTGCCAGGTCAGGAGGTGGTGCAACTTGGTCAAGTGGAATTGCCAAGGACGGGACGGCTTGGGCCTTCTTCTCCATAGAAGTGGATGTGGCATGGTTCAATCTGTCTAGTAAAGGAGCTGGTAGCACCTTCGGGTCAGTGACCAGGGTTGTTGTACCAACCCGGGGCTCGGCCGGCTGCCGAGCCGCTCGGATCCGTACTTGTCGGTGGGTGGCTCGAGCTCCTCCCGGACCCGGGGGTCACGTCGCTCTGAAGGAAAGCTGGCGCTACGTGTAGGGACTTCGGTGGGGAAGGTTCACGGCCGGGGCCGTGGCGTTTAGGGTTGTAAGTTTGTGATGCCACCCACAGGTTGTGGTGAATGTGGACACCACCGCTGCCATTGACTAGGCTCCCGGGGACCGTGTTATGCAGCCAGGTGTTAACCCCTCCATGTGCAGGGGGTGATGGTCCTGGGACCCGGTGGTTGTGAGGTGTGGGCGGGATGGTGCGGTGCGGTGCACGAGGGCACTGTTGTACTCACTATGACAGATACAACGGAGTCTCTGGTAAACCAAAAAGGATGGTGGTCGGTGCCCGCAGCTGGCTGCGCTTTTCCCCTTAATCAGGTTGGTGGTTCCCACCTTTCTCCTGCACCTCTGTGGTAGAACTTGACTGCCTATGCTTCAGCAACGGTAGTCCGCTCCCCGACTTTATATGTGTCGTGGGATCTCTCTGCCTGTGCAGTGACTTTCTATCCCCCTCAGTGGGCTGTTGCCGTCTTTCGGGTCTTGGGACGGGAAAGGACCTAAGGTCCAGACCTCAATCAGTGAATTTGACGAGGTCCAGTGTGTGGCTTCTGGTACCCTTCCTGGTGCTTCGGTTTCCAGTTGGTTCCCCGGTTCGGTACCGGCGGGCCACTACCCTGTCCCGGTCCCTTACGGTTCCCAGCCATCTTCCCGGCTCCCGCAGGCGGCAACCACCATCTGCCTCCTGGTTACAGGGTATCTGGGCTCCTACCCAGATCCCTGACAGACGTTGACACACTGCTACTACTCTCCTTCACCTCCAAAACTCAACTCCTCGTGTTCTTCCCGCCTCAGGCTATCCGAACTCCTCGGTGGGCGTGGCCAATCGCCTGGCTCTGCCCCCTGGTGTGAACGTCAAGACCTGAGAGGGGTGACTCAGGGCTTTTAGGTTGGCTGATTACACCTTTTTAGGGGCTGGTGTTTGTGCAGGGGGTCTACCTGTGACTACCTGGCTAGTCCAGGGTGTCACATTCCCCCTTGGTTTAATGCAGACCGTCTGCGGGCTGCCCGACTACATCTGGTTTATTTTTGTTTGCTGTAAAGATAAAACGGTAAAACAGAAATACAAGTATACTAAACTTTTTACAATTCAAGCAGGTTTTTGGAAAATCATCCCTTGCGGGAGGCACATTTTTTTAAACATTGCAAAATAAAACAGTTTTATTAACAGGAACGGGCCCGGGTCCTTCCAGTTGCCCACCCCAAGCAAACCTAGCCTTGATGCTGCCTCTAAGAAACAGGCAGTACCCCTTTTCCCCAGTCCACGAATGGGTCAAGGCCCGGGTAATGCCCTTGCGGGCCGGGTAAAAAGTTCCTTACCCGGCAGTCTCTCAGAGGCTCCACGTCCAGGGGACCCCTGGACCCGGAGGGTTGTCACCGGCTACCTTGGTGACGGGACCTCGGCCTCCTCTGCCGCAGGTCCTTCCTCCAGTCTGCCTCTCCGGACGCTGTGGGAACTGGAAGGTGGCCCAGGAATTATTTACAATCCCAGAAGTTATTGGGGGGCCTGCAAGTTCTCGGCCCTGTCTATGGCTTAAACAGGGTAAAACAGCAAAGTCCCAATGGGGACAGGCAGCATAGTCCCAACGGGGACAACAACTGAGGTAGCCGAGATCCGCTACCTTTTACTCCTGCTGCTTTTGTGAATCAGGTGAGAGTCTCGGGTGATTGTCATTCATTCGCACACATTTGTACATAATCAACAAGTATACCCCTTCTAGATGGCAGTTTCCCTGTACCTAAGCGGGGGCTGGCCTAGGTTAGGGCGTGTGGACCTCCGGGGGTCCCCTATTCTCAGGGAAAAGCAACGGGGGAGAGGGAACGACCAGTTCCTCTTCCCTAGTGTCAGGTATGGCGGGAAGAGACCTGCGGGGGCGTGGCGTAGATGCATCCCTGGGCGCTAGCTCGAGTGGCACACTGGCGGGCACTTGCGGCTTCATTTCTTCCACGGGTTGTGGGAACATTATTACAGGAATAATCACTGCGCCATTCTGCATAGGCCAGTCAGCTGGGAAGTCTCCCATCACTGTACGGATCACCCCTTTCTTCTCCTCCACGCTTGACATGGGCACAGGGCCCTCTTCCACCAGCTTCAGGGGACCGGGCATCTATTCAGGTGGTCCCTGGAAATGGTGGCTGTGGTTTTCCCATGGTCATGACTAATCAGATAGGTTTTTCTCATTTTCCCATCCAGTTGGCTGGATGACATAGGGGGTCCTTTCCCATTGATCATCAAGCTTATGGGTTCTCCGTTTGCGCTTCAGCACCAGATCTCCATGCCCAAAGGGAACAGCCTGAGCCCGCTTGTTGAAGCGCCGCTCCTGCTTTTCTTGACTTTGACGCAGATTCCTTTCCACATACTCTTGGATCCCTTGGTACTGCGTCTGCCGCCTGGCATCCCAATTGCCAGTGGGAGGGAGTGTTTAGAGCACTTCTACATCCATTTCCAAATCCACTGGTAGCCGTCCCGGCCGGGCCCTCATCAGGTACGCGGGGGTGCACTTGGTGGAGCTGCAGGGTATGTTATTGTATATGTCCACTAGATCAGGTAGCCTCTCCGGCCACAGATTCCGTTCTTCCAGTGGAAATGTCTTAAGGAGGTTTAGGACCAGATGGTTCATCTTCTCACACATCCCATTGGTTTGGGCATGGTAAGGCGTGGTCTGGATCTTCTTGCACCTGTAAAAGTGTCAGAACTCCTGGAACACTCCGCTTCAAAGGCCGGTCCCTGATCCGTGAGCACCTTTTTGGGATAGCCATGTGGCCGGCAGAAGTAGTCCTGAAAGCTCTAGCTGCAGTGTGGCCTGTCAAGTCCTTAACGGACACAACCACCATAAATCTGGAGTAGTGGTCGACAATTGTCAGGGCATAAGTGTCGCTGCTTCGGCTGGGCGTGAGCTTGACGTAGTCCAAGACAACCAATTCCAGTGGCTGGCGGGTGTAAATCGGTTGTAGCGGGGCCTTCTGACTGGTTTCGTCCCGCCTCCTCAGTGTACAGGGGCCACACTCTCGGCACAGGCTTCCACGGACTCTCACATCCCGCTCCAATTAAAACCGCTCCTTCAACAGCATTTTCAGCTTCTTCCAGCCGAAGTGGCCTGCGCATCATGGCAGGCCTGCAGGACCTTGGGTACGCATGCCTGGGGCACCACCAGCTGGTGAACCTTCTCGTGTTTCTTCGGGTTGATCGATCCCCTATAAAGCTTCCCTTGATACAGGTACAGCCGGTCTCTCTCTTTCCACAACCGCTGGGCTTCAGAGGGAGCTGCGAGGTTCATCCGGGAAGAACCCTTGGCAATCATTCTCTTGACCAGTTGAACTGCAGGCTCCTGATCCTGGGCTTCCTGCCACCCGTGGCTGAGCAGCGGGTCAAAGTTCACCTGCTGCTGGTGAACGCAGGGCTTCTCACCTCGGTGCCGATGGAATGCGGGCAGTTCGATTTCCTCCAAGGTGTCTTCCTCCATCCCTTCATCAGGTAATTGGGGCATCTGGGACAGCGCGTCCGCGTTGGTGTTCTTGCGGCCAGCCCGGTATTTGATGGTGAAGTCGTAATTGGACAGCTGCACCATCCACCGCTGTTTCATGGTGCCCAGCTTGGCTGTATCCAGGTGCGTCAATGGGTTGTTGACCGTATAGGCTGTAAACTTCGCCGCTGCAAGGCAGTGTTTAAACCTCTCCGTTATGACAAGGGCCAGGAACTCCAGCTTGAAGGAACTGTAATTCTCGGGGTTCCTCTCCGTTGGCCGGAGCCTCTCCGACTGGCGTAGGCGATCACCTTCTCTTTTCCATCCTGTATTTGGGACAGGACCGCACTCAGGCCCACATTGCTGGTGTCGGTATAGAAGACGAACGGTAGGCTGTAGTCAGGATAGGCCAAGATTTCTTCCCCTGACAGGGCCGACTTCAACTTTTGAAAAGATTCCTCGTGCCCCTCACACCAGACAAACGGGGGTCCGGAGGATCTACCATTCTTGGTCTGCCCCACGAGGAGGTCTTGCATGCGTGTACCCTTTGATGAAACGGCGGTAGTAGCCCACCAGGCCAAAAACTGCCTTACCTCTTTCACCGTGGTTGGTCACGGCCAACTCTGGATAGCAGTAATCTTCTTAGGATCTGGGGCTACGCCTTCTGCGCTCACTACATGCCAGAGGTACTGCACCTTGGGCTTCAACAGATGACACTTGGAGGGTTTCAGCTTCATCCCGTACTTGGCGAGGGCTGCAAACACTTCCAGGTGCTCCAGGTGAGCTTCATACATCTTGGAATACACATTCACGTCGTCCAAGTACAGCAACACCGTCTCAAAGTTGAGATGTCCAAGCAGCACTCCATGAGCCTCTGGAAGGTTCCCGGGGCATTGCATAGCCCGAATGGCATACTGTTAAACTCACAGAGTCCCATGGGGGTAGCAAACGCAGTCTTCTCGCGGTCTTCCTGTGCAACCGCCACCTGCCAGTAGCCACTAGTGCGGTCTAGGGTGTAGAAATAATTAGCAGTCTTCAGCGCAGCGAGCAACTCCTCAATACGGGGAAGAGGGTATGCATCTTTATGAGTTATCTGGTTGATCTTCCGGTAATCCACGCACATTCTCATGGTACCAGCCTTCTTCCTCACCAGTACCAATGAGCTGCCCAGGGACTACAACTATCCCGGATGACCCCTGCCTCCTTCATGTTCCTCAACATGTCTTTAGCGCACTGGTAGTGTGCAGGTGGGAATGGCCTGTACCTCTCTTTAAAGGGTGGGTGCATACCCCCTTAACTCTCCCAAAATCTAGCAGGACATAACACCCGCAGGGCATCAGGCTTCCCATCATACTGGGGTAACCAGACAGCACCGGGCACATAGGGCAAGGAGATTAACATTACCTGGAGCAAAGGCCTACCCCTCTCCTGCGACCGGAGCGAGCGCCGCCGCATTCCATCACCGTGCACATCCGTGTGTGCCGCCACCCCAGCGGCCGGTGCCACTCAGCCATCGAGATTGGGCGCGGACCTCTTCCCCACTTTTCCCCCTTGGTCTTTTCGGGTTAATCTGCTTTCTTTCTGTTCAGCTTCACTTTTTAACCGCACACACTTCTGCACCGCTCTGTTCCCAGGGGGCAGGGCTTCAACTCTCGCGCTCTTTTCACGGGAAAGACGGGTCTGGCGGGAAAACTCACGCCAAGGGATAGTGACAAGATGGCAGATTCTGAAATTTTTCAACGGGTCACCGCTGACTTGTACTTCAAGGCGCACTTCCACCGGTAAGTGGATGGGTTCAATCCTGTTCGTGACGCCAGAAGAGTCGATGTGTACCGCCCCGGGGCTCGGCCGGCTGCCGAGCCACTCGGATCTGTACTCGTCAGTGGGTGGTTCGAGCCCCTCTCGGGACCCGGGGGTCACGTCGCTCTGAAGGGAAGCTGGCACTACGTGTAGGGACTTCGGTGGGGAAGGTTCACGGCCAGGGCCGTGGCGTTTAGGGATGTAAGTTCGTGACGCCATCCACGGCTTGTGGTGAATGTGGACACCACCGCTGCCATTGACTAGGCTCCCAGGGACGGTGTTATACAGCCAGGTGTTAACCCCTCCGTGGGCCGGGGGTGATGGTCCCGGGGTCCGGTGGTTGTGAGGTGGGGGCGGGATGGTGCGGTGCGGCGCGCAGCCCGAGGGCACTGTTGTACTCACTATGACAGATACATCGGAGTCTCTGGTAAACCAAAAAGAATGGTGGTCGGTGCCCGCAGCTGGCTGCGCTTTTCCCCTTACTCAGGTTGGTGGTTCCCACCTTTCTCCTGCACCTCTGTGGTAGAACTTGACTGCCTATGCTTCAGCAACGGTAGTCCACTCCCCGGCTTTATATGTGTCGGGGAACCCGTTTGCCCGCAGGTGCTGGCCCGTGGGATCTCTCCGTCTGTGCGGTGGCTTTCTATCCCCCTCGGTGGGCTGTTGCCATCTTTCGGGTCTTGGGACGGGAAAGGACCTAAGGTCCAGACCTCAATCAGTGAATTCGACGTGGTCCCCGCCTCAGGCTATCTGAACTCCTCGGTGGGCATGGCCAACTGCCTGGCTCCGCCCCCTGGTGTGAACGTCAAGACCTGAGAGGGGTGACTCAGGGTTTTTAGGTTGGCTGGTTACACCTTTTTAGGGCCTGGTGTTTGTGCAGGGGGTCTACCTGTGACTACCTGGCTAGTCCAGGGCGTCACATTGTCACTGTTCCACTGTCCGGGATGGAGGCGGTGCGGCCTGGACATCGGCCAGGAATGGTGGCAGTGGAATGTCGGTCAGCAACTTGGGATGCGGGTGGTATTGCGGCACGGTCAGACGCCTGGGATGGCACGGGTTCCTCTGTGGTGCCCTGGGCAAGCCAGGACTTCACAAGCACTACACCAACACACTCCACACTCCCGGTCAGGCACACCGAAGTCAGACAAAAACCCTTGTTGCCTTCCTCCAGGGGCTGATGTCCACACCAAGGGGTGGGCCAGGCGGTTGGTCCCGCCCACCGAGGCGTTCACAGTCCTGGAGGCGGGAAAAGTAGAGAGTTGAGTTTTGGAAGTGAAAGTGAGAGGAAGGAAAGTGGTAGAGGAGCAGACAGAAGTGGTCCGGGTGTGTGGCCCGGATGGATCAGCAAGGTTGGCAGACGGTGGTGACCGTCTGCAGGAGAGGCCTATTGGAGCTAGCCATAAGGACCGTGGACGGGCGGTGGCCCGGCGGTACCGGAACGCAAAGAGAAGCCAGCACCATCCGGCAGGGGCTTACGGACCCCAACAAGGCTAGGAGTCGGCGTGAATTTGTCAAATCCGTTAGCGAAGGGAACCTCCTGGCTTTCCCAGCAGCCAAGTCCCGACAGAAGGCAACCGTCCAACCGAGAGAGGGAAACACAGTCACCGCCAAGGCTAAAGTTCCCAGGGCCAGAGCCTGCGGGCAAAAGGGGCTCCTTCAGCGTCCTTCAAGCTGGGGAGCGGGTTACCGGTGGGAACCCATTGGAACCGTACACACTACACAGGTGCAGGGAAAGGCAGTCACCATCAACTTGCCGGGAGGAGAAACACCGCAGCCATCTGTGGGACCCGTCCATCCAGCCGTTTGTTTTACCGGAGACTCTGTGTATATCATTGGCTGAGTGAGTACCACCGTGCTGTGCGGCACAGCGCTGCCACCGCGACCCTGCACCTCGTCAGGCCCCGTAACCCGCCTGCAATCCATCCCTACCCCATAACCGGGGCCCCGGGACAACCAACCCCCTACCCACGGAGGGGAGAACTAACATCCAGGCTGCTCCCTGTCATCGCTCCTGGGATCCCCGTCCAGAGCAGTGGTGGTGTCACCAATCTCACCACAACCGTGGGTGGCGTCACGGACAATATCAAATCCCCACAATCAATCCCCACCCTTTTCACTCACGGGCGAGGAACGCCGCTCGAGTCCCCAGGATCCGGCCCACTGCTCGAGCCACCACCGAGCAGCAGCCGCAGCAGCAGCGGCCGGACCCGAGCAGTGGGAGAGCGCAGCGTCCCCTCCTCCGCCCGCGACAACTTGGCGTCACGAACAGGATCTTACCGCTCTGCCATCTGGTAGAGGTGCGCCTTGTGACCGCAGGAGGTGTCCGGCTGAAAATTTGGAGAAGCCGCCATCTTGGGCGCGAAAAATTCCCGCTCGAGCGTCTCCTCGAGCAGTGGAGGCGCGAAGGCCTAAACCCTGCCCCTGTAGAGGAGGAGCCGGAAAGAGACTAAGGGGGACGCGGATGGAGAAATGGCGGTGTCCTCGAATTGGAGCGCGGGAGTACCCACTACCGGAGCGTCTAAGCTCTGGGAGCACCAAGGAGGGGTAGCCTTTGAAGACTGCGGCCCGGCTGTGCTCCCTGCCGGGACCGCTGCGTGGCTGGAGCGGGAGCTGGGCTGGTTCTGCTTGAAGGTGAGGGCGCAGAGCCTGCAGCAGCTGCTGGACTGGAAGGCGGAGATGCGCAGGATGGTTGCCGTAGTGGGGCCCGTGAGCAAGGGGCCACTGCGGCCGTGCTGCGTCACGACCAGTCCACCCAAACCCCAGAACCAGCCCTGATTGCATGGGAGCCGGGGGCCGGCACCGCAGCTGGCGGTCCAGAGAGAATGTCGCTGATGGAGGAGGGGGTTCCGACCACGCTGCCACCGCCACCGTTCTTAATGGCCGTCAGTGGTTCTGGACTGAACTGTCTGTGGAATGAGAACCCGATGTACCGACCGGTCCCCGAGTGGGCCGACCCCCTGCGGTGGTAGCCGCTCCAAAATCAGCGGAGCCCCGTTGCAAGTTGTCCCCGTTGGGACCACCAAAGTACTGTTTGAAAGTTTTAACCAATGATAAGTAAATAATTACCAAGAAGTTACCTGATTGAAACTTGATTTGAACCGGTCGTTGCCGGCAACTGGTCCCCGTTGGGACCCCTTACAAACCACTGCGTAGAAACTACTACGGAGAAGCCCGAGAACTGGCAGGGCAACCACGAACTTGTGGTCTGTAAATAAAAATGTTGGCTTTACCGTAACCGCCTCCAGAGAGGCTGATTTGGAGGATGGGCCTGGAGGGAAGTGATGGCCCAGGCCCGCCACTACCGCAACCGGTGGCAATCCTCTGGGGGTTTCAGGGGTTCCCCATGGACGTGGGTCCCCTGAAAAGGACAGAACCCGCTCGGGTAACTTGTGCTGGACTGGGGTCAAGGGGTGCTGCCCATTTGCTTAGGGGCAGCATCAGGGCCAGGTTGCTTGGGTGGGAGAGAGCGGAAGCCGAAACCGTTTAGTAACGTTTAAGTACACATGCCTCCCGATGTGGGAAGAAGTTAATATATTTGTAACCTGTTTTACCGTTTATCTTTCCAGTTTGTGAAAATAAAACCGGTGATGGACGGGCAGCCCGCGGACGGTCTGCATTTTGCTAAGGGGGAATGTGGCGCACTGGGCAAGCCAGGACGTCACAAGCACTACACCAACACACCCCACAATCCCGGTCAGGCACACCGAAGTCAGACAAAAACCCTTGTTGCCTTCCTCCAGGGGCTGATGTCCACACCAGGGGGTGGGCCAGGCGGTTGGTCCCGCCCACCGAGGAGTTCACAGTCCTGGAGGCGGGAAAAGTAGAGAGTTGAGTTTTGAAAGTGAAAGTGAGAGGAAGGAAAGTGGTAGAGGAGCAGACAGAAGTGGTCCGGGTGTGTGGCCCGGACGGATCAGCAAGGTTGGCAGACGGTGGTGACCATCTGCAGGAGAGGCCTATTGGAGCTAGCCGTAAGGACCGTGGACGGGCGGTGGCCCGGCGGTACCGGAACGCAAAGAGAAGCCAGCACCATCCGGCAGGGGCTTACGGACCCCGACAAGGCTAGGAGTCGCCGTGAATTTGTCAAATCCGTTAGCGAAGGGAACCTCCTGGGTTTCCCAGCAGCCAAGTCCCGACAGAAGGCAACCGTCCAACCGAGAGAGGGAAACACAGTCACCGCCAAGGCTAAAGTTCCCAGGGCCAGAGCCTGCGGGCAAAAGGGGCTCCTTCAGCACCCATCCAAGCTGGGGAGTGGGTTACCAGTGGGAACCCATTGGAACCGTACACACTACACAGGTGCATGGAAAGGCAGTCACCATAAACCTGCCGGGAGGAGAAACACCGCAGCCGTCTGTGGGACCAGTCCATCCAGCCGTTTGTTTTACCGGAGACTCTGTGTACATCATTGGCTGAGTGAGTACCATCGTGCCGTGCGGCACATCGCTGCCACCGCGACCCTGCACCTCGCCAGGCCCCGTAACCCGCCTGCAATCCATCCCTACCCCATCACCGGGGCCCCGGGACAACCAACCCCCTACCCACGGAGGGGAGAACTAACATCCAGGCTGCTCCCTGTCATCGCTCCCGGGATCCCCGTCCAGAGCAGCGGTGGTGTCACCAATCTCACCACAACCATGGGTGGCATCACGGACAATATCAAATCTCCACAATCAATCCCCACCCTTTTCACTCATGGGTGAGGAACGCCGCTCGAGTCCCCGGGATCCGGCCCACCGCTCGAACCACCACCGAGCAGCAGCCGCAGCAGCGGCCGGACCCGAGCAGTGGGAGAGCGCAGCGTCCCCTCCTCTGCCCGCGACACCTCTACCAGTGGAGCCGATGGGGCCAGGGAGGTATTTGCTTCTACCTGCTCCTGGCGCCGCTCCTCATGCAAGGCCCGTTTTACTTTGGCCAGCACTGCCGCTACCATCCTCCATATCTCATCCCTCCATTTGGCTGTTTGGCAGAGGAACTGGGCCCGCATCCGGATGCAGAGTAGGTCCAGTTCTTCCTCCAGCCAGGCAGCAGTCCCCACGTGTTGGGGTTGTGTATGTGGCCTGAAGGTGTTAGGGGCCCTTTGCACACTACGACATCGCAAGCCGATGCTGCGATGCCAAGCGCGATAGTCCCCGCCACCGTCGCAGCTGCGATATCATGGTGATAGCTGCCGTAGCGAACATTATCGCTACAGCAGCTTCACATGCACTCACCTGCCCTGCGACGTCACTCTGGCCGGCAAACCGCCTCCTTCCTAAGGGGGCGGGCCGTGCGGCATCATAGCGACGTCACACGGCAGGCGGCCAATAGAAGCGGAGGGGCGGAGATGAGCGGGACGACCGAATAAATCCCCCGAATCTATGGGACTGTAGTCCCGGGGGGAACTTCTTATTACTGAATACAGGGGTAAGTGGGCCCTGCTCCTGAGAGAGAGATCCCTTTTTTATCTCTCCATCCCACATCCCCATCGCTGTCTGCATGAACTCCATTCCCTTCACTATCTGGATCCTACTTTCTTTCTCTAACCATGGGAGTAAATGTAAGGGAGTTCCCAGCATATCCTGTTCAATCACCACCCATTGTTTTGAATTACCATGAAAATGCCAGTCCAGTAATCTCGTTAGGATAGCTGCCTTGTCATATAACTGAAAATTTGAGAGCCCCGCCCCCCTGTCACTTTTCTGTTTGGTCAGAGTTTTAATTCCTGTTCGGGGTCTCCTGTTCCCCCAGACAAACTCAGACAAGGCTGTCCGGATCTTGGAGAAGTTACTTAGTGGTAGCTGTATGGGTATTGTCTGAAACAAGAACCTCGGTAACACATCCATTTTTATCGCGTTTATACGCCCAAACCACGTCAATCTCTTTTTATCATATTTCTTTTAAGTCCCTGATTGTCCTTTCTAATAAGGGGAAAAAATTGTGATGTACAATTTTTGCTGGATCCCTAGGTACCATAACTCCCAGATATTTTAAAACTGACGGTTGCCACTTAAAAGGGAAGTTTTGTGATACTCTCGCAAGGTCTTCTGACGATAAAGTCACGTTCATGGCCTCTGATTTGGAAAAAGTTACTTTGAAGTTGCTTAAGTTGCCAAACTCTTCAAACTCCTTGAGCAAGGACGGGAAGTATATGTGTGGTTGGGAAAGGAACATGAGAAGGTCATCTGCGAATAGAGCCAGCTTATGGTTTCCCCCCCGCCTCTATCCCGTGGATGCTTGTGTTGTTTCTCAGGGCGACCGCAAGGTGCTCCATGACTATGACGTATAAGAGGGGCGATAGTGGACATCCCTGTCTCGTTCCATTGTGGACCAGAAAGGATGATGATAGAAACCCATTTGTCCTGACTTTTGCTGAGGGTCTCGTATACAGGGACGCAATTTTACCCAAAAATTTCTGACCCAAACCCACCTGTATCAAGGCTGCCATCATAAAGCTCCAACTGACCCAGTCGAAGGCCTTCTCCGCGTCCACTGAAAGTAAACACATGGGGAGAGACTGAGCCTTCGACCGAGCCATCAGGAGGAACAATTTGTTGGTGTTGTCCCGTGCCTCCCGGCCTTTTACGAATCCCACCTGGTCCGTATGTATTATCCCAGGCAGGGACAGGGCAAGTCTGTTGGCAAGTGCTTTAGAGAAAAATTTCATATCTAAATTAATCAGTGAGATGGGTCTGTAATTTGTAACCAGCAAGTGGTCCTTTCCCAGTTTGGGGATAACAAATATGTGTGCTTCAAGAGACTGTGTTACCCACTGGGAGTTTTCAAATATGGAGTTAAATACTTTGGTCATGAACGGGGATAACTGAGTCTGAAAAATTTTATAGAACTTAGGGGTAAACCCGTCCGGACCTGGGCTTTTGCCTGAGGGAGAATCCCTGATAATAGATGCCACTTCTGTCTCTGTAAAGTCTGCTTCTAGGTTTTCAACCTCAGTATTGGGTATAGTTGGCAGGGCTGTTTTAAGTATGTAATCATTTATATTTTTCATTTTATAAGAAACACCGGATTATAAGACGCACCTCAAATTTAGAGAAAAAAGAAGGTAAAAAAAAATGGGGTCCGTCTTATTTTCCGGTGTTGTCTTACTGGAGAATGTAAAGTTGGTGACTCAGATGCTCTGTCAGCGGTCCGAGCTTCAAAGAAATGGCGTCCGAAGTCAGCGCGTGGGCAGATTGAGCTGACGGCTGAGAGCGCTATCTGCGCATGTGCCACTCCGGGCGCCATTTCTTTGAAGCTCGGACCGCTAACAGAGCATCTGGGTCACCCACCACCCTGGCTTGCTCCACACATGCACCGCAGCTTCCGCTTACACCACAGCTTCTGCTACCAGCACAGACCCCCCCACTGTGAGCACATACCCCACCGCTGCCAGCACAGACCCCACCAGCATCACCCCTGTCTCCTGTGACTCCACTCCACCACCACTGCCATCATTTTAAGCCAGAGCATCTGTGACACCTTTCGCACAGCCACCATGCTTCCACTGCCCGCACAGCCACCACAGCTCACACAGCCAGCCGGCCGCCTGTACAGAGAAGCAGCCAGACAGCCGCCCACACAGTGAGGCAGCTACCTGGCCACTTGCATAGTGAGGCAGCCACAAAGCCAACCGCCCGCATAGAGAGGCAGCCAGCCAACCGCCAGCCCGCATAGAGAGGCAGCCGACAACCCGCACAGAGAGGCACCAGGACGCCCGGACAGAGAGGCACCTGGCCGCCTGCACAGAGAGACACCCAGCCACCTGCACAGACAGCCCGCCACACAGAGAGCCACCTGCACAGAGAGGCAGCCGGATGCCCACACAGACAGCCCCCTGCGCCAATTCTCCACCTCCCAGTAAACTATATTTTCAGATTTTAAGATGCACCCCTCATTTTCCTCCCAATTTTTTGGGAGGAAAAGTACATCTTATAATCCGAAAAATACGGTAAATGTTTTTTTTTCAAGGAGGAGGGGAGAATTATAACTTCAGCTATGGTCTCTGTGATTTCTTTGTATACCTCTATTGGTATGCATAAAATGAAACAGAGTAACAAAGTCTGACATTCTACAAAAATGTATAAAAATAGGATGTGCTTATTTTACCTAGAAAACTGTAGCACTGCGCACTTTGTGTAGACTACAATCTATAGAAACTAGTACTAAAAGATAAAGGTGGAATAAGGATATTTTGTATATACAGCACTGATCACTTTTACTATTATTTTCTTTTTTTGCCCAAATATTTGAAGTGTTTAAGCATTGCCAAACTTACATGATACGTACTGAATTCCCCGAGGTTCTTGTGTGCATAATAAGGTCTTTAGGACTTTGCTCTTGAGGACTAGACTTCCTTTCATGTTTTATTGTTGACTATGTAATCAATTGTACTTCAAAAACAAACACATTTTTCACGGTCTAATCCCGTAGACACATTTGCTTAGTGTGACCCATAAAACAGTTTCAGTGGATTGTGGAAGCATTGTTTTTTATAGTCTGATGAGATGTGGACACATTTCTGAATGGGCCTGTGTTGAAATTATAAAAATAATAATTATTACAATTTTGTAGCTTGTATATAAATTATTGTATTCTTCTTTCTATTATTATTATTATTATTATTATTATTATTATTATTTATTATTATAGCGCCATTTATTCCCTGGCGCTTTACAAGTGAAAGAGGGTATATGTACAACAATCATTAACAATACAAAACAGACTGGTATAAGAGGAGACAGGATCCTGCCTGCGAGGGCTCACAGTCTACAGAGGATGGGTGATGGTACAATAGGGGAGGACAGAGCTGGTTGTGCAGTGGTGTACTGGACTGCGGGATATGGTAGGTTGTAGGCTTGTTGGAAGAGATGGGTCTTGAGGTTCCTCTTGAAGCTTTCCACGGTAGGGGAGAGTCTCATATGCTGAGGTAGAGCGTTCCAGAGTATGGGGGAGGCACGGGAGAAATCTTGTACACAATTGTGGGAAGAGGAAATAAGAGAGGAGTAGAGAAGGAGATCTTGTGAGGATCTGAGGTTGCGTGCAGGTAGGTATAAGGAGACTAAGTCACAGATGTAAGGAGGAGACAGCTTGTGGATGGCTTTGTCTGTCATGATTAATGTTTTGAACTGGAGTCGTTGGGTGATGGGAAGCCAGTGAAGGGATTAACAGTGTGGCAAGGCTGGGGAATAGCGAGTGGAGAGGTGGATTAAGCGGGCCGCAGAGTTTAGTATAGATTGGAGGGGTGCAAGAGTGTTGGAAGGGAGACCAAAAGTATGTTATTGGGATTTTCTATAATTTACCAATTCTGAGTAGCAAGTACTAATGAAGTGTAATGGAAATGATACAAGGTTTTCTATATAGTTAAAAAATCTAAGTATGAAAAGTGTGATGTGCGTTTGTATTCAGCCCCTGAGTCAATACTTTATAGGATCACCTTTTGCTGTGATTACTACTGCAAGTCTTTTGAGGGATGTCTCTACCAGCTTTACACATCTAGAGGCTGACATTTTTGCCCATTCTACTTTGCAAATATCCGTAGCTCAGTGGATTGGATGGAGACGTCTGTGAACAGCAATTTGCAAGTCTTATCACAGATTGTCAATGGGATTTAGGTCTGGACTGTGACTGGGCCATTCACACACATGAATATGCTTCATTCTAAGGGTACCGTCACACTTTAACGACGCAGCAGTGATCCCACCAGCGATCTGACCTGGTCAGGATCGCTGCTGCGTCGCTACATGGTCGCTGGTGAGCTGTCAAACAGGCAGATCTCACCAGCGACCAGTGACCAGCCCCCAGCCAGCAGCGACGTGCAAGCGACGCTGCGCTTGCACGGAGCCAGAGTCTGGAAGCTGCGGACACTGGTAACTAAGGTAAACATCGGGTACGGTTACCCGATGTTTACCTTAGTTACCAGCGCACACCGCTTAGCTTAGCGTGTGCAGGGAGCAGAAGCCGGCACTGGCAGCGTGAGAGCTGCGGAGGCTGGTAACGAAGGTAAACATCGGGTAACCACCTTGGTTACCCGATGTTTACCTTGGTTACAGCTTACCGCAGGCTGTCAGATGCCGGCTCCTGCTCTCTGCACATTCAGGATTGTTGCTCTCTCGCTGTCACACACAGCGATGTGTGCTTATCAGCAACAATAAAAAAATGAACCAGGGCTGTGTGTAATGAGCAGCGATCTCACAGCAGGGGCCAGATCACTGCTCAGTGTCAAACAGCGAGATCGCTAATGAGGTCACTGCTGCGTCACAAAAACCGTGACTCAGCAGCGATCTCAGTAGCGATCTCGCTGTGTGTGAAGTACCCAGTTGTGAGGAATATTTTTTTTGCTGTGGGCCATGTGGAAATTTTTACCATGATTATCATATTGAAACTTCTCTACTATATTTGGTCAAACAATCAAATAACTCACCCCTACTGTGGTGGCTGGAGCTGTTTATTTGTCTTTGGTGCGCTTGTGATGTTATGGGATATTGATTGTGTTGCTTCTCACACCTCCTCTTCCAGGGTGTCTTGGACTGGATCGCTGTCAATTATTTGTAATAATAAGTTTTATTAACCATATACTTTGCACAGGAGATGCTGTGACTAATGTACACTGAGGGCACAGGACTCTAGGACTGCTGTGCATTGGGGGTTACAGGAGATGCTGGAACTGCTGTGCATTGGGGAGCACAGGAGACACTGGGGTTATTGTGCACTGGGAGGCACAGGAGAAGCTGGGGCACAGGAGACGCAGAGACTTTTGAGCACTGAGGGTGTGTCGCCCAGGGATAGGGGGTACTCAGAGCTGGGCCAATGGGGTCACTTCTAGAGGTATCACGGTGGCGTGACCCGGTCTGTGATCCCAGGCTCCACAACAAAGGGGAATATGTAAAGGAGGATTGTCTGTGACGCCACCCGTGGGTTGCGGGGATGAGATGGTGGCACCGCCGCTGCCTCTGGGGACCGTGCCCGGGACTGATGGTGTGGGGCAGCAAGGTGGGATCCCCTCCACGGGTAGGGGAGTTGTAGTCCAGGGGCCCAATTGGGAGTTGTGGTGGTGGCAGGGATTGCAGGGAGCAGGAAACTCACAGTTCGGTTGTCTTGGTGTTGGATGAAGCTAGGCTGATCTGTGTGGTCAGAAAACACAGAGTCCTTTGCAAACTAACTTGCCAAATGGCCGGTCACCGTTGGCGGGTGTCTTTGGGTCCCACACCCAGATGTACAGCCAGGGGTACTTCCTTCCACACTCTCTGTCTGTCTCTCTCTTGTCTGGACTAGTCCATTTGAACAGCCTCCAGATTGGGTCCCTCTCCTGGCGGGCTACAACCCTGTCCTGGTCGCTTAACGTTCCCCGCCAGGGGCGGACTGACCCACCAGGAGGTCGGGAGAATCCCCGGTGGGCCCCTTCTATTGATGGCCACGCCCCCCTACACCCCCTGGGCCCCTATGGATATGTGTGAGAGGGCCCCCCCCCCGGCCGGTAATTTCACTAATCATATCGGCAAATTGCCGATATGATTAGTGACAATCCCATTCCCTCTGCAGCGGCGAGCAGGAAGAGCGATCTCCCTGCCCTGCCTGCTGTCACTGTCAGTGCCGTGTGGCTCTGACTCATCTGCGCAGCGACACTGCAGGAGGAGGCAGTCTCAGAGGGATGACTGCTTTCTTCCTGTGCAGGTGCTGGCAGCATCGCGCGGCGGAGGACGGACCCGGCGTCGCCCCGGGCCAGGCTGCAGGAGCATCAGTGCGTGAGTATAGAAGGCGGGGGCCGGGGGGGGGTGTGCGGGGGCCCCGGGGGTATGTGCGGGGGGGCTCTTCTTCTTACCAGTCACCTGCCTGTATCTGCAGCCACCGGCGCATTCCTCATCAGTGTGTGCATGCCGGGCACACTAGCAGGAGGCAGCGCGCTGTGCTGTTCTGGCCCTGCTGTGTGCTGTGTGCCCGACATGCACACAGTGCAGAGGAGCGCGCCGGTGACCGCAGCTTCTTCCTATTCAATTGTATTTGCGTCTTTCAGACGTAAATACATTTGAACAGCGCGCTGGGACTGGGCCCCGCACCCGACGTGCAGCAGCGTGATGAGATCAGCACATTGCTGACGTCATCACGATGCTGCGGGCGCCACACTGGATTCATGGAGGAGCCGAAGGGACAGGTGTAATTAATGGAGATGTGTGGGGAGGGGCTGAGGACACATAACGGGGAACATTTGTGAAGGAGACACAGCTTTGTGACAGGCAGAGGAGGAGCACTGTATTCCGAGGGAGGGGGGGAGGCAGGAGTGTGTAGTGATGGGGTAGTGTAATTTGTGTCTGCAGGGGGTGGTGATGTGGGGTGCAATGTATTATTAGTGATGAGCGAGCATGCTTGTTACTACTCGGTACTCGCACGAGTATCACTGTACTCGGTCTACTCGGCGGGGACCGAGTAATCTCGCGATACTCGAGCTGTACTCGTGGTCTTCATTTCTGCATGTTGGCGCTCTTTTGAGAGCCAGCCCTCATGCAGGGATTGGCTGGCAGACCACTGCAATGCCACAGCCCTGTTAGTTGTGGAATTGCAGTGATTGGCCGGCCTGGACAGCGTGACCGAGCCTTTATACCGGCGGGCGCGCTGTGCTCTCCTCACAGCTATCCAGACAGTCAGTGCAGGGAGAGTGTCGCTGCTTCAGGGAAAGGTTTGCGGCCCTTTATAGCTATTTCCGTAGCAGGGCTGCAAACAGTGTGACCAAAAGTCCTTCTCAGGACTATTCTAGTTGTATACAGGCAGGCAGGGTATAGCCAGGTCAGAGTACAGTAGCAGAGTCCTTCTCAGGACTATTGTTGCTGTATACAGGCAGGGTATAGCCAGGTTGGAATACAGGCTAGTGACCAAAAGAGTCCTTGTCATGACTATTGTAGCAGTATACAGGCAGGCAGGCAGGCAGGCAGGGTATATAGCCATTCCTAGTGGTGACCGTATACCAGCCTTCATCATATCTGGGGCTGGTGTACACAGTCTAAAACAGTCCTGATAGTGTCAGACTTCTCAGTAATTGTCGCTCCTAAAAACCTGTTAGGTTCTTAGTGCGTCCGTGCTTGCATTTAAAAACCGCACGTGTGTGCCTGTCGGTGGCAGCGTACAGGTGCACTTGTGTGCATTTTTACCAAACTATTATATAACGCACAAGTGTAGTGTATAATACACGTCAGTCAGCAGTGGCTGATAGTGTCAGAGTTCTCGTCATAAATTTTTTCTCCTAAAACCTGTGTTAGGTTCTTAGTGCGTCCGTGCTTGCATTTAAAAACCGCACGTGTGTGCCTGTCGGTGGCAGCGTACAGGTGCACTTGTGTGCGTTTTTACCAAACTATTATATAACGCACAAGTGTAGTGTATAATACACGTCAGTCAGCAGTGGCTGATAGTGTCAGACTTCTCGTCATAAATTTTTTCTCCTAAAACCTGTGTTAGGTTCTTAGTGCGTCCGTGCTTGCATTTAAAAACCGCACGTGTGTGCCTGTCGGTGGCAGCGTACAGGTGCACTTGTGTGCGTTTTTACCAAACTATTATATAACGCACAAGTGTAGTGTATAATACACGTCAGTCAGCAGTGGCTGATAGTGTCAGAGTTCTCGTCATTAATTTTTTCTCCTAAAACCTGTGTTAGGTTCTTAGTGCGTCCGTGCTTGCATTTAAAAACCGCACGTGTGTGCCTGTCGGTGGCAGCGTACAGGTGCACGATTTGCACAAACTTTGATATAACGCCCAAGTCTAGTGAATACACGTCAGCACAGCATTGCAAAATGCGCAAGGGCGTTGGCAAGGAACAAGGAAGTGGACGTGATGGTGGTGCAGGCAGAGGCCGAGGTCGTGGGCAAGCTCTAATTTTGCCACAACAAAGGGCCACATCTAGTCGCTCGCACGTCCTGTCCCAAATTCTTGGGGACCGCAGCAGTACACCGCTCTTGAACCAAGACCAGTGTCAACAGGTTGTTAGTTGGATAGCGGATAATGCTTCCAGTCAGATTGGCACCACCACAAACACTCTGTCTTCCACACGGTCAAGTGTCAGTAGCCGTGATACTGCACCGCACATTTCAGAACCTGATCCTCCTTCCTACCACAAGGCTGAGTACACGTCCTCGGACATTAATGATCCCACACTTGGACACTCGGAAGAGCTGTTCACGTTTCCATTCGCACATTCTGGCTTCTCGCCAGCTCATGTTGAAGTGGGTCATGAGGAGATCGTATGTACAGATGGCCAAATATTTGAGCAGCCATGTTCTCACGAAGTTGGCAACGTGTCTCAACAAGGGGTGGACGATGATGAGACACAATTGTCAGCAAGTCAGGAGGAGGAGCAGGGTGCGGAAGAGGAAGACGACGTAGTGGATGATCCAGTAACTGACCCAACCTGGCAGGAGGATATGCAGAGCGAGGACAGCAGTGCACAGGGGGAGGGAGGCGTAGCATCCCAACAGGCAGTAAGAAGCAGGGTGGTGGCCCCAGGCAGAAGTCAGGCAACCGTTCCCCGGAACAACAACACGACACAAGGTGCCTGTACAAATGTTAGGTCTTCCCGAGTCTGGCAGTTTTTTAAGTTGGATCCAGATGATTCTAAAAAGGCCATTTGCAACACCTGCCGTGCCAGCATCAGCAGGGGTACCAAAACTAGCAGCCTGACCACCACCAGCATGATCAGGCACATGTCAGCCAAGCACCCGACTTTGTGGGAAGTACAACAGAGTCGAGGAGCAGTGCTTGCTAATGTCACTGCTACGTCTACTCTGGTTGTGCATGCGAGCCAATCCCCTGTCCATGCTGCCTGCGAACAAGCCTCCTCCGGTCCTGCACCTGCAGTTGCCTACGCAGAAATAACACCATCATCAAGCACGTCCTTGTCCCAGCGCAGCGTTCAGTTATCCATTCAGCAAACCTTTGAACGCAGGCGCAAATACACTGCCAACACCCCACATGCCACAGTTCTAAATGCTAACATTTCGCGACTGCTTGCACTGGAAATGTTGCCTTTTAGGCTGGTGGAGACAGAAGCATTCCGCGACCTGATGGCGGCAGCTGTCACACGTTACTCGGTCCCCAGCCGCCACTATTTCTCCCGGTGTGCCGTCCCCGCGTTGCATAACCACGTGTCACAAAACATCACATGTGCCCTGAACAACGCTGTTTCACCCAAAGTCCACCTAACCACAGACACGTGGACAAGTGCTTGTGGGCAAGGCCGCTACATCTCGTTGACGGCACACTGGGTTAATATTGTGGAAGCTGGGACCCAGTCTGAGCGAGGGACGGAACACGTCCTTCCCACACCAAGGTTTGCAGGCCCTACCTCAGTCAGTGTTTCACCCACACTCTACAGCTCCGGAATGTCATGCTCTTCAGCCTCCTCCTCCTCCTGCGCATCCTCATCCACTATACCCTCCACACCAGTCCCAAGCTGGAAGCACTGCAGCACTGCCTCGGCGAAGCGGCAACAGGCTGTGCTGAAGCTAATCTGCATAGGTGACAAACCCCACAATGCAGAAGAGCTGTGGACAGCTCTGAAACAGCAGGCAGATCACTGGCTCACACCTCTGAACCTAAAGCCAGGAAAGGTCGTGTGTGACAATGGCCGGAACCTGGTGGAGGCTTTGAGGCGAGGCCAGCTGACACATGTTCCATGCGTGGCCCATGTGCTCAACCTCGTGGTTCAGCGGTTTCTAAAGTCATACCCAGAGCTGTCTGATCTGCTGGTAAAAGTTCGCCGCCTGTCTGCACATTTTCGAAAGTCACCTACTGCTTCAGCCGGCCTTGCCGGCTTTCAGCGCAGTTTGCATCTTCCGGCTCACAGACTGGTGTGTGATGTCCCCACGCGTTGGAATTCAACTCTGCACATGTTGGTCAGGATATGTGAGCAGAAGAGGGCAGTTGTTGAGTACCTGCATCACCTAAACCGTCGGGAAATGGGTCAAACTCCACACATAACACCTGAGGAGTGGAGATGGATGTCCGACCTATGTACCATCCTCCAAAACTTTGAGGACTCCACCAAGATGGTGAGTGGTGATGACGCCATTATTAGCGTCACCATACCGCTACTCTGCCTTCTAAAATGGTCTCTGCTCAAAACCAAACATGATGCATTGCAGGCGGAGCGCGATGAGTTGCAGCAAGAAACAGTAGTGGGTGTGGGTGATAACACACAGCCCAGCCTCGTCTCATCACAATGTGCAGTGGAGGACTATGACGAGGAGGAGGATGAAGACATGGAGCAAATCTCCGGCCAAATTGAGGATATGACATGCACACCAGTCATATCCTCGGTTCAGCGTGGCTGGCCAGAGGACAGGGTAGATGAGGAGGAGGAGGAGGAGGAGGAGGAGGAGGAGGACAGCATGTTCAGTCAACGTGTTGGTCAGGCTACTGAAGTCCTGGCTGTTAAGAGTCTGGCGCACATGGCTGACTTTATGGTAAGCTGCCTGTCTCGTGACCCTCGCGTTAAGAACATCTTGGCCGACAATCATTACTGGTTGGCAACACTGTTAGACCCACGCTACAAGGAGAACTTTATGTCTCTTATTCCCGAGGCGGAGAGGTCAACCAAAATGCAGCAGTTCCGGAAGGCCATAGTCACGGAAGTAGGCAAAGCATTCCCCTCACAAAACGCTAGCGGCATAGGTCAGGAATCAGTGGACAACCAAGGCGTACAGCCGAGAGAGGCACAAGTCCAATCCGCCAGAGGTAGGGGAACAGTCTTTAAGATGTGGGACAGTTTTCTCAGCCCCTCACGTACCACAGCCCCTGAGGTGCGGGGTAGTGCCACAAGAAATCCTAAGTTTGCCCAGATGCTCAAGGAGTACCTTGCAGATCGAACAACTGTACTCCGACATTCCTCTGTGCCTTACAATTATTGGGTATCCAAGGTGGACACGTGGCATGAATTGGCTCTCTACGCCTTGGAAGTCCTGGCCTGCCCTGCCGCTAGCGTTTTGTCAGAGCGTGTTTTTAGTGCCGCAGGTGGAATCATTACAGATAAACGCACCCGCCTGTCAACTGAAAATGCTGACAGGCTGACTCTGATCAAGATGAACAAGGGTTGGATTAGGCCAGACTTCACCACACCACCAGCAAATGAGAGCGGAATTTAAAGTTTGTAACGGGAATTTGCCATGTACCTCCAGTCACCCATGGGTACACACTTCTGGACTTTGGATAATCGCTGGACTGCTCCTCCTTCTCCTCATGCGCCACCATGATGACCGTTACAAGAGTTAGGCCTTTGTTTCAGGTATACCCCCAGTGGTAAATTTTTTCGCCCATTCTTTGCAGAATGGACATTACAACGACAGGAGACCCGCTCCTTTGCAATGGGAACAATGTTTTGAGGCCCTCATGCACGTCTCTATCCAGGGACAACGTGGAGCCTCCCAATTTTTGGCTGCCCTGCCAAAGGGCTATACTACAAAAGACCCACTTCCTGACAATGGACACTTAATGTTTTGAGGCCCTCATGCACGTCTCTATCCAGGGACAACGTGGAGCCTCCCAATTTTTGGCTGCCCTGCCAAAGGGCTATACTACAAAAGACCCACTTCCTGACAATGGACACTTAATGTTTTGAGGCCCTAATGCACGTCTCTATCCAGGGACAACGTGGAGCCTCCCAATTTTTGGCTGCCCTGCCTAAGGGCTATACTACAAAAGACCCACTTCCTGACAATGGACACTTAATGTTTTGAGACCCTCATGCACGTCTCTATCCAGGGACAACGTGGAGCCTCCCAATTTTTGGCTGCCCTGCCAAAGGGCTATACTACAAAAGACCCACTTCCTGACAATGGACACTTAATGTTTTGAGGCCCTAATGCACGTCTCTATCCAGGGACAACGTGGAGCCTCCCAATTTTTGGCTGCCCTGCCTAAGGGCCATACTACAAAAGACCCACTTCCTGACAATGGACACTTAATGTTTTGAGGCCCTCATGCACGTCTCTATCCAGGGACAACGTGGAGCCTCCCAATTTTTGGCTGCCCTGCCAAAGGGCTATACTACAAAAGACCCACTTCCTTCCAATGGGCACTTCAGGTTTACAGGCCCTCATGCATGTCTCTATCCAGGGACAACGTGGAGCCTCCCAATTTTTGGCTGCCCTGCCTAAGGGCTATACTACAAAAGACCCACTTCCTGACAATGGACACTTAATGTTTTGAGGCCCTCATGCACGTCTCTATCCAGGGACAACGTGGAGCCTCCCAATTTTTGGCTGCCCTGCCTAAGGGCTATACTACAATAGACCCACTTCCTTCCAATGGGCACTTCAGGTTTACAGGCCCTCATGCACGTCTCTATCCAGGGACAACGTGGAGCCTCCCAATTTTTGGCTGCCCTGCCTAAGGGCTATACTACAATAGACCCACTTCCTTCCAATGGGCACTTCAGGTTTACAGGCCCTCATGCACGTCTCTATCCAGGGACAACGTGGAGCCTCCCAATTTTTGGCTGCCCTGCCTAAGGGCTATACTACAATAGACCCACTTCCTTCCAATGGGCACTTCAGGTTTACAGGCCCTCATGCACGTCTCTATCCAGGGACAACGTGGAGCCTCCCAATTTTTGGCTGCCCTGCCTAAGGGCTATACTACAATAGACCCACTTCCTTCCAATGGGCACTTCAGGTTTACAGGCCCTCATGCACGTCTCTATCCAGGGACAACGTGGAGCCTCCCAATTTTTGGCTGCCCTGCCTAAGGGCTATACTACAATAGACCCACTTCCTTCCAATGGGCACTTCAGGTTTACAGGCCATCATGCACGTCTGTATGCAGGGGCATTGGTGAACCTCACAATTTTGGACTGCCCTGGCAAAGGAAAATACTACAAAGACTCACTTCCTCAAAATGGGCACATTAGACTCAGAGGCCTTTATGTACGTCTCTTCTCAGGGACATCGGAGTGCCACACAATGTTTTACGTAAAATCTTTCATGTAGTAATCTCAAAAAGTAACATACATTAGCTCTATCTCACTATTGGTTATGTGCCCTTAACATTTCCGCCATGAAAATTCATTTTGGTGTCATTTTGGAAGGTTTTCTGGTGAGTCCGTAAAAATGGCGTAAAACGCGGACTAAATTGTTCACAGCTGTGACTTTTGAGTGATAAATGCTTCAAGGGGTCTTCCCCATGCTGTTGCCATGTCATTTGAGCACTCTTCGGAGACATTTGTGCCATTTTTAGTGTTTCTACATGCTGCCGGTGGTCATTTCACAAAAATACTCGGGTCTCCCATAGGATAACATTGGGCTCGTTGCTCGGGCCGAGTACACGAGTATCTTGGGAGGCTCGACCCGAGCTTCGAGCACCCGAGCTTTTTAGTACTCGCTCATCACTATGTATTATGTCTGAGGAGGGGGTAATGGAGGGTGCATTGTATTGTATGTGGGGGAGGGGTAATGGAGGGTGCACTGTATTGTGTATGTGTAGGGAGTGATGGGGGGCTGCATTGTGTGTGTGTGTAGGGGGTGATGGGGGGTGCATTGTATTGTGTGTAGGGGGTGATGCATTGTGTGTGTGTGTGTGTGTTTGTAGAGGGTGATGGTGGGGTGCATTGTGTGTGTGTGTGTGTGTGTGTAGGGTGTGATGGGGGATGCATTGTATTGTGTGTGTGTAGGGTGTGATGGGGGATGCATTGTGTGTGTGTGTGTGTGTGTGTGTATGTAGGGGGTGATGGAGGGGTGCATTGTGTGTGTAGGGGGTTATGGGGGTGAAGGTGTGTGTGTGTTTGGAGGGGTGCATTGTATTGTGTGCGTGGGGAGATGGTAATGGGGGGTGCATGGTATTGTGTGTGTGTGTGTGTAGTGGGTGATGGGGGGATGTATTGTATGTGTGTGTGTGTGTGTGTAGTGGGTGATGGGGGATGTATTGTAGTGTGTGTGTGTGTGTGTAGGGGGTGATGCATTGTATCGTGTGTGTGTGTGTGTGTGTGTGTGTAGGGGGTGATGCATTTTATTGTGTGTGTGTGTGTGTGTGTGTATGTAGGGGGTGATGGGAGGTGCATTGTATTGTGTGTGTGTGTAGGGGTGATGGAGGGGTGCATTGTGTGTGTGTGTAGGGGGTGATGGGGGGTGCATTGTGTGTGTGTGTGTGTGTGTGTGTGTGTAGGGGGTGATGCGGAGTGCATTGTGTGTGTAGGGGCTGATGGACGGTGCATTGTGTGTGTGTGTGTGTAGGGAGTAATGGGGGTGCATTGTGTGTGTAGGGAGTAGTGGGGGTGCATTGTATTGTTGGTGTGTGTGTAAGGGGTGATGGGGGGTGCATTGTATTTGTGTGTGTGTGTAGTGGGTGATGGGGGGATGTATTGTGTGTGTGGGGGTAATGGAGCGTGTATTTTGTGTGTGTGTGTGTGTGTAGGAGGTGATGGGGGTGCATTGTATTGTGTGTGAGTGTGTGTGTGTGTGTGTGTAGTGGGTGATGGGGGATGTATTGTATTGTGTGTGTGTGTGTGTGTGTGTAGGGGGTGATGCATTGTATTGTGTGTGTGTGTATGGTGTGATGGGGCTGCATTGTATTGTGTGTGTGTGTGTGTGAAGGGGGTGATGGAGGGGAGCATTGTGTGTGTGTGTGTGCGTAGGGTGTGATGGGGGGTGCATTGTGTGTGTGTCTGTGTGTGTGGGGTGATGCGGGGTGCATTGTGTGTGTGTGTGTAGGGGCTGATGGACAGTGCATTGTGTGTGTGTGTGTAGGGAGTAATGGGGGTGCATTGTGTGTGTGTGTGTGTGTGTGGAGTAGTGGGGGTGCATTGTATTGTGGGTGTGTGTGTGTAGGGGGTGATGGGGGGTGCATTGTATTTGTGTGTGTAGCGGGTGATGGGGGGGATGTATTGTGTGTGTGTGTGGGGGTAATGGAGCGTGTATTGTGTGTGTGTGTGAGGGTAATGGGGGTGCATTGTAGTGTGTGTGTGTGTGTGTAGGGGGTGATCGGGGGTGCATTGTGTGTGCGTAGGGGGTGATGGGGGGTGCATTGTATTGTGTGTGTGTGTGTAATGGGGGTGCATTGTAGTGTGTGTGTGTGTGTAAGGGGTGATCGGGGGTGCATTGTGTGTGCATAGGGGGCGACGGGGGTGTGTGTGTGTGTGTGTGTGTGTGTGGGGGGGGTTATGGGGGGTGCATTGTATTGTGTGTGTGTGTAGGTTTGGAGGGGGTGATGGGGGGTGCATGGTATTTGTGTGTGTGTATGTAGTGGGTGATGGGGGGGATGTATTGTGTGTGTGTGTGTGTGTGTGGAGAGGGGCGCGGAGTCATTAATAGAGTTACATTTAATTCTCAAAATTTTCGTTTCATTCACCTTTTCTGTTCTAATATTTTACAATGTGAACGACCATGGCTTGCCCCCCCCCCAGTTTTGATCCTGGGTACGCCCATGCACAGGCCTGAGTGGGCCCCGGCACCCAGCCTTTCAATCGTAAACTTCAGTGATCGTACAAGTTCTGTATGATCACTGAAGTTGTCGCAGTTGCAGGACCTTTAGTGACATCACATGTGTCATGTGAGTCCTAGCGGTGCACTGCGGGAGTCCCCAGGCGTGCACCAACTGCGCCGGCATTCAGATGTATGCGCGTCTTTCAGGCGCGCAATACATTTGTACAGTGCGGCCGGTGACAGTAGGGAGAGCAGCTCTGCTCAGCCCCGCAACGTACCGTCATCGCCAGGGCTGCAGAGGAGCGCGCCTCAGTCCTGCACCGACATCATCATCACCGGGGCCGCAGCTGCAGGGATGAAGAGGAGGACGCACAGGCACAGGTAAGCGCTCCAGAGGAGCCGAAGATGTACTTTTATATGAGGGGCTGCGGGTGGGGGAGGAGCAGTGTTATTTTACAACTGGCATTAAGAAGCAGTGGGGGACTTTATGGAGCATATTATGGGGCAGTGGGGGACATTATAGGGCAGTGGGCGACATTATAGGGCAGTGGGGGACATAATAGGGCAGTGGGGGACATAATAGGGCAGTGGGGGACATAATAGGGCAGTGGGGGACATAATAGGGCAGTGGGGGACATAATAGGGCAGTGGGGGACATTATAGGGCAGTGGGGGACATTATAGAGCAGTGGGGGGACATTATAGGGCAGTGGGGGGGACATTATAGGGCAGTGGGGGACATAATAGGGCAGTGGGGGACATTATAAGGCAGTGGGGGACATAATGGGGCAGTGGGGGACATAATGGGGCAGTGGGGGACATAATAGGGCAGTGGGGGACATAATAGGGCAGTGGGGGACATAATAGGGCAGTGGGGGACATAATAGGGCAGTGGGGGACATTATAGGGCAGTGGGGGATATTATAGGGCAGTGGGGGACATAATGGGGCAGTAGGGGACATAATGGGGCAGTGGGGGACATAATAGGGCAGTGGGGGACATTAGGACATTATAGGGTAATGGGGGCCATTATGAAGCAAAATGGGGCATTATAGGTCAGCGGGGGACGTTGTGAAAGAAATTGGAACATTATAGGGCAATCGGGGACATTATGAGGCATCAAAGATTTTGGAAGGCAGCATAGTATAATGAGGAGGGGGGGATTTATACAGGGATGTAGTTGGGGGAGATATTATAGAAAGGGAAATTTTTGGGGGGACATTTTGGAAAGGGGCACTTTGTGGGGCTATTTTGGAGAGCAGGATTGTGGGGTGATATTTTGTGCAGGAAGCAATTAACAACTCCTTCTGATTCCACTTGTTTCCTCAGACATTATTAAATAAAAGGGGCCAGGATGAGGGACATAATTATTATATGGAGCCAGAATGAGGGACATATATTATTAGTTTATGGTGGCACGTGGGGCATAATTACTGTAGGGGCAAATTAGGGGACATTATTACTGATGAAATATAAGTTAATTTTGAGGATACTGTCTCCAATGGGGGGAACAAGAGTTTGATGTGGTGTAGAAATTGGGGAAATAGTGAGGAATGTGCTCTGGGAGTGATCAGCTATAGGTGACTGTTATTTTCTGCAGAGTCGCGTCATGGCAGGAAGAAGTGATGACGGTCAGTGCCGGATGAAGAGAAAAAGCGAAGATGAATAAAGTTAGCTAGAGACGTCACTGGTAAGTCAGTCACGGTATTTCTCCCTTGTATGTGGTTGTATTCGGTCACTGTTTGGTGGTAATATGTGGTCTGGTCACGGTGTGGTGGTATTTCTCCCTTATATGTGGCTGTATTTGGTCACTGTTTGGTGGTAATATGTTGTCTGATCACTGTGTGGCGGTATTTATCCCTTGTATGTGGTTGTATTTGGTCACTATGTGGTGGTAATATGTTGTCTGGTCGCGGTGTGGCGGTATTTCCCCCTTGTATATGGAATTATTGATTTTGGTATAGTGTATTGTGTTGTGTATGGAGGTCACTTTTTCTCTCTATAAGGGGGAGATTTTTTCCAGTAGAAATTAAATACTTAAACATTTAACCCCCCCCTCCCTGTCCTGCTCTGTCCTGTGACTATTACACTGCAGTAATTTTGCACTTACAGAGATTCTCCAGTGAAAACAAGTAATCACCTTTACTGAGGCCACGTTCACACACTGAGTATTCAGTGAGTTTTTTTTACCTCAGTATTTGAAGTCAAAACCAGGAGCAGTAAAATCAGAGAAAAAGTGTGTGAACGTGGCCTAAAGATAAGTGATAACTTATTCATCTGTGTGGACCGATTGCTGGGACCTGCACCGATCGTGCAACTTTTATCCCCCATTACACTGGAGCTCGTGTCCGACTCGAACCCTGATCCATTCATTCCCTCAGTGGCTGCGAGCGCTGCGCTTGTTATTATCTGGCTGCTCCACAGAGGATGAATGGAGCTGCGGTCACACATCCCACCCCACAGAGGATGAATGGAGCTGCTGTCACACACCCCACCCCACAGAGGATGAATGGAACTGCGGTCACACATCCCACCCCACAGATGATGAATGGAGCTGCGGTCACACACCCCACCTGCTGCTGCAAAAAGTTCCCCAATCTTCCGATCGGTGCGGTTTCCACTGGTCTGGTTCCACCGATCAATAAGTTATCACCAACCTACCCTGTGGATCGGTGATAACTTGTTTTCACCAAAGACCCCATTACTGCAAACGACTATAATTGTACATCCCAGTTATGGTGCACAATATAGATGTGCAGGAGCCGTCTGTGTATACAGTCAAAGCAACACAATAATGGGGATAACGCTAATGGGTGTTTATATTTAGCTGTAGGGTGGGCCCCTGGAGTCAATTTTCCTGGTGGGCCCCAGACAGCCCAGTCCGCCCCTGTTCCCCGCTGCCAGATCTCCGTCACCTGTGGCCCTCACAGCCACCTAGTCCGGTAGTCCAGGGCTCCAACCCCGGCTACCACTTTCTCTGGGGAGCTGCAAGCCTCCCCTGTCAGCTTTCCACTGGCTACAGCACAACTGACTAAATTCTGCTTTGTCACTTCCTTAACTCCTCTCGCCCCCTCCCTTTTCCTGGGGAGGGGGAGAGTAGGGCCTGTTTAGCTGGCGCACATCTGGGTGGGGATTGTGTAGCTGCCAAGGAGGATTAACTCTTTCTGTGACTACCTGGTTTTACCAGGGTGTCACAAGAGCACAGGAGACGCTGAGACTGCTGTACATTGGGGGGAACAGGAGACGCTGGCGTTGCTGTGCACTAGGAGGCACAGAAGAAGCTGGGACTTATAAGTACTGAGGGGCACAGGGGACGCTGAGACTGCTGTGCATTGGGTGGCACTGGAGACGCTGGAACTGCTGTGCATTGGGGCACAGGAGACGCTGGAACTGCTGTGCACTATGGATACAGGAGACACTGGGACTGCTGTGCACTGGAGGGCACAAATAATGCTGGGACTGATACACTGGGGGACACAGGAGATGCTGGGGATGCTGAGCACTTGGGGCACAGGAGATGCTGGGGTTGCTGTGCACTGGGAGGCACAGGAGAAGCTGGGACATCTGAGCACTGCGGAGTACATTAGACGCTGTGACTGCTGTGCTTTGAAAGCACAGGAGACACTGGAACTGCTGTGTATTGGGGGGCACAGGAGACACTGGAACTGCTGTGCACTATGTGCATAGGAGGCACTAGGACTGCTGTGCACTGGGGGGCACAGGAGATGCTGGGACTGCTGTGCACTGTGAGGAACAGGGAGGAACAGAAAATGCTGTGACTGTTGTGCATTGGGGGCATAGGAGTTGCTGGCACTGCTGAGCATTTGGGATTACAGGTGATGCAGGAACTGCCGAGTACTGGGGCACACAGGAGATGCTGGAACTGTTGAGCAATGGGAGGCACAGACAGTAATGGGGATGGTGTGGCTACCGCTCCTCTACTTCTGCAGGACAGAAGCACATCGCATGTTAATGTGGCGCCCTGGCCTAGCCAGGTCATCACAGATAACATACAAACACCCCACCCCATTAGACAGGGACACCAGCCAAACACAAAATCCTTGTTGCCTCCCTCCAGGGTCTGATGTCCACACCAGGTGGGGCGGAGCTAAGCGGTTGGCCCCACCCACTGAGGAGTTTACAGGCCTGGAGGCGGGAAAAGTGACGGTAGTTGAGTGTTGGAGTTTAAGGAGTGAGGAGTAAGCACTTGGGTGTCTGGGTTTGTGGCCCACTATGGGGAGATAAGGTATGCACACCAGTGACTATGGAAGGGGAATACATGGAATAGCAGAAACTGCTGTGTGAATACTGACATGAAAAATTCAATAGCTATTTGTAAGAATGAAATGTGAAAAATGGAACCTGCATTACTGCCATGAATATATGAATAAAGAGAAATTTAGCTACTGAATTGATCAATGCAATAGAGCCCCAACACTACGCCAAAGTATTTCTCTACGTTGGGGTCCCTAGCTTGTGTGTGTCCTCTCATGCAGTTAAAAAACTTACCGTGTATGGGAGGCTGAGACCCAGGCTATATATACGATGTGGATTGGCAATAGGTGTGTATGGGGAGGGTTCACAAACGAAAAACTACTAACATTAAGGAATAATGTTTGGAACTCCATTCTATGTCTGAACTGGGTGCAAAAAACCTAAAAAACATCACTATGGGGAGATAAGGTATGCACACCAGTGACTATGGAAGGGGAATACATGGAATAGCAGAAACTGCTGTGTGAATACTGACATGAAAAATTCAATAGCTATTTGTAAGAATGAAATGTGAAAAATGGAACCTGCATTACTGCCATGAATATATGAATAAAGAGAAATTTAGCTACTGAATTGATCAATGCAATAGAGCCCCAACACTACGCCAAAGTATTTCTCTACGTTGGGGTCCCTAGCTTGTGTGTGTCCTCTCATGCAGTTAAAAAACTTACCGTGTATGGGAGGCTGAGACCCAGGCTATATATACGAATATATAGCCTGGGTCTCAGCCTCCCATACACGGTAAGTTTTTTAACTGCATGAGAGGACACACACAAGCTAGGGACCCCAACGTAGAGAAATATTTTGGCGTAGTGTTGGGGCTCTATTGCATTGATCAATTCAGTAGCTAAATTTCTCTTTATTCATATATTCATGGCAGTAATGCAGGTTCCATTTTTCACATTTCATTCTTACAAATAGCTATTGAATTTTTCATGTCAGTATTCACACAGCAGTTTCTGCTATTCCATGTATTCCCCTTCCATAGTCACTGGTGTGCATACCTTATCTCCCCATAGTGATGTTTTTTAGGTTTTTTGCACCCAGTTCAGACATAGAATGGAGTTCCAAACATTATTCCTTAATGTTAGTAGTTTTTCGTTTGTGAACCCTCCCCATACACACCTATTGCCAATCCACATCGTATATATAGCCTGGGTCTCAGCCTCCCATACACGGTAAGTTTTTTAACTGCATGAGAGGACACACACAAGCTAGGGACCCCAACGTAGAGAAATATTTTGGCGTAGTGTTGGGGCTCTATTGCATTGATCAATTCAGTAGCTAAATTTCTCTTTATTCATATATTCATGGCAGTAATGCAGGTTCCATTTTTCACATTTCATTCTTACAAATAGCTATTGAATTTTTCATGTCAGTATTCACACAGCAGTTTCTGCTATTCCATGTATTCCCCTTCCATAGTCACTGGTGTGCATACCTTATCTCCCCATAGTGATGTTTTTTAGGTTTTTTGCACCCAGTTCAGACATAGAATGGAGTTCCAAACATTATTCCTTAATGTTAGTAGTTTTTCGTTTGTGAACCCTCCCCATACACACCTATTGCCAATCCACATCGTATATATAGCCTGGGTCTCAGCCTCCCATACACGGTAAGTTTTTTAACTGCATGAGAGGACACACACAAGCTAGGGACCCCAACGTAGAGAAATACTTTGGCGTAGTGTTGGGGCTCTATTGCATTGATCAATTCAGTAGCTAAATTTCTCTTTATTCATATATTCATGGCAGTAATGCAGGTTCCATTTTTCACATTTCATTCTTACAAATAGCTATTGAATTTTCCATGTCAGTATTCACACAGCAGTTTCTGCTATTCCATGTATTCCCCTTCCATAGTCACTGGTGTGCATACCTTATCTCCCCATAGTGATGTTTTTTAGGTTTTTTGCACCCAGTTCAGACATAGAATGGAGTTCCAAACATTATTCCTTAATGTTAGTAGTTTTTCGTTTGTGAACCCTCCCCATACACACCTATTGCCAATCCACATCGTATATATAGCCTGGGTCTCAGCCTCCCATACACGGTAAGTTTTTTAACTGCATGAGAGGACACACACAAGCTAGGGACCCCAACGTAGAGAAATACTTTGGCGTAGTATTGGGGCTCTATTGCATTGATCAATTCAGTAGCTAAATTTCTCTTTATTCATATATTCATGGCAGTAATGCAGGTTCCATTTTTCACATTTCATTCTTACAAATAGCTATTGAATTTTTCATGTCAGTATTCACACAGCAGTTTCTGCTATTCCATGTATTCCCCTTCCATAGTCACTGGTGGGTTTGTGGCCCAGGCACTAACAGCAAGATTGGCAAACGGTAGTGGCCGTCTGCAGGAGTGGTGGAGCAACACGGAACCGTAGGACCGGGGTCGAACGAAGGCCTGCCGGTACCGACCGGGGAGCGAAGTGAAGCCAGTACACACAGGCAGGGCCATCGGACCCCGACCAGGCTTGGAGCCGCCGACAATAGTCAGATCCGAATGTGACTGGAACCCCAGGGGTTTCACAACAGCAAAAGTCCCGATTGAAGGCAACAGCCCACACCGTGAGGGTGTACAGCTACCGCCTAAGGCTAGAGACCCAAGGGCCAGCGTCTGCGGGCAAACGGGCTCCTCCGGTACCCATACACCGGGGAGCGGACTACCGTTGGGAATCCATAGTAGTCAAATTACCATAAAACCCTCTTAAAACTTAACATTTAATATTGATATTTAAAAGGTACAATACCACACTATGTGATCAAAGTGAAATAGTGCACAGAAGAGAGAGAGAATTAAATTGCTACAATGTCCGCTCCCTCCTGTGTTCTACCTAACCGTGGAGGTTGGCACCCTAAAGATACGTAGTGGCGCCCCCACTCCTCGACGGCTGTCCCTGCTAATGACCCTATGAGCCCCTAGCCAAAAGATAAAGTGCAGTGCATGTAGATAAAGTGCAGTGCAAACATATATATAAAGTGATACTGTGCCAAAATAGAGCTCATAAACAGCCTCAAATGATAAGGGGCCGCAATCGTATCTCAAATGAGACACTCAATAATAGCAGGGACATATAAACTTAGCTTAAACTGCCTCAACGCGTTTCCCCATCTTATGGTTCATCAGCAGGCCGATGTCCATATGCTGTGGTATGATAAGCCTGTGGCAGTAACCGTGCTGCCAGATTCACATGATGCTAAGACCGTTGACCGTGACCGTTAGCATCATGTGAATCTGGCAGCACGGTTACTGCCACAGGCTTATCATACCACAGCATATGGACATCGGCCTCCTGATGAACCATAAGATGGGGAAACGCGTTGAGGCAGTTTAAGCTAAGTTTATATGTCCCTGCTATTATTGAGTGTCTCATTTGAGATAGGATTGCGGCCCCTTATCATTTGAGGCTGTTTATGAGTAGAGATGAGCGAACCGGTCGCGGTTCAGCTCGAGGTCGGTTCGCCGAACGGGGGTCCCGTTCGAGTTCGGTTCATCGAACGTTCGACGAACCGAACTAGAACCAATAGGCTATAATGGCAGGCAATCACAAACACATAAAAATGCATATTAAATGTACACAAACAGTTAATAAACATTGCCATAACACTTACCGGTCCCCGCGATCCCTCCTGCACTCTGTCTCCTGCCACTATTCCATCCGATGATCGCTGAATCCTCCCGGTGACCGGCACTTCCAGCAGAGAAGCAGGACCTATCGTGACGTCAAAATAGCCATGTGACCAGTCACGTGGCTATTATCTCATTGGCTACAGACTGGTCACATGACTATGACACGTCATATAGGACCTGCGAGTGCATCTCTCCGGTACACGGTGCACATTTGTGTATCGCCGTGTACCAGCGATATGCTCTAGCACACGGTCGACTCCCCGTTCCGTTAGGGACCGGCTGACACAGCCGGTCATTAACGGAGATCACCGTTGCCATAGCAACGCAGTTAGCGGTGACGTCACCGCTAACCGCGGCTCCGGGAGCATCGTTGCTATGGTAACGCGTCTGTCAGCGTTACCGCTGTTACCGCTAGCAGCACTGATCACTCACGGAGTGAAGGCTGCACGCTGCTTCCTGATTGTAGTGAGGATTGTAGTGAGGATGAGGTGCCCCAGCCCATGATGGGCTGGTGCACCTCATCCTCACTACAATCGTCACTACTACTACACTAGTGAGGATTGTAGTGAGGATGAGGTGCCCCAGCCCATGATGGGCTGGTGCACCTCATCCTCACTACAATCGTCACTACTACTACACTAGTGAGGATTGTAGTGAGGATGAGGTGCCCCAGCCCATCAAGTAATGGGCTGGGGCACCTCATCCTCACTACAATCCTCACTACAATCCTGAAGTGCAGTTTCTTCAAATTCATTTAAAGGCACTTGGAACGCTGAAATTGCTGCTTATAATTTAAGCCTCTATTAAAAACCTCTTATCAGCGCTGGATTATTGGGGATTTATTGGGCTGACAGGGGGTAATAAAGATGGAGTCTCTAATGTGTCTGTGTATTTATTTCTATTAAAGTATTTTTTCTCTGTGTGGTGTCTTTTTTTTAACCCTTTATTGGAGATTCTTAATGGCCGGGTCAAACGTGCCTGACATTAAGAATCTCTGGCTTAATACTGGCTAGTAAAACAAAGCCAGTATTAACTCATGATTACACAACAAGCCACCCGGCTCCAGGGCTGTTGGAAGAGTTGGATACAGCGCCAGATGATGGCGCTTCTGTGAGAGCGCCATTTTCTGGGACGGCTGCGGACTGAAATTCGCAGCAGAGGCGCCCAGAAACCTCGGGCTAACCTGTGCTGCGGATTCCAATCCCCAGCTGCCTAGTTGTACCCGGCTGGACACAAAAATGGGGCGAAGCCCACGTCATTTGTTTTTTAATTATTTCATGAAATAAGTGAAATAATTAAAAAAAAAAGGGCTTCCCTATATTTTTGGTTCCCAGCCGGGTACAAATAGACAACTGGGGGTTGGAGGCAGCCCGTAGCTGCATGCTGTACCTGGCTAGCATACAAAAATATGGCGAAGCCCATGTCATTTTTTTGGTGGGCAAAAAACTTCTGCATACAGTCCTGGATGGAGTATGCTGAGCCTTGTAGTTCTGCAGCTGCTGTCTGCTCTTCTCCATACAGACACACAGCAGCTGCAGAACTACAAGGCTCAGCATACTCAGCATACTCCATCCAGGACTGTATGCAGAAGTTTTTTGCTGAAAAAATTATGTGGGCTTCGCCATATTTTTGTATGCTAGCCAGGTACAGCAGGCAGGTACGGCTGCCCCCAACCCCCAGTTGCCTATTTGTACCCGGCTGGGAACCAAAAATAAAGGGAAGCCCTTTTTTTATTATTTCATGAATTTCATGAAATAATTAGAAAACAAATGACGTAGGCTTCGCTCCATTTTTGTGTCCAGCCAGGTACATCTAGGCAGCTTGGGATTGGAATACGCAGCACAGGTTGGCCTGAGCTTTCTGGGCCCCACTGCTGCGAATTGCAGTCTGTAGCCGCCTCAGAAAATGGCACTTTCATAGAAGTGCCATCTTCTGGCGCTGTATCCAACTCTTCCAGCACTTGCCTGCTATACCTGGCTAGCATACAAAAATATGGCGAAGCTCACGTCCTTTTTTTGTAGTTTTTTGGCAAAAAAATTAAAAAATGCTTCCCTGGATTTTCCATTGCCAGTGAAGGTAACACCAAGCAGTGGGGGTTAGCAGCCAGTAGCTGTTTGGATTACCCTTAGCTAGCAATACAAAAAATGCAGCAGGAGCCCATATATATTTTTTTTAATTATTTATTTAAATAACTAAAAACAAAATGGGCTTCCCTGTATTTTGATTGCTGGACATCACAGTGCTGTAAAAATAAATCTTTAAAAAAAATGACATAGCGCTCCGCGGTATTTTTGATTCTCAGCGCAGATAAAGCAGACAGCTATGGGTTGCCACCCCATCTGCCTGTCGTTACCTTGGTTGGCAATCAAAATACAGGGAAGCCTATTAATTTTTTCTATTTAAAAAATAGTTAAAAAAAAATGACGTTGGGTCCCCCCATTTTTGATAGCCAGCTAGGGTAAAGCAGACGTCTGTAGCCTGAAAACCACAGCTGGCAGCTTTACCGTGGTTGGGGATCCAATGTGGAGGTCCCCCCAGGCTCTTTTTTTATAATTATTTTATAAATATTAATAATTACACAAAAAAAGTAGGGTCCCCTCCAAATTGGATCACCAGCCAAGGTAAAGCGGACAGCTGTGGTCTGGTATTCTCAGGGTGGGAAGGTCCATAGTTATTGGGCCTTCACAGCCTAAAAATTGCAGGCCGCAGGCACCCCAGACGTGGCGCATCCACTAGATGCGCCAATCCTGGCGCTTCACCCCAGCTCATCCCGTGCCCTGGTGCAGTGGCAAACGGGGTAATAAATTGGGTTGATACTAGCTGTAAAGTCACCTGAGATCAAGCCCAGCAGTTTGTGATGTCATGGGGTCTATTAGATACCCAACATCATAAACTGTCAGTACTAACAAAAACAAAAAAATCGACAAAAGAAATTTATTTGAAAAAACAGTCCCCAAAACATTTCCTCTTTCACCAATTTATTGTAAGAAAAAAAATAAAGGGGTCCCACGACGACTCTGGACCGTCTAGAATATGGTGGGGAGACACTCAGGGAACGTATCCCCCATTTTCTAGGAGTGCGGACCCTTCATGTGAGGAGTGTGGGTGCACTGAATCTGCACTCACTCTCCCCGGGTCCACAGCAGCAGAGTCCATGTCGTAATGGTTGCTACCAAAGCTGCAATGCCCTGCTCATGAGGTAAGGGCATGCCTAATCAGGAGAACTACTGTAGAGGAAGCTCTGCTCACTGGTATATAGGTGCTCAGAGGTAATAATAGATAAAATTAGTGAGTAACCTCGGCACTCTAAATCTCCCAGACTAAGTCAGTAAGTCACAACGGATAGTAATGCAAAATCACTCTTTATTGGTCCGTATTAAGAAAAAATTTTTTTTCATAAGCATATATGTTTTCGTCCAAAACAAGTTACAAATGACGTTTCGGCCTGAGCCTTCGTCAGATTGGACTTATCTGCATGTAATCATGAAAAATGACAATAATCAGTATCACATAAGAGTGAGAGAACAATAACATAAACTCGAACAATGTAGAGGTACAATTGGGATGCAGCAAAAAAATTGCAACACAGCAAGAAATGAAACACATGATACAAATGTCATAATACAGTACAAGGACAATATAGTAATGACAAATATGGGGTCAGAGTAGGCTTAGACAGCTCTGGTACGAAAGAGATGTCAATCATAAAGTAACATGTGCTGTAGGTGTAGAGCTACACTATGCATGGCAGAGCTAATGGGTAGACCAACCATAGAAAAAGAACGGAGAAAAAGTGGAGAAAAAGTGGAGAAAAAGTGGAGGAAAAAATGGAGAAAAAGTGGAGAAAAAGTGGAGAAAAAGTGGAGAAAAAGTGGAGAAAAAGTGGAAAAAAAAGTAGAGAAAAAGTGGAGAAAAAGTGGAGAAAAAGTGGAGAAAAAATGTAGAAAAAGTGGAGAAAAAGTGGAGAAAAAGTGGAGAAAAAATGTAGAAAAAGTGGAGAAAAAATGTAGAAAAAGTGGAGAAAAAGTGGAGAAAAAGTGGAGAAAAAAATGGAGAAAAAATGTAGAAAAAGTGGAGAAAAAGTGGAGAAAAAGTGTAGAAAAAGTGGAGAAAAAATGTAGAAAAAGTGGAGAAAAAGTGGAGAAAAAGTGGAGAAAAAAATGGAGAAAAAGTGGAGAAAAAGTGGAGAAAAAGTGGAGAAAAAATGGAGAAAAAGTGGAGAAAAAGTGGAGAAAAAATGGAGAAAAAGTGGAGAAAAAGTGGAGAAAAAGTGGAGAAAAAGTGGAGGAAAAAATGGAGAAAAAATGTAGAAAAAGTGGAGAAAAAATGTAGAAAAAGTGGAGAAAAAATGGAGAAAAAGTGGAGAAAAAGTGGAGAAAAAATGGAGAAAAAGTGGAGAAAAAGTGGAGAAAAAAGTGGAGAAAAACTGGAGAAAAAGTGGAGAAAAAATGTAGAAAAAGTGGAGAAAAAATGTAGAAAAAGTGGAGAAAAAAATCGAGAAAAATTGGAGAAAAAGTGGAGAAAAAGTGGAGAAAAAGTGGAGAAAAAATGTAGAAAAAGTGGAGAAAAAATGTAGAAAAAGTGGAGAAAAAGTGGAGAAAAAGTAGAGAAAAAATGTAGAAAAAGTGGAGAAAAAATGTAGAAAAAGTGGAGAAAAAATGTAGAAGAAGTAAAGAAAAAGTGGAGAAAAAATGGAGAAAAAGTGGAGAAAAAGTGGAGAAAAAGTGGAGAAAAAATGGAGAAAAAATGGAGAAAAAGTGGAGAAAAAATGGAGAAAAAGTGGAGAAAAAGTGGAGAAAAAGTGGAGAAAAAGTGGAGAAAAAGTGGAGAAAAAATGGAGAAAAAGTGTAGAAAAAATGGAGAAAAAATGGAGAAAAAGTGGAGAAAAAATGGAGAAAAAGTGGAGAAAAAGTGGAGAAAAAGTGGAGAAAAAGTGGAGAAAAAGTGGAGAAAAAATGGAGAAAAAATGGAGAAAAAATGGAGAAAAAGTGGAGAAAAAGTGGAGAAAAAGTGGAGAAAAAATGGAGAAAAAGTGGAGAAAAAGTGGAGAAAAAATGGAGAAAAAGTGGAGAAAAAGTGGAGAAAAAGTGGAGAAAAAGTGGAGAAAAAGTGGAGAAAAAATGGAGAAAAAGTGGAGAAAAAGTGGAGAAAAAGTGGAGAAAAAGTGGAGAAAAAATGTCGAAAAAGTGGAGAAAAAGTGGAGAAAAAGTGTAGAAAAAATGTAGAAAAAGTGGAGAAAAAGTGGAGAAAAAGTGGAGAAAAAGTGGAGAAGAAGTGAAGTGGAGAAGAAGTGGAGAAGAAGTGGAGAAGTGTTTGTTCATGCCAGATGGGAGATAAATAATTTTTTACCGGCGCTGTCATTTACTGTAACGTGATCATCGGTGTACGGTGTATACCTGTGATCACGTGAGCGGGGACCGGAAAAACCGTCCTGAATCATGATCTCCAGGGTCTCAGCTAGCCCTGAAACCCCGGAGATTTTCTGACGCTGGGGGGCGTTATTCACTTATTTCTGCCTGCTGTTTATAAACGGCAGATCAGAATAAGGCTACATTAACACGACCGATCCATTTTTGCGGTCTGCAAAAAATAGTCCGTTTTTTTTCACGGGTGCATCCGTGTGGCATCCGTTTCCGTTCCGTAGACGGTCCGTATGTCATCTGTTTGTCATCCGTGTGCCTTCCGTATTTTTTGTGTACTGCAAAAAAACTGAATGAGGGTAAATGCATAAATTTACCCAGGATCCATAGCTTCATCCTACATGAGGCGGTCACATGTTCCCTCCAGTGCCATTTTGTACTGCTTTTCACAGCGTAGAGCGCTCTGGTGATTTTCTTGTGCTTGTGCACTTCATATCAGTCTTTTCTGTCATTATAATGGCAGAAAGACACATAATGTCCCACTCTCCTGCATTTTGTAATTTTGCACCCTTTGGTGCCTTTCATGTGGCACTAAGGGGTGCTTAGCTTTGTATTTAGCCAAAAAAAAGAAAAAAAAATGACGTAGGGTTCCCCCTATTTTTGTAGCCAGCTAGGGTAAAGCAGACGGCTGCAGCCTGCAGGCCACAGCTGGCAACCTCACCTTGGCTGGTAATCCAAAACTGAGGGCACCCCACGCTGTTATTTTAAATTAAATAAATAATTAAAAAAAAAAACACGTAGGGGTCCCCCCAAAATTGGATCACCAGCCAAGGTAAAGCAGACAGCTGGGGTCTGATATTCTCAGACTAAGGAGGTCCATGGTTATTGGACTCTCCCCAGCCTAAAAATAGCAGGCCGCAGCCGCCCCAGAAGTGGCGCATCTATTAGATGCGCCAATCCTGGTGCTTCGCCCCAGCTCATCCCGCGCCCTGGTGCGGTGGCAAACGGGGTAATATATGGGGTTAATACCAGATGTGTAATGTCACCTGGCATCAAGCCCTGGGGTTGGTGAGGTCAGGCGTCTATCAGATACCCAACATCACCAACCCAGTCAGTAATAAAAAAAAATAGACGACAAACACATTTTTATTTGAAAAAACACTCCCCAAAACATTCCCTCTTTAACCAATTTATTAGAAAGAAAAACAAATCCAGGTCTGGTGTAATCCAAGGGGTTGCCATGACGATCCACACTGTCCCAGTCAATGAAGAGCAGGATGTTCCCCATTGGCTGGGAGAGCAGTGCAGTGACCTGAGCTAACATCAATGGGTCAGCTCAGGTCACTGCAGGGGATGACAAGTGCTGCTGTCAGCGAGGTACATTACCTGCGCTGATCTCCAGCACACTGACAGCCCCTGTCACTGAGTTCAATGACCGGCGCCTTCACACCAAGTATCGCGAGAGGCCCGTGACGTCACCGCTAGTCAGTCTCGGGTCGGAAGCGAGAGGTGATGTGACAAGCGGCGGCCATGGAGGACAGTGACAGCGCTGAGGTCGGGATGGCGGGACTTCATCACCGCAGGTAAGCCGAGCGGGGCCATGTGTGTGTGTGTGTGTGTGTGTGTGTGTATATGTATGTGTACATGCCGTGGGCAGGAGGGGGTGGAGCGAGCTGAGCGGGGAAGTGTGGGCTTCCTGCACGTAACTAGGATATACATCGGGTTACTAACCAAAGCGCTTTGGTTGGATACCCGATGTTTATCTTGGTTACCAGCTTCTGGCAGGCTGCCAGCGATGGCTCCTGCACACTGTAGCTGTAAAAAGCCCTGCTTTTTGCTGCTAGAACCGTTCTCGAGCGTATCTAGAACTATCGAGCTTTTGCAAAAAGCTCGAGTTCTAGTTCGATCTCGAACAGCCCCCAAAATCACTCGAGCCTAGAACTGGAGAACCTCGAACCTAGAACCGCGCTCATCTCTATTTATGAGCTCTATTTTGGCACAGTATCACTTTATATATATGTTTGCACTGCACTTTATCTACATGCACTGCACTTTATCTTTTGGCTAGGGGCTCATAGGGTCATTAGCAGGGACAGCCGTTGAGGAGTGGGGGCGCCACTACGTATCTTTAGGGTGCCAACCTCCACGGTTAGGTAGAACACAGGAGGGAGCGGACATTGTAGGGATTTAATTCCCTCTCTCTTCTGTGCACTATTTCACTTTGATCACATAGTGTGGTATTGTACCTTTTAAATATCAATATTAAATGTTAAGTTTTAAGAGGGTTTTATGGTAATTTGTTGTATACCCTATAACTAGTGAATTTTGAATCCATAGTAGTCAGAAAGAGAACATCAAGGTGCAGGGAAAGACAGCCGCCATCACCTGTCCGGGGAGAAGCACTGCAGGCGGCTGCGGGACCCGTCCATCCAGCCGTTTGGTTTACCGAGGACTTTGTACCTTTCTTGCTGAGTGAGTACACCCGTGCCATCCGGCACCGCGCCGCGCTGTCCCTGCAACCCTGCACCTCACCGACCCTGCCTCCCCGTCTCAACATCACCGTGCCCCGGGACCACCGACCCATACCCACGGAGGGGGAAAACAACATCCCAGCTGCTCCTTACCATCGCTCCCGGGATCCCCGTCATCAGCAGTGGTGGTGCCTATCTTCACCCCGACCCGTGGGTGGCGTCACGGACTAAATCCCCCCAAACCAACCCCCCCTTTCACTCACGGGCGAGGAGCACCGCTCGAGTCCCCGGATCCGGCCCACCGCTCGAGCCACCGAGCAGCAGCAGCAGCCGCAGCAGCGCCGGACCCGAGCGTTAGCGAGAGCGAAGCAGCGACGGCGTCCTCCCCGCCCACGCCAACTTGGCGTCACGAACAGGATTGAACCCATCTATTTACCAGTAGAAGTGCGCCTTGTGATCTCCGCCGGCGGTGTCCGGCCAAAAATTTTGAAGCGCCACCATCTTGGCGCGAAGGGCTCCCGCTCGAGCATCTTCTCTGAGCAGGGAAGGCGCGAAAGGGAAGCCCCGCCCCCAACAAACGGAAGTGCTGAAGAGTACCAAGGGGGCGCGAGAGTGTGTCTGCCTCATGTAGCCGAGGCTATAGAAAGCGGGGACGCCAAGACTCTGCCAGATATCCTGTTCCTGGAGGCCGAGCAAGTAGGATGTCCGTCCCGTCCAACAGGCCCACGCCCGGAACAGCGGCATGAGTGGAGGCTTGGGTGGCCCAATTAAGCCGCAGGCTGCAGACCCGGCTCCAGCTCCTGGTGCAAGAATGGGAGTCTGGAATGGTGGAGGTGGTGATGACCGTGCAGGCCCGTGAGGCGAAAACAGAATCGGAGGAGCGGGTGAGTGACCCACGCCCCTGTGTCCCAGAGGGACCGGTCACTGCGGCCGAGGGGCCCGGTCTGCCGTCGCTCAGCCAGCTGCGTTCTCCGCTGCCCGTATTGGTCGGTGCCACCCCGTCGGCCGGCCAGCTGCTCCTGAACCCGACAACAGATGACATCACCCCCGCCTGCGAAGATCCACCTGCAGGTGCTGCCCGCGAATGACAACTTGCCCGGCCAGTCCTGACCCCGCTCCCCTGGGAGACACCCGCTCCCAAAAGGGAGTCATCCCGCCCGGAGGCGGCCGCGCCTAAAGGGGCCCCGGCAGTCCGCCCGACTAGTACAGAGACGGAGGGTAGCCCGCCTCAAGCCCGGAAGGTGACGCTGACTGCTCCCAAACTCCAGGCCTCAGCTGAGGCTGCGGAGGGTTGCCGCTGCAAGGGAGCAAAACAGGCCGCGACGCAGCGGTGCCCCCCTAATCAGAAGGTGCCGGTTGTAGCCCGCATCGGGGGGTACCGGCTGGGCCCAACCCCCGCGCTGGAGGAGCCGCCATGTTGGGAGCAGTGGCTAGACCCGATGGGATGACAGGCAGAGGCCCGGGAGTAAAAAGCTGTGGAGAAGAAGCGCAATAGGGTTTTACCCCAATAACACACGGGGTAGAGACAGGGAGCAGTAATACTCACCAAGTGAAGTTGTGAAAGTCACAACTACTATGCAGGCATGGAAAGTTTTGATCAAGGCAGCAGCAACCCAGACTGCAGATAACAGAGAACAATAGAGGAAAATAGGATTTTTTTGAGCCGCGCCAATGATCACTTCTCAGGTATTCAGATTAATGGATCTTTATTTTGCACAGATCTACGCGTTTCTGGAGTCTCAGCTCCCTTCCTCAGGACCATCAGGCATAAGAACACATCAAATGTTTGATGTGTTCTTATGCCTGATCGTCCTGAGGAAGGGAGCTGAGACTCCAGAAACACGTAGACCTGTGCAAAATAAAGATGCATTAATCTGAATACCTGAGAAGTGATCATTGGCGCGGCTCAAAAAAACCCTATTTTCCTCTATTGTTCTCTGTTATAGGCAGAGGCCCGGGAGAAGGCTGCAGTCCTGGCCCGTACTGTGGAAGCAAAGGACGCCCTCCGGAGGGCCTCCCCTGAAGCTCGGGGCCCGGTCTTCGAGGGTCAATTACAGCAGTTCCACCCCCGGCGAGGATGGGGGTTTATTTATGAGCCCCGCCTGGGAGTCGAGGCATTCTTCTCCCGGCGGGACGTGCACAGCTGACTACCCCTGGGCCATCCGGAGCGTGACCTTTATGTGGGAGAGTTGGTCACATATACCTGCCACCTGGGAGAGAGAGGCTGGTTCGCCCTGGATGTCCAGAGAAAGGTGAGCCCTGACAACTACGAGCAGCCACGGTCACCTCCTCTGCCATACAGTCCTAGGGCGGATCCGGAGGAAGCGAGTGGTGATGGTGATCCCCAGTAGTGTCAGCGGTCCTCCGTTGCAAGCAGTTGTCCCTCGTTGGAACCCTCAGCAGTTTAAATGAATGACAGTAAATCAAACCGAAGCTTTACCTGATTGTCTACGTGATTATTCCGGCCGTTGCCGGCAAGTTGTCCCCGGAGGGACTCTGTGTGTTTACAACCTGCATGAGAGACTACTCATGAACATGGCCGAGAACTGGCAGGCCACCCACGAACTAGTGGGCATGTAAATAAGTTGAAGGGTGATATTCCGTTGGAGCCGCCTTCGGAGAGGCAGATTTGAGGAAGGGCCCGCAGCAGAGCAGGCTGGGGCCTGGCCACCACCAGGACCGGTGGCCATCCTCCGGGGGTCAGGGGTCCCCCAAGGACGTGGGGTCCCCTGAAGTGACAGCCGGGTGCAAGTAACCGTACCCAGTCCCGCTCGGGCAGCCTGAACCTGGACTGGGGTCAAGGGGTGCTGCCCACTTCTTAGGGGCAGCATCAGGGCTAGGTTGCTTGGGTGGGAGAGTGGAAGACATCCGTCCGTCTGTCAGTATTAAAAATGTTTTATATATGTGCAACGTTCAAGTGTCCTAACAAAAATGCGTATGTTTAAAATGTTTCACATGTTATTTATATCTTTTTACAGTTGAAAAATAAAACCGGTGATGGACGGGCAGCCCGCGGACGGTCTGCATTTCACCAAGGGGGAATGTGGTGCCCTGGCCTAGCCAGGTCGCCACAGATAACATACAAACACCCCACCTCATTAGACAGGGACACCAGCCAAACACAAAATCCTTGTTGCCTCCCTCCAGGATCTGATGTCCACACCAGGTGGGGGCGGAGCTAAACGGTTGGCCCCACCCACCGAGGAGTTCACAGGCCTGGAGGCGGGAAAAGTGACGGTAGTTGAGTGTTGGAGTTTGAGGAGTGAGGAGTAAGCACTTGGGTGTCTGGGTTTGTGGCCCAGGCACTAACAGCAAGGTTGGCAGACGGCGGTGGCCGTCTGCAGGAGTGGTGGAGCAACGCGGAACCGTAGGACCGGGGTCAGGCGACGGCCCGCCGGTACTGACCGGGGAGCGAAGTGAAGCCAGCACACACAGGCAGGGCAATCGGACCCCGACCAGGCTTGGAGCCGCCGACAATAGTCAGATCCGAATGTGACTACAACCCCAGGGGTTTCACAACAGCAAAAGTACCGATTGAAGGCAACAGCCCACACCGTGAGGGTATACAGCTACCGCCTAAGGCTAGAGACCCAAGGGCCAGCGTCTGCGGGCAAACGGGCTCCTCCGGTACCCATACACCAGGGAACGGACTACCATTGGAAATCCATAGTAGTCAGAAAGAGAACATCAAGGTGCAGGGAAAGACAGCCGCCATCACCTGTCCGGGGAGAAGCACTGCAGCCGGCTGCGGGACCCGTCCATCCAGCCGTTTGGTTTACCAAGGACTTTGTACCTTTCTTGCTGAGGGAGTACACCCGTGCCATCCGGCACTGCGCCGCGCTGTCCCTGCAACCCTGCACCTCACCGACCCTGCCTCCCTGTCACAACATCACCGGGCCCCCGGGACCACCGAACCCTACCCACGGAGGGGGAAAACAACATCCCAGCTGCTGCTTACCATCACTCCCGGGATCCCCGTCATCAGCAACGGTGGTGCCTATCTTCACCACGACCCGTGGGTGGCGTCACAGACTAAATCCCCCAAACCAACCACCCCTTTCACTCACGGGCGAGGAGCGCCGCTCGAGTCCACGGATACGGCCCACCGCTCGAGCCACCAAGCAGCAGCCGCAGCAGCACCGGACCCGAGCGTTAGCAAGATCGCAGCAGCGACGGCGTCCTCCCTGCCCGTGACATTAACCCCCCTCACAAAGTATAGCCTCACGCTGCCACTGGCCAGCATGAGGACCTAATCCTTCAGTGTATGCACATGTAATGTTCAGTAGTGAACACTGCATGTGTGTGATTGCAGGGCACGTGAGGGTATAAAGGGACACCTCTGCTGCCCGAGCATTAAAGGTCCCCAGGCCAGAAGTTCCCCACCCTGATGTAAACTATCCATTGTTGCTCTGGTAGTAGGTTTAGGTTCGTTGTCTTTCTTGAAGGTGAACCTATGCCCCAGTCTCATGTCTTTTGGATCCTCTAACAGGATTTCCTCCTGGATTGTCCTATAGTTACATCCATTGATCTTTTCATTAACTCTGAACAGCATCCTTTTCCCTGCTGACGAAAAGCCTCCCCACAGTTTGAAGCTGCCACCACCATGTATGACAGTAGGGATGATGTTTTCAGGGTGATGTGCAGTGTTAAGCCTGCTTTACACGCTGCAATGTATCTTACAATGTGTCGGCGGGGGTCACGTCGTAAGTGACGCACATCCGGCATCGTAAGGTACATTGCAGTGTGTGACAGGTACGTGCGATTGCGATTGAACGGTAAAACGTTCATCGCATACACATCGTACCTTTCTCTAGAATTGAACGTCAGATTGTTCATCGTACCCGGGGTAGCACAGATTGCAGTGTGTGACACCCCGGGAACGATGAACAGTTCTTACCTGCGTCCTGCAGCTCCCGGCCCACAATGCGGAAGGAAGTAGGTGGGCGGGATGTTTACGTCCCGCTCAGCTCCGCCCCTCCGCTTCTATTGGCTGCCGCGTGACGTCGATGTGACGCCGAACGTCCCTCCCACTCCAGGAAGTGGACGTTCGCCGCCCACATCGAGGTCATATGAAAGGTAAGTACGTGTGACAGGGGTTAATCGTTTGTGCGGCACGTTCAACAAATTGAACGTGCCACACATACGATGGGGGCGTTGCAAATCGCATATGATATCGTATGCGAAATTGCAACGTGTAAAGCAGGCTTTAGCTTTACGCCACATGTAGCATTTTGTATTTAGTTTAAAAAGTTCTACTTTGGTCTCTTTTGACACATGCTACTGTACCTGGCAATTTCTTGCCTTCTACAGACAATTGAGTAACTTTCATGTTGGGCTTACTTTTTGAAAATAAGCTTCTTTATCAGCTGCAATGTGATCATTATAATATACTCCTTAGCTGATGTAGAACAGCATACTATACAACTCATAAAGATCAGGACCTAAAAGGTAATTGCACATGTCTTGATGCGTGTGGTTAATACTATGCCAACTGTAATAACTTGCGGTGAGTGAGCATACTCAGCACTGTTCGATACTTGATTGAGTATCACTGGTGCTCAAGTGCCATGCTCGAGTCTTGTCCCCAATATTTTGAGGCTGTTAGACAGCCAATAAACATGTGGGGATTGCCTGCTTTTCATGGTAATGTCATAGCCATGTTGGCTACTGGCATTACTATAATTGGAGACCGTATTGCATCATCGAGTTGTATGAGACCTGGGGCACACTGCTCGGCCCACTGTCCTCTAGAAGCAGTTCAGGGAGAGTTGATGTAGGCGGGACAGCTTAGATTAGAACATGGTTAGTATACCGTACTTGCATCCTTTAGTGCCTTCCATATGTCACTATAAGATGTTTTTAGCCCTGTTTAACCTAATAAATGAATAAAGAAACAGTGTGGCAGCCCCCTATTTTTGGGGAACAACTGGAACTCCTCAGTTGTTTAGATGCACAGCTCTGTCAACTGTATAGCTGCCAAGACTAGGTATGACATAGCAGCCCCTTATTCCAATAAATAGGGGCATATTCTCAGTTGTCATTGTTATATTGAACTACATCCATAATATACTCGGCAATAGTGTCAAGAAGGAAGGCCTTGTCCATTTTTGATCGTATAACCAGGAACTGACATAAGTAGAAATCTTTGGTTATTTTTTCATAATTCTCCTTGTAATCTAAAGGGGGCTTTACACGCTGTGACATCGCTAATGCGGAGTCGTTGGGGTCACGGAATTTGTGAATCCGGAATCCGGCCGCATTAGCGATGTTGCTGGGTGTGACACCGATGAGCGATTTTGCATCGCTGCAAAAACGTGCAAAATCGCTCATCGGTGACATGGGGGTCCATTCTCGATTATCGTTACTGCAGCAGTAACGATGTAGTTCGTCGCTCCTGCGGCAGCACACATCGCTATGTGTGACGCCGCAGGAAATGAGGAAGCTCCCCTTACCTGCCTCCCGGCCACTATGAGGAAGGAAGGAGGTGGGCGGGATGTTACGTCCCGCTCATCTCCGCCCCTCCACTGCTATTGGGCGGCTGCTCAGTGACGTCGCTGTGACGCCGCACGGACCACCCCCTTAGAAAGGAGGCGGTTCGCCGGTCACAGCGACGTCGCCGGGCAGGTAAGTATGTGTAACGGGTCTGGGCGATGTTGTGCGGCACGGGCAGCGATTTGCCCGTGTCGCGCAACAGATGGGGGCGGGTACCCACACTAGCGATATCGGGACCGATATCCCAGTGTGTAAAGTAGCCTTAAGAGCTCTATAAGGTGCCAGAGGCCAATTTAATTAATACAGGGGAATTGGAGTGATTTCTTGACAGAGAGGATTGCACAACTTCTAGGTAATCTGACATAGTCACTGTTCCATCAATGGAGCTGTGCTGTTCAGCCGCGCAACTGAGTTGTTCCGTCCGCCAGCGGCACCGGGAACATCCTATCGACGGGGTGATGGGTGTTACACCACCACCAATTATACACTAATGTACATCATCAATGTTAAAGTCTCGAACAACTTCTTTAATGCTGCAAACAGTAAGGTGAGCATTTGAACCTTAAGCGGGCTTTAAATGCTGTCGTTGGGGTCACGTCGTAAGTGATGCACATCTGGCATCGTTTGATACATTGTAGCGTGCGACAGCTACGAGCGAGTGTGATTGAGCAATAATACTCACATTATTGTTGCTCGTTAACACGTCGCTCATTTTCTAAATATCGAACTTCAGGTTGTTCATTGTTCCCGAGGAAGCACACATCACTCCGTGTGACACCCCGGGAACGATGAACTGCAGCTTATCTGCGGCTGCCGGCAATGCGGAAGGAAGGAGGTGGACGGGATGTTTACGTCCCGCTCATCTCCGCCCCTCCGCTTCTATTGGCCGGCCGCTGTGTGACGTCGCTGTGACGCCAAACATCCCTCCCCCTTAAGGAAGTGGATGTTCGCTGCCCACAGCGAGGTCGTTTGTAAGGTAAGTACGTGTGACGGGGGGTTACAGCATTGTGTGACACGGGCAACAAATTGCCCGTGCCGCACAAACAATGGGGGTGGGTGCAATCGCAAATGCGATAGCACAATTAATTGAAACGTGTAAAGCAGGCTATATAATAAAGGTTTACTAATATTCTACTAATGTTCTTCAATGTAAAATGAAATTTTAGGTCTTATAGAAAGATTTTTTTATATCTACAAAAGGTCCACATGTGAAAAAAAATAATAATAAAAAATCAATTAGAGCTGGAAGAGAATTCACATCTTTAGATTAATGAAATGGAAATTCTTTACTTTGAAGATTCGCCCACCCCCCTTCAATATTACCAGCAGACTAATATTACATTCTAGAGGGTGAATTTTCCAAGATTATACGAGTTTTATGGCTTTAAAAGGGAAATCCCGTAATGAAAAGTATGCAAGGTGTTACATGACGTTCGGTGCACTTCAGACCGGGGCCATCACTATTAGATGGTAACTGCTTTCTTTTTTTTAGTATGCGATTTTCACTTAGGGCTATTAAGAGAATGCAGTTTAGTGGAGGAATAAATTGTATGAAGGGTAATTATACCACAATTAATTAGTCCTTTAGGCAAATGTACATTTTTGTTGGCCATAAAAATAATAGATTCACCTTACAATGCTACTATACAATATATTACACTTTAGGACAAGCTCCCAACAATGTACGGCAAGGTAGGATGGCAGTTAGTTTGCCAACAAATTTTTGGTCTTGATAATATATACTTGCTTTTTCCCTGAAGTCAATAATTCAAGAATATCTTTAAAAAGCCAATACTAGTTATGAGCGAGAGTGCTCGCCAAAGCTCATTACATGAGTGAGCCTTGAGCATCTAAGTTTCAAAATACTCACGTTTACCATTGACTTAAATTATATTTGGTACTCGAGTCTCACTTGAAAAGCCCAATGCTCGATAGAGTAACGAGCAGTGCGAGTGTACCGCCCCCGTGCCAGCAGCCGGGCTGCTCGGATCCGGATCCGCGGTGGCTCGAGGGGTCTCCGGCCCCGGGGGTCGTGTGGCTACTCGATTTAAAGGGGGTGAACTATGTACAAGGGAAATTGGAAGTTCGTGACACCACCCAAGCTGCATGGTAAGATGGTGTACCACGGCTGCTGTTGGTGGGGGAGCCCGGTGGCGGTAGTATAGCAGCAAGGTGTTTAACCCCTCCGTGGGTAGGGGGTTGTGCCCCGGGGCCCGGTGATGGTGGAGAAGGGGAGCTGTGGGCTGTAGGCCTGGGAGACAGGGAGCAGAGAAACTTACAGTGGTTATCGTGGTGCTGGATGAGGCTGTGCTGATTTGTGAGGTCAATGAACACACAGGCAGTGATTCAATCAAACGTACTGCAGTACTGCTGCCACTGAGGGGGAGCACGTCCAGGTGACCATTCCCAGTGATGTTACTAGTGTGCTTTGGTCCAGTCTGACACTCCGGGAACCTCCACTTCCACAGCCCCTCACTCTCTGAGGCTTCTCTCTCATGCTGTCTGGGAGCTCCAACTCCCCAGCCTTTTCTCCTCACTGAGAGCTACTTGAGAGCCCTCTGCTCTCTTTGCTCCCCAGCTGACAACTGCCCAGTCACCTCCCACCCAGTCTGCCTGACTCTAAGGTGGACGGCCCCTTCTCTCCTGGACCTCCCCACTGGTGTGTGTGTGACTGAGATCTGCATGCTGGTCCTAGCACATCACTGGGGGGCACCTGGAACCAAGGGTGAGATGGATGCTGCACGGGAAGGAAAATTGTGCAACACCCTGTGACGACCTGATAGGCCAGGTCATCACATGAGCATGCTTGCCCATCACTACCAAGCACTTATTGCTAAAACACTGTCCCCTATAAACTAGAATATAGATTTGTATCATAGATAGGAACATGCAGTAAAGGATTGCCTTTGGAGCTGCTATCTAATGGGCCAATACCCTTTGTTATGGAATTATTTGGTGAGTTGTTGGTCAAGGTGAGAAGCACAGACCAGAGACGATGGTGCAGTGGAGCTGGATGGATATACAAGGGCCAGGGCAGCAATGTACTCAAGAAGACAGAAGGGTAAACAAAGCTAAAAGCACTAGATAATGAAAGAATACCACATGCTGGCCATTATGTACATCTCTCCTCCCCATCGCCACCATTATACTTATAGTCAGCGTGTGCACAATAGAATCTTGAAGTCTTACAGGAACTCTTCAAAAAATTACGTTAGAGTCAGCACATGCGCATACTGCTATCTTCAGTGCCATTTTATTGAAGACACTGTCTTTCTTCTTCTAGCTTGTCAAACGCTCATGCCGTGGGCTATTGTGATCACGGTTTTAAAGAGGGCAGAAGATGCAAGTGGGCATGCACCACCCATGGCTGGAGTATTCTACAAATCAGTGTCTTCAATAAAATGGCGCCTGAGAAAGTAGTATGCGCATGTGCTGACTCCGACGCCATTTTATTGAAGAATTCCTGTAATACTTCCAGATTCTACTGCGCATGCGACAGCCATAGCTATAGTGGTGGTGATTAGTGTTGAGCCACCCCCCTAGTGTTCGAGTTTGGTTCGTCGATCGGCGGGTTAGTTCAGCGAACATTCGAAAAACATTCGACGAACACCTTCGAACCCCATTGAAAACAATGGCAGGCAAGCACATACACATACAAACACATTATACATATACACATACAGTTAATAAACATTGCCATTATACTTACAGGTCCCAGCGACGTGTCCTGCACTTTGTCTCCCGTCGCTTTTCCTTCCGATCATCGCTGCGCCCTCCCGGTAACCAGCACTGATGATAGGACCTTCCGTGACGTCATCATAGCATGTGACCAGTCACGTGTCTATTATCTCATTGGCTACAGACTGGTCAGATGGCTAGAGGTCATGCTAGGTCCTGTCAGTGAATCTCTCCGGTACGCGGTGCTCGTTTGAGCATCTCCGTGTACCGGCGAGATGCTTGGCCACATGCTCGGCTCCCTGTTCCTGCATGTCAGCGCTCTTTACAGAGTCAGCCCACATGCAGGGACTGGATGCCACAGCCGGTGAATAGCGGCACTGGGAATCAGGTGATCGGAGATCACCGTTGCTATAGTAACCCGCCTGTCAGATTACTATAGCAACAGTGGCAGCGGTGATGTCACCGCTTACAACCCGCAGCCTCTGCTCACTCATAGAGTGATTAGACTACACAGGAGCAGCAGTGTCTTCCTCCCATTCAGTGCTGTCTGATGTAGCACAGCTGCATGGGTTGAAGGAAAAAGAAGACAGAAGACTAGGATCGTGGAGGGGTGAGAGGGAGTAATAAAGATGGAGTCTCTAAGTGTGTCTGTGTATTTATTTTTATTAAAGTATTTTTTCTCTGTGTGGTGTTTTTTTTTATCCCTTTATTGGAGATTCTTAATGGCCGGGTCAAACTTGCCTGACATTAAGAATCTCTGGCTTAATACTAGCTAGTAAAACAAAGCTAGTATTAACCCTTTATTACCCAGCAAGCCACCCGGTATCAGGGCTGCTGGAAGTGTGGGATACAGCGCCAGATGATGGCGCTTCTATGAAAGCACCATTTTCTGGAGTGGCTGCGGACTGCAGCAGAGGGGCCCAGAAAGCTCGGGCCGACATGTGATGCAGATTCCAATGCCCAGCTGCCTAGTTGTACCTGGCTGGACACAAAAATGGGGCGAAGCCCATGTAGTTTTTTTTTTGTTTTTTTTTTTAATTATTTCATGAAATTCATTAAATAATTAAAAAAAGGGTTTCCCTATATTTTAAGTTCCCAGCCAGGTACAAATAGGCAGCTGGGGGTTTGGGGCAGCCGTACCTGCCTGCTGTACCTGGCTACCATACAAAAATATGGTGTCATTTTTTATAAATAAATAATAATTATAATTTAAAATTATAAATAAATTAAATTCAATTCTTTACCAGGACGGCCAGGACTCAAACTTGTGAACTAATTCTCCTTAGGCGGCAGCTCTACCCATTGAGCCACTGCCTGTAATGAAAAGCATAGGAAGATTTGGTAATCTTGACCTCTGTATTGCAGTAGAGAATCCAGAAGTGCATTATTCAGCTACAAAGAGGAGAGAGAGAGAGGGAGAAAGAGAGCGGGAGAAAGAGGGAGAAAGAGAGAAAAAGAGAGAAAAGGAGAAAAAAAGAGAGAGAAAGAGAGAGAAAGAGAGAGAGAAAGAAAGAGAGAGAAAGAGAGAAAGAGAGAAAAAGAGAGAAAGAGAGAGAGAAAAAGAGAGAAAAAGAGAGAAAGAGAGAGAGAGAGAGAAAGAGAGAGAGGAGAGATCACACGGAGGCACTACCTGAGTGAAGTCTCCGGTGACAGTGCGGCTCACTTCAGTTGCTGCGAGGAGCTGACACAGAGCGCTCGTGTTCTACGGCCCTCCCTGTCAGCTTCATGTAGCAGAGCTGAAAGCGTCGTGTGGATTACTTCAGACCTGGATTGTTGTTTGGGGATTCATAAAGTGGTAAATGGGTTTTTTTTTGTCTTTTATTCAAAATAAAGGATTTCTCATTGTGTGTGTTTATTTACTTTCACTTACATGCTAATCATGGAAGGTATCTCGGGGAGACGCCTGTCATGATTAACCTAACCTTATTACCCCGATTGCCACCGCACCATGGCAATTCGGGATGAGCCGGGTAGAGTCCCGGAACTGTCGGATCTAATGGATGCTGCTGGCTGATATTGTTAGGGTGGTGGGCTCCCCATAGTGTGGCGCTCCCTAGCCTGGCAATACCAGCCTCCAGCCGTGTGGCTTTATCTTGGCTAGCATCAAAATTGGGGGGGGGAACCACAGGTTTTGTTTATTTAAATGTATTTATTTATTTTACTGCACGATATAGACCCGCCCGCCGGCGTCTGTGATTGGTTGCAGTGAGACAGCTGTAACTCAGCGGGGGGGGGGGGGCTGACTGCAACCAATCATGGGCGCCGGTGGGCAGGGAAAGCAGGGAATACCAGATTGAATAATGAGCGGCAGCCATTTTCAAAAGAGGAAAAGCTGCCGGAACTTTGTGACAGCCGTGCAGCGCCGCGCCAGTGATCGGTGAGTAGGAAAGAGAGAGGGATTGTGCTGGGGACGCAGGACGCATGCAAATACACAACGTGCGCACATAGCCTTACTGTGAAAAGCCATGCTTTTGGTGATCGAACCATTATCGAACGGTAACTCAAACTGCCGAACTTGAAGCAAATTGTTCAAGTTTGTCGAACGACTCGAACACCGCCCAAAATCACTCGGATTTGAAATTGGCGAACGGTTCGAATCGAACATCGCTCATCTCTAGTGGTGATGGAGGGGAGACATTCACATAACTTCCAGCTAAGCACACAGGGGAGAAAAATTTACACAAGACCCGACCCACATAGAACCGCCCCAATGCTCAAGACACTGCACTAATTGTGACATTTTTGAAGCTTTGATAAAGTATTTTTCTGCAATCAAGCTTCCAATCGCTATACTGAAGTCATGATTTCAATCAGTATGCTAACGCCAGTATGGCACTGCCTGTACTTTATATGTCAAAAATGTGCTGCTTGGTTCTCTTTAAATTGATCGCTTATAGTGTAACTGATGATATTGGTGTACTTAATTTCATAATTCTTATCAAAAAGGCAATATAATACAATATAAATGTTTATTCTCAATCTCTGCTCACTTGGCCTGTTTGGAAGCTCTTCAGTGTCCCTCTCTGCTGCTGCTGTATTCAGCTCACCTGGACTGATAGCTCCACAACAGGTTTGATATAAATTAATTTGTAGGACTGTGATCATTGGTCAACTCATTAATCTCTAGTCCCTGAATGGGAGCCACAGAGAGCATCTGTGGATCTACTTTTGGTTAGCCAGTCTGGCACACCATCACATCTGGGTGACAAAGCAACTATAGTGTTGTACTAGTCTGGTTTATAAAAAAAACCAAAACGGGCTGTGGATGCCAGGAGGTAGGGGAAACGTGTGATCGGGATGGTAGCTATGGGGGAGGAACTCGGTTTATTCTCCATGACACACTACAAAAATAAGGGTGTGTGTGTGGTGTTGTTATCATGGACACCATCACATTTAGGCCTGCCACACTCTATATGGCATCCAACCTCTTTATCCCCAAGATGAGGATTACAGACAAGTGCGTAAAAACAAAGTACTCTATACTTAATGATAAACTCAGGTACACAGGGCAGCAAGCATTATAGTTCAAGGACAATTCTGTATCAAAAACAGCCACATTCATCATGGTTATTACAGGCTGATGGCACTTTACTTGTGTACGATATACAGGCAGAACAGAAAAGGTGAACCTCCATCTTCCTAGTAAAGGACCACACAGGTCAATGTGTAATGCTGTGAACCCTGCCCCTAAACTACTGGCTCTGATCCCTGAGAAGAGCCTCTTCTAGAGCCACAGATGGGCAGATCCTAAGATCCCCCACGACTGGCGTAGCCCTGAACTCACATCCCTAACAAGTCTCTCTGTAGCAGGTTTCACACACTTGCCTGTATCCTGGATTAGAGATGAGCGAACCGGTCCCGGTTCGGCTCGAGGCCGGTTCGCCGAACGGGGGTCCTGTTCGAGTTCGGTTCGTCGAACGTTCGACGAACCGAACTCGAACGTATAGGCTATAATGGGAGGCAATCACAAACACATAAAAATGCATTATAAATGTACACAAACAGTTAATAAACATTGCCATAACACTTACCGGTCCTCGCGATCCCTTCTGCACTCTGTCTCCTGCCGCTATTCCATCCGATGATCGCTGAATCCTCCCGGTGACCTGCACTGCCAGCAGAGAAGCAGGACCTATCGTGACGTCAAAATAGCCATGTGACCAGTCACGTGGCTATTATCTCATTGGCTACAGACTGGTCACATGACTATGACACGTCATGTAGGACCTGCGAGTGCATCTCTCCGGTACACGGTGCACATATGTGTATCGCCGTGTACCGGCGACATGCTCTAGCACACGGTCGACTCCCCGTTCCGTTAGGGACCGGCTGACACAGCCGGTCATTAACGGAGATCACCGTTGCCATAGCAACGCAGTTAGCGGTGACGTCACCGCTAACCGCGGCTCCGGGAGCACCGTTGCTATGGTAACGCGTCTGTCAGCGTTACCGCTAGCAGCCAGCAGTGATCACTCACGGAGTGAAGGCTGCACGCTGCTTCCCGATTGTAGTGAGCATTGTAGTTAGGATGGAGGTTCCCCAGCCCCAAGTGATGCCCCTCACTACAATCGTCACTACTACTACACTAGAAAGAAAGAAGACAGAAGAGCAGGATCGTGGAGGGCTGACAGGGGTAATAAAGATGGAGTCTCTAATGTGTCTGTGTATTTATTTCTATTAAAGTATTTTTTCTCTGTGTGGTGTCTTTTTTTAACCCTTTATTGGAGATTCTTAATGGCCGGGTCAAACGTGCCTGACATTAAGAATCTCTGGCTTAATACTGGCTGGTAAAACAAAGCCAGTATTAACTCATGATTACCCAACAAGCCACCCGGCTCCAGGGCTGTTGGAAGAGTTGGATACAGCGCCAGATGATGGCGCTTCTATGAGAGCGCCATTTTCTGGGACGGCTGCGGACTGAAATCCGCAGCAGAGGCGCCCACAAACCTCGGGCTAACCTGTGCTGCGGATTCCAATCCCCAGCTGCCTAGTTGTACCCGGCTGGACACAAAAATAGGGCGAAGCCCACGTCATTTGTTTTTTAATTATTTCATGAAATAAGTGAAATAATTAAAAAAAACGGGCTTCCCTATATTTTTGGTTCCCAGCCGGGTACAAATAGGCAACTGGGGGTTGGAGGCAGCCCGTGGCTGCCAGCTGTACCTGGCTAGCATACAAAAATATGGCGAAGCCCACGTCATTTTTTTGGTGGGCAAAAAACTTCTGCATACAGTCCTGGATGGAGTATGCTGAGCCTTGTAGTTCTGCAGCTGCTGTCTGCTCTTCTCCATACAGACAGACAGCAGCTGCAGAACTACAAGGCTCAGCATACTCCATCCAGGACTGTATGCAGAAGTTTTTTGCCCCCTGAAAAAATTATGTGGGCTTCGCCATATTTTTGTATGCTAGCCAGGTACAGCAGGCAGGTACGGCTGCCCCCAACCCCCAGTTGCCTATTTATACCCGGCTGGGAACCAAAAATAAAGGGAAGCCCTTTTTTTATTATTTCATGAATTTCATGAAATAATTAGAAAACAAATGACGTAGGCTTTGCCCCATTTTTGTGTCCAGCCAGGTACAACTAGGCAGCTGGGATTGGAATCCGCACCACCGGTTGGCCTGAGCTTTCTGGGCCCCACTGCTGCGAATTGCAGTCTGCAGCCACCTCAGAAAATGGCATTTTCATAGAAGCGCCATCTTCTGGCGCTGTATCCAACTCTTCCAGCACCTGCCTGCTATACCTGGCTAGCATACAAAAATATGGCGAAGCTCACGTCCTTTTTTTGTAGCTTTTTGGCAAAAAAAAAAAAAAATGCTTCCCTGGATTTTCCATTGCCAGTGAAGGTAACACCAAGCAGTGGGGGTTAGCAGCCAGTAGCTGCTTGGATTACCCTTAGCTAGCAATACAAAAAATGCAGTGGGAGCTAACATATATTTTTTTTAATTATTTATTTAAATAACTAAAAATAAAATGGGCTTCCCTGTATTTTGATTGCTGGACATCACAGTGCTGTAAAAATAAATCTTTAAAAAAATGACGTAGCGCTCCGCGGTGTGAGAAGGTGACCGGGGTTATCTATGACGGCCGTTATGTCTCACCCCGGTTGTGCTCACTTCATGATAGAAAGCAACTCCACTCCAGGGTTCATGCTGTTTCCCTACAGACTGAACGAAGGGTTAAAAGGAAACAGGACCAAGGGCGGGGTGTGCCTGGTGGGAGGGAGTGAATACAACTTCCTGAGTTTCTGCCGGAGAGGCACATATGTATTGTAATGGACTCTTGTGACTATTAAACCGGCTGTTATGAACCTTGATGCCTGGATCCCGTGTCTTCTGCTGCGCAGCCGACCACGCTACCTCACATATGGTGGAGAATCGGCGGGCATGCCAGCCCGGTGAGGTGTAGCTTCCATTGCTGGTTACCCGGTGGCACATGTCCTGGATTCAAGCAGCTATATTACAGCCCAAACCCGGCGACGCCATGGAGGAGATACTGAAGCAGCAGCAACAGATCAATGCACACCTGCTCCAGTCCTTGAAAGCGCAGGACCAAAGGCACCAGGAACAGATGGTTCTCCTGGCCAAGGCGATCCGTGCTGGACCGGCAGCAACAAACCCGGGATTCGGTGATGACAGCAGCGTCCGGAAAGCGGTGAGACAAGCGTTGCAAAAGATGACCCCGGGTGATGATGTGGAAGCGTTCCTGGCGGTGTTTGAACGGGTGGCCGAGCGGGAAAAGCTGCCGACCCCCCAGTGGGCTGAGGTATTGTCGCCCTATCTGACGGGGGAGCCCCAGAAGGCGTACCTGGACCTCTGTACCGAGGACGCCATTGACTATGTGACCCTGAAAGCCGAAATACTGGCTCGGTTGGGGGTGAATACCTATGTACGGGCTCAGCGAGTAAATCAGTGGTTCTATGAGGAAGCCAAACCCGTACGCTCCCAGGCCTATGATTTATTGCATCTCGTAAAAAAGTGGTTGCAGCCTGACACTCTGAGCCCGGCGCAGATGGTGGAAAGGGTAGTGGTGGATCGCTTTGTGCGCACTTTACCCATCACCATTCAACGGTGGGTAGGACAGGGCGACCCGAGTACCCTGGACCAATTAGTGTCCCTGGTAGAGCGGCATGTGGCTACGCAGGACTTGATACGGGACACTGAGACTTTGCGTACCGCCCGTCGGTCCGGCCCCTCCAAGCCTAGGGCCAAGGACCCACCGCCGACACCGGTGCAGGAGTCCGCTACTGTCCCATCGGAAGCCGCGGCCGCCGTCCCTGAGGTCCGGAGGATCCAGTACCCTAAACGACAATTCGTCAAGGGAGTGTCCTTCCCTATTAGATGTTGGCGGTGCCAGCGGGTGGGACATATGGAAGCCCAGTGTCCACTTACCACGGAGCCCATGGACTGTGGTGTCACCCGGCGGGGTTCAATGTATGCCCAGGTGGTGTGTACCGCTGACCTGGGCTCCCCAGAGACTGAGCCCCACTTGTGCCAAATACAGGTGAATGGGTGTCCGGTTACAGGCTTGTTGGATTCCGGGAGCTTAGTGACACTTGTGCGATCAACCCTAAGGGCTAAAGTAAAGGCCACAGGACGTACCGTGGGGGTGGTGTGCATACATGGGGACCGCCGAGACTATCCCACAGGGACTGTCACCCTCACAGCACCTTGCGGTCAGGTGCAACATGAGGTGGGACTTATTGACACTCTTCCCTATGACGTGATCCTAGGAAGGGATCTGCCGTATTTTTGGTCATTATGGAAGGGACCTCCTAAGTCCCCTCAGAGATTGGTCAGTCCGGGACCTGAGCCCTACAATCCTGAATCCGGGACGCCTGCCGTAGGGGTTCCCATGATAGGGTCAGAACGGGAACCCGATAGGTCGCCCCTAGAGGTATTGGCAGGAGAGGCTGAGACGGTCGAACCCATCCCGGACTTGGAGGCATCCCCGGATACGTTTGGGACAGCCCAACTCCAGGATCCTACATTAATACATGCCCGGAGTCGGGTGACAGTAGTTGATGGGGTGGCACAGCTACCCGGTGCACAGGTAAGGTACCCCCATTTCGCTCTTAAACAGGATTTACTCTACCGGGTAGATGAAATACGGGGCGTGGGGGTAGAGCAGTTGGTGGTGCCCCAGCCGTATCGACGGCGGGTCCTCGACTTAGCTCACAAACACCTGATGAGTGGCCACCTAGGGGTCAAGAAAACGCAGGAGCGAATATTGCAAAGGTTCTATTGGCCCGGGGTCTTTGGGGAGGTAAAACGGTTCTGTGAAACCTGCCCGGAGTGTCAGCTTACCGCACCCCTGGCCCACTTTCGCAGTCCGTTGGTACCGTTACCCGTTATAGAAGTCCCGTTTGAACGGATAGGGATGGATTTGGTGGGACCCCTCGTAAAGTCTGCTCGAGGGCACCAACACATCCTAGTGATCGTTGACTATGCCACCCGGTATCCAGAGGCGATACCTCTCAGACATACTGCAGCAAAGCTGATAGCTCGGGAGTTGTTTGCTGTGTTCTGCCGGGTGGGGTTGCCCAAGGAGATCCTTACGGATCAGGGAACCCCATTCATGTCTAAAGTGACCAAAGAGCTATGCCGGCTACTCCAGATCAAGCAGTTGCGTACGTCGGTGTATCATCCTCAGACGGACGGTTTAGTGGAACGATTCAACAAAACCCTGAAAACCATGCTCAAAAGGGTGATTTCCAGAGACGGGAAAGACTGGGATATGATGCTTCCCTATTTGATGTTTGCCATACGAGAGGTGCCACAGGCATCCACGGGGTTTTCGCCCTTTGAGTTGTTATACGGGCGACATCCCCGGGGATTGTTGGACCTGGCAAAGGAAACATGGGAGCAAGAGCCCACCCCCCATAAAAGTGTGATTGAACACATTTTAGGAATGCAGAACCGCATAAGCGCGGTCATGCCCATTGTGAAGGAGCATTTACAGGAGGCTCAGGCCGCGCAAAGCGGTCGCTACAATAGACAAGCCACCATGCGGACCTTTAAACCCGGGGATCGGGTGTTGGTATTGATCCCCACGGCGGAGAGTAAATTCCTGGCTCAGTGGCAAGGCCCCTACGAGATAAAGGAAAGAGTCGGGGTGGTCAACTATAAAGTATTGCAGCCCGGTAGGCGGAAACCTGAACAAATATACCATGTCAACCTGTTAAAACCGTGGCAGGAACGGGAAAGCCTGATGGTTGATTTTTCCCCCTCTCCCTCCTCTTCGGGTCGTTCACATCCGGCTTCAGCGACCTCCGGAGAGGACGAACCGGAAGTAAGGATCGGAGAAGCCCTCACCAAGCAACAGAGGCGAGAGGCCAGACGGCTGGTTCAGCAGAACCCCGATGTCTTCTCCGAGCTGCCCGGTAGGACCAGTCTGATACGACATGACATTGTCACCGAGCCTCACCAGAAGGTACGCCTGAAGTCATACCGGGTACCGGAGGCTCGAAGACAAGCCATATCGGAGGAAGTGAAGACAATGCTACGCCTGGGGGTCATCGAAAAATCCCGGAGTGAATGGGCTAGTCCCATTGTCCTAATACCAAAACCTGATGGCTCCTTAAGGTTCTGCAATGACTTTAGGAGATTGAACGAAATATCCAAGTTCGATCTCTACCCCATGCCCCGGGTGGATGAGCTGATTGATAGGCTGGGACAGGCGCGATATTTTACCACGCTCGACCTGACCAAGGGGTACTGGCAGGTGCCACTGACTGAGTCCGCCAAGGAGAAAACCGCTTTTGTTACGCCGGAGGGTCTCTTCCACTATGTTGTCTTGCCTTTTGGGTTACACGGCGCTCCAGTCACGTTCCAGAGGTTGATGGACTTGGTGCTGGAACCCCACCAGGCGTATGCATCAGCGTACCTTGACGACATCATTATTTACAGCTCCGAGTGGCAGACCCACTTGGAACAGGTACAAGCGGTGGTGGACGCGCTTCGAACAGCCGGATTGACAGCCAATCCCAAGAAATGTGCGTTGGGACTCACGGAAGCCCGCTACTTGGGCTACGTGATAGGCCAAGGAGTGATTAAGCCCCAAATTAACAAGGTTGAGGCGATCCAGAAGTGGCCTAGACCCCTGACCACGAAGCAGGTTAGGGCCTTCCTGGGTATCGTGGGGTACTACAGGAGGTTTGTCAAAGATTTTGCGGGACTATCAGCCCCCTTGACGGACCTTCTCAAAGGCAAGAAGTCCGTCATGGTGCGCTGGACTCCGCAGGCCGAGGACTCCTTCCGGGCCTTGAAGGGGGTCCTGTGCGGACAGCCCGTTCTTGTCAACCCTGATTTCCGGAAGGAGTTTATTGTACAGACTGACGCCTCTGAGGTCGGCCTGGGGGCAGTGCTGTCTCAGGTGGTTCAGGGGGAGGAACACCCCGTCACCTTCTTGAGTAGGAAGCTCACCCCTCCCGAGCGGAATTATAGCGTAGTGGAGAAGGAGTGCCTGGCGATTAAGTGGGCCTTGGAGTCCCTACGCTATTACCTGCTGGGACGGCAGTTTCGCTTGGTGACGGATCACTCTCCACTGGTCTGGATGAGGTCCGCCAAGGAACGGAATGCCCGGGTTACCCGGTGGTTCCTTTCTCTGCAGAACTTCCGGTTTACGGTTGAACACCGGGCCGGTAGGTTGCTGGGCAATGCCGATGCCTTGTCCCGCGGCCCATGTTTGATGGCGGGAGTTCAACCCCGCACGCTTGAACTGAGGGGGGGGGTATGTGAGAAGGTGACCGGGGTTATCTATGACGGCCGTTATGTCTCACCCCGGTTGTGCTCACTTCATGATAGAAAGCAACTCCACTCCAGGGTTCATGCTGTTTCCCTACAGACTGAACGAAGGGTTAAAAGGAAACAGGACCAAGGGCGGGGTGTGCCTGGTGGGAGGGAGTGAATACAACTTCCTGAGTTTCTGCCGGAGAGGCACATATGTATTGTAATGGACTCTTGTGACTATTAAACCGGCTGTTATGAACCTTGATGCCTGGATCCCGTGTCTTCTGCTGCGCAGCCGACCACGCTACCTCACAGCGGTATTTTTGATTCTCAGCGCAGATAAAGCAGACAGCTATGGGTTGCCACCCCCATCTGCCTGCCGTTACCTTGGTTGGCAATCAAAATACAGGGAAGCCCATTAATTTTTTCTATTTAAAAAATAGTTAAAAAAAAAAAATTACGTTGGGTCCCCCCATTTTTGATAGCCAGCTAGGGTAAAGCAGACGGCTGTAGCCTGAAAACCACAGCTGGCAGCTTTACCGTGGTTGGGGATCCAATGTGGAGGTCCCCTCAGGCTCTTTTTTATAATTATTTTATAAATATTAATAATTACACAATAAAAGTAGGGGACCCCCCAAATTGGATCACCAGCCAAGGTAAAGCGGACAGCTGTGGTCTGGTATTCTCAGGGTGGGAAGGTCCATAGTTATTGGGCCTTCACAGCCTAAAAATAGCAGGCCGCAGGAACCCCAGACGTGGCGCATCCACTAGATGCGCCAATCCTGGCGCTTCACCCCAGCTCATCCCGTGCCCTGGTGCAGTGGCAAACGGGGTAATAAATCGGGTTGATACTAGCTGTAAAGTCACCTGAGATCAAGCCCAGCAGTTTGTGATGTCATGGCGTCTATTAGATACCCAACATCATAAACTGTCAGTACTAACAAAAACAAAAAATCGACAAAAGAAATTTATTTGAAAAAACAGTCCCCAAAACATTTCCTCTTTCACCAATTTATTGTAAGAAAAAAAATAAAGGGGTCCCACGACGACTCTGGACCGTCTAGAATATGGGGGGGAGACACTCAGGGAACGTATCCCCCATTTTCTAGGAGTGCGGACCCTTCATGTGAGGAGTGTGGGTGCAATGAATCTGCACTCACTCTCCCCGGGTCCACAGCAGCAGAGTCCATGTCGTAATGGTTGCTACCAAAGCTGCAATGTCCTGCTCATGAGGTAAGGGCATGCCTAATCAGGAGAACTACTGTAGAGGAAGCTCTGCTCACTGGTATATAGGTGCTCAGAGGTAATAATAGATAAAATTAGTGAGTAACCTCGGCACTCTATATCTCCCAGACTAAGTCAGTAAGTCACAACGGATAGTAATGCAAAATCACTCTTTATTGGTCCGTATTAAGAAAATTTTTTTTTCATAAGCATATATGTTTTTGTCCAAAACAAGTTACAAATGACGTTTCGGCCTGAGCCTTCGTCAGATTGGACTTATCTGCATGTAATCATGAAAAATGACAATAATCAGTATCACATAAGAGTGAGAGAACAATAACATAAACTCGAACAATGTAGAGGTACAATTGGGATGCAGCAAAAAAATTGCAACACAGCAAGAAATGAAACACATGATACAAATGTCATAATACAGTACAAGGACAATATAGTAATGACAAATATGGGGTCAGAGTAGACTTAGACAGCTCTGGTACGAAAGAGATGTCAATCATAAAGTAACATGTGCAGTAGGTGTAGAGCTACACTATGCATGGCAGAGCTAATGGGTAGACCGACCATAGAAAAAGTAGAGAAAAAGTGGAGAAAAAGTGGAGAATAAGTGGAACATAAGAGGAGAAAAAGTGGAGAAAAAGTGGAGCATAAGAGGAGAAAAAGTGGAGAAAAAGTGGAGAAAAAGTGGAGCATAAGAGGAGAAAAAGTGGAGAAAAAGTGGAGAAAAAGTGGAGCATAAGAGGAGAAAAAGTGGAGAAAAAGTGGAGAAAAAAGTGGAGAAAAAGTGGAGAAAAAGTGGAGAAAAAGTGGAGAAAAAGTGGAGATTAAGAGGAGAAAAAGTGGAGAAAAAGTGGAGAAAAAGTGGAGAAAAAAGTGGAGAAAAAGTGGAGAAAAAGTGGAGAAAAAGTGGAGAAAAAGTGGAGAAAAAGTGGAGATTAAGAGGAGAAAAAGTGGAGAAAAAGTGGAGAAAAAGTGGAGCATAAGAGGAGAAAAAGTGGAGAAAAAAGTGGAGAAAAAGTGGAGAAAAAGTGGAGAAAAAGTGGAGATTAAGAGGAGAAAAAGTGGAGCATAAGAGGAGAAAAAGTGGAGAAAAAAGTGGAGAAAAAGTGGAGAAAGTGGAGAAAAAAATGGAGAAAAAGTGGAGAAAAAGTGGAGAAAAAGTGGAGAATAAGAGGAGAAAAAGTGGAGAAAAAGTGGAGAAAAAGTGGAGAATAAGAGGAGAAAAAGTGGAGAATAAGTGGAGAAAAAAATGGAGAAAAAGTGGAGAAAAAGTGGAGAAAAAGTGGAGCATAAGAGGAGAAAAAGTGGAGAAAAAGTGGAGAAAAAGTGGAGAAAAAGTGGAGCATAAGAGGAGAAAAAGTGGAGAAAAAAGTAGAGAAAAAGTGGAGAAAAAGTGGAGCATAAGAGGAGAAAAAGTGGAGAAAAAGTGGAGCATAAGAGGAGAAAAAGTGGAGAAAAAGTGGAGAAAAAGTGGAGAAAAAGTGGAGCATAAGAGGAGAAAAAGTGGAGAAAAAGTGGAGAAAAAAGTGGAGAAAAAGTGGAGAAAAAGTGGAGAAAAAGTGGAGATTAAGAGGAGAAAAAGTGGAGAAAAAGTGGAGAAAAAGTGGAGCATAAGAGGAGAAAAAGTGGAGAAAAAAGTGGAGAAAACGTGGAGAAAACGTGGAGAAAAAGTGGAGAAAAAGTGGAGAAAAAGTGGAGCATAAGAGGAGAAAAAGTGGAGAAAAAAGTGGAGAAAACGTGGAGAAAAAGTGGAGAAAAAGTGGAGAAAAAGTGGAGCATAAGAGGAGAAAAAGTGGAGATTAAGAGGAGAAAAAGTGGAGAAAAAGTGGAGAAAAAGTGGAGAAAAAGTGGAGAAAAAGTGGAGAAAAAGTGGAGCATAAGAGGAGAAAAAGTGGAGAAAAAAGTGGAGAAAAAGTGGAGAAAAAGTGGAGAAAAAGTGGAGATTAAGAGGAGAAAAAGTGGAGCATAAGAGGAGAAAAAGTGGAGAAAAAAGTGGAGAAAAAGTGGAGAAAGTGGAGAAAAAAAATGGAGAAAAAGGGGAGAAAAAGTGGAGAAAAAGTGGAGAATAAGAGGAGAAAAAGTGGAGAAAAAGTGGAGAAAAAGTGGAGAATAAGAGGAGAAAAAGTGGAGAATAAGTGGAGAAAAAAATGGAGAAAAAGTGGAGAAAAAGTGGAGAGAAAGTGGAGAAAAAAATGGAGAAAAAGTGGAACACCCTTTGGTACCTTTCATGTGGCACTAAGGGGTGCTTAGCTTTGTATTTAGCCAAAAAAATGAAAAAAAAAATGACATAGGGTTCCCCCTAGTTTTGTAGCCAGCTAGGGTAAAGCAGACGGCTGCAGCCTGCAGACCACAGCTGGCAACCTCACCTTGGCTGGTAATCCAAAACTGAGGGCACCCCACGCTGTTATTTTAAATTAAATAAATAATTAAAAAAAAAAACACGTAGGGGTCCCCCAAAATTGGATCACCAGCCAAGGTAAAGCAGACAGCTGGGGCCTGATATTCTCAGACTAGGGAGGTCCATGGTTATTGGAATCTCCCCAGCCTAAAAATAGCAGGCCGCAGCCGCCCCAGAAGTGGCGCATCCATTAGATGCGCCAATCCTGGTGCTTCGCCCCAGCTCATCCCGCGCCCTGGTGCGGTGGCAAACGGGGTAATATTTGGGGTTAATACCAGATGTGTAATGTCACCTGGCATCAAGCCCTGGGGTTGGTGAGGTCAGGCGTCTATCAGATACCCGACATCACCAACCCAGTCAGTAATAAAAAAAAAATACACGACAAACACATTTTTATTTGAAAAAACACTCCCCAAAACATTCCCTCTTTAACCAATTTATTAGATTGAAAAACAAATCCAGGTCTGGTGTAATCCAAGGGGTTGCCATGACGATGCACACTGTCCCAGTCAATGAAGAGCAGGATGTTCCCCATTGGCTGGGAGAGCAGTGCAGTGACCTGAGCTAACATCAATGGGTCAGCCCAGGTCACTGCAGGGGGGTGACAAGTGCTGCTGTCAGTGAGGTACATTACCTGCGCTGATCTCCAGCACACTGACAGCCCCTGTCACTGAGGTCAATGACCGGCGCCTTCACATCAAGTATCGCGAGAGGTCCGTGACGTCACCGCCAGTGCCAGTCTCGGGTCGGAAGCGATAGGTGATGTGACAAGCGGCGGCCATGGAGGACAGTGACAGCGCTGAGGTCGGGATGGCGGGACTTCATCACCGCAGGTAAGCCGAGCGAGCGATCGAGCGAGCGGGCGGGGCGGGCGGGTGGGCGGGTGGGCGGGGGGGGGGGGGTGGATGTGTGTGTGTGTGTTTGTGTATGTGTATGTATGTGTACATGCCGCGGGCAGGAGGGGGTGGAGCGAGCTGAGCGGGAAAGTGTGGGCTTCCTGCACGTAACTAAGATAAACATCGGGTTACTAACCAAAGCGCTTTGCTTGGATACCCGATGTTTATCTTGGTTACCAGCTTGTGGCAGGCTGCCAGCGATGGCTCCTGCTCACTGTAGCTGTAAAAAGCCCTGCTTTTTGCTGCTAGAACCGTTCTCGAACGTATCTAGAACTATCGAGCTTTTAGCAAAAAGCTCGAGTTCTAGTTCGATCTCGAACAGCCCAAAAATCACTCGAGCCTAGAACTGGAGAACCACGAACCACGAACCGCGCTCAACTCTATCCTGGATCTCTGTCACCATGTAGGTTACTTGTTGAATTTGCTGCTTTGTACAGAACACACACACACACACACATAAACTTGTCTCTCTCTTAAAGTCTCAAAAACACACTAAGGGGTGCTTCACACATAGCGAGATCGCTACCGAAATCGCTGCTACGGCACGGTTTTGGTGACGCAACAGTGACCTCATTAGCGATCTTGCTGTGTGTGACACTGAGCAGCGATCTAGCCCCTGCTGCGAGATCGCTGCTCGTTACACACAGCCCTGGTTCGTTTTCTTCAAAGGCGCTCTCCCGCTGTGACACACAGATCGCGTGTGACAACGAGAGAGCGACGAAATGAAGCGAGCAGGGAGCAGGAGCCGGCATCTGGCAGCTGCGGTAAGCTGTAACCAGGGTAAACATCGGGTAACCAAGGTGGTTACCCGATATTTACCTTAGTTACCAGCCTCCGCTGCTCTCACGCTGCCTGTGCTGCCGGCTCCTGCTCTCTGCACATGTAGCTGTAGTACACATCGGGTTAATTAACCCGATGTGTACTGTAGCTAGGAGAGCAAGGAGCCAGCGCTAAGCAGTGTGCGCGGCTCCCTGGTCTCGCGGTTATGATCGCTGTTTCGGCTGCTGTGTTTGACAGCTAAGCAGCGATCATAACAGCGACTTACAAGTTCGCTGTTACGTCACAGAAAATGGTGACGTAACAGCGACCTCGTTGTCGCTGTCACTTAGTGTAAACCAGCCCTAACACACTGGAAAAACAGTCTCTTTATTTGCACTCCAGACCCTCCCGCTGTGGGTTAATCCCACCTGGTAACTGTCTCTGACCTTGCTCTCTGTTGCTGGGCAGTCTTAACCTTTCACCCAGTTCTATGCAAACAATACCTTACCAATACTGCTATGCTTTACTCCTTACATTATACATTCCTATAACACTGCTATACATAACTCTATTACAGCATATGTTATAAAGAAACCCAATGCATTTCACATGGCAATGCACAACATTTTGCTGGGAAAAATTAACTCTATCTTAACCTATGTCTAGCAAACCCATTGAAATATTACATATCACATTTCAAAAATATGATTGGTGTCTTCAGGGGGTATGTGACACCCTGTCCACCTCCTTACATTCCTCCTCTATTTAATGATGGTCATCCTCGACCAGCCAAATAACCTGCAGGACACCAATGAACACTACAAAAAAAAACACATAACAACATTCTTTTCTTCTCAGGAATAATATCCTCCTCAATGTGAAGCAATACTAACCCAGTCCCACTAGGTCAGGAGTGGACCCTGGAATCATAAAGTACAGGTTCTTTAAAACAAGGGGCTCTTAGCCCAACAGTCCATAAATTGGAGATAAAGTCAAGATTGAAGTATTCTCAACCAAAATCTGGTCCCAGGATCGTTGTCCTGCTGGACCAGTATTTTGTGCTTTTCCTACCCATAGAACTCTAGTGTTCAAAGTAACTCATCTTGTAGGATAGTCACATATAGCTCAGCAGTGAGACCATTGATTCTAGTCAAGTTTCCAATGCCTTTGGCTGTGAAACAACTCCAAATCATCAGGCTTCCTCCACCAAACTTGACAGTTCCTGCAATTTTTCTATGTGGTACCTCCTTTTTCCCTTGTTTCTTCCAGACACATTTGCACCCATCAGAGCCTAGTCTATTGACTTTCATCTCATTGCTCCAATTCAACCATTTCCAATATTCTACTTTCCACTTTTCATATTGTTTTGTAAACCTGAGCCAAAGTTTCTTACGATGATATTGAAGTCAAGTCTTCTTCACCTTTTTTAGGTCACCATTCCAGACTTGTGTAACATGTGTCATATGAAGATTGCATGGACATCTGTGGTCTCACTATTATGAAGCATTTAAACGATCTACACTGCCGTGTTTGTTGCATCAGAACTGATAGACCATTTGTGTTGAGCCAACCTATTGACTCTGATATTTTGCCTAGATCTCCCCCTCTTGGCTCATTTATAAATCTTCCAACTGTCATGGCATTGAGATGATAAAGTTTTGCAATTTTCTTAGCTAAGACACCCCTATCGAAGACCTGCATGATACTGTTTTTCTTCTTGAAAAATTATCATGGCTGCTCCTCAATTTGAACCAGTGACCTTAACCAACTTAATTAGGGAATGTGAGAAGAGGTTGTAATTTATAATGTACAGGAAGAAAAAGATTTTTCTACCAGCAGGAGCAAAACAGTAACAATGCAGTGACATGACAAGACTCTGTATAACTAATCAAATGTTAAACAGTTAAAAGTCAAATTCATGCATGAGATCGATTCGTACCCTATTTCTAAATTTTCCATTACTTTAAAAAAGGAACATCACACGTACAATTTAGATTGTGAAATACATTTTTTTTAGAAAAAAACTCATTTAACAAAAATATTTAATGGAAGAAAAAAGCCAATTTGCCAAATTCCGGCATACTCTCTGTCTATCATTTTTGTTATTTTTGTAACAATAGTTCTCTATTTTGCTATCTTGTTCTTCTGACAACTTACATGATACATCCTCACTTTCCAAAATAAGATTAATAGGCATTGTCTCAACTTGACAATGCTATTTCACAATAAAGATAGTGTTTTCTTGACTCTCGGACCAGAAACATTACTTTGTATGTGTCAAGCCGATACCCCAATAGGAGTCATATCTCATAGACATGAGCTGCATGAGGACGTGTCGATTCGTCTTTACAGTGTGTCACTTGTTGGAAGCCGATGAGATGCAGGGCACTGTTTATCTGGTTTCTGTGTATACAACTGACACCGTTGTTAATATAACTGTGAACGGCCATCATTCTGAGGTTACTGATTACTGGCTTAGGTAAGTAATCAGTAACAGATTAATGATTATACTTCCTTGAAGGCAAACTTTTCACAATTATTTATCAATTACTAAAAAAAGTCTCGCTTCCTGTGAAAATATAAACATGAGCGCAGCCGGCACAAGAAGAACCTATATTTACATCCATAGTCTGTTTAATTTTTTTTTTTAGAAACTAAGTATACTAAGAAAAAAAACATTTGATACTTTATACTGAATAGAGTTCTTTGGAAATCTTTAAACTTTTTATGTTATAATGGAAAAATAGATAAAATTCAAGTTTTTATTTTTAAATCCCATCAGTTGTAAATGTAGAAATGAAGGAAAAAAAGAATTAAACAAAGGAATAAATTGGCGCTAAAGCTAAAATGAGCATTTTAAAATCCATTTCAAGGATCCCACTTATGGATTCTTCAATATTAAATTCTACAATACATTAAAGGGGTTGTCAAGGAGGAACATGAATGCTACAAAAGGGCTACGAGTGGTTTAAAAAAAAATAAAAATTGATACCCACCTTACTGATTGACCGCTGCTCCTGTTCCACTACTCAGGGAAGATCCCCGCTGCCAGTAATAATTGACTGAGTAGGTATTTCCTGGAAATAGAGATTAATAAAAGACTCAGGCAGTGCTACAATATGAAAAATGGGGGATCACTGAGGTCATCATCACATTTTAATTTTATTTTTAAACTTTCTGAGCTATTTGTTCCTTAACTGAGCCCTTTAACCCCTTCACCACTGGGCGATTAATTGTTTTTTTTTTGTTTTTGTTTTTTGCTCCCCTTCTTCCGAGAGCCGTAACTTTTTTTAATTTTCTGGCAATCTTGCCATATGAGGGCTTGTTTTTTGTTGGACAAGTTATACTTTTAAAATAATCCATGAGTTTTATCATCTAGTGTACTGGAAAACGGCAAAAGAATTCCAAGTGTTGAAAAATTGCAAAAAAAGGTGCAATTGCACAATTGTTTTTGGGGTATTTAATTTACCGTGTTCCCTGTATGGTAAAAGTGATGTCTCAGTGTAATGCCTCAGGTTGGTACAAGTTCGTAGATACTAAACATGTATAGGTTTACTTTTATCTAAGGGGAAATTAAAAAAAATTCTGAATTTTGTCCAAAAAAAAGTGGTGCATTTTTATAATCTTTTCCGTGACCTGTAGCGTTCTCAATTTTTAGGATATGGGGCTCAGTGATGGCTTATTTTTTGAATCTCGGGCTGACGTTTTAAATGGTACCATTTTTGCACAAATGCTACATTTTGATCACCTGTGCATTTTGTGCAAAATTTTAGTCGACCAGAAACCGTAATTTTGTCGTTAGAATTTTTTTCCGCTACACCATTTACTGATTAGGCTAATTGATTTTATATTTTGATAGATTGGGCATTTCTGAACTCAGCGATACCAAATATGTGTATATTTTCTATTTTTTTTACCATTTAATTTTCAATGGGGCGAATGGAGGATGATTTGAATTTTTAGATTTTAAAAAAAACAGTTAACTTTTTTTACTTTTTTTTATTTTATTTTACTAGTCTCCCTAGGGAACTTTAGGGATCAGCAGTATGATCACTGGTTCATTTCTGTTGATCACAGCTGCACAGCTCTGATAAGCACAAATGCAGCGTTCTTGTTACAGCTGCTGCTCTGTTGGCTCTGACAGGAAATATGTCATGATAGCAACAGGAGTCATCACATGACTTGTCACTAACATGGCAGCCATCAGTTCCCAGTGAATGCGTCACAGGGCCTCCGACGGTGGCAAGGAAAGGCAATTTCCCAGCTGTGGCCATTTAAATTTATAAGGGGTTAACAGGACATAATATATACTGTATATACATATGTTGATTTACATGCACACACTACCACATGGACATAATTGTTGGTACACCTCTGTTAAAGTAAGAGAAACCCAGAGTGGCAATTTACTGAATATCAACTATTGATAATCAAGGATTGCTTTTGAATTTTGAGTCAGCAAAAATTGGCAAAAACAAACTAATGTGACATGCCTGGACAAAAATGGTAGTACATTAAAGCACCACTGCACTCTTTCTTTTTCAGTGCTGAAGAGGTGCTTTAAATGTCATGGCTGGGATTCTGAAGTTAGGTCACAAGCTCTCAATGCAAGTCTATGAGAACCAGAACAAGGCTAGAATGAGGCTCTTATAGAGATGCATTAATTTGTGATCTCTGGCGCACTCCATCAAACACTAGAGCTGCCATCAAGTCACACATCACCAAGACCAACTGAAGTGGTAGAGATAGAAGGTGAATCTGCCGGAAGGTGAGTATCTGAGAGGGATCAGGGGTCTTATGGGTACTTTGCACGCTGTGACATCACTAGCCGATGGTAGCAATGCCGAGCGCGATAGTACCCACCCCATCACACATGTGATATCTTGTGATAGCTGCCGTAGCGAACATTATCGCTACGGCAGCTTCACACGCACTTACCTGCCCTGCGACATCGGTCTGGCCGGCGACCCGCCTCCTTCCTAAGGGGGCAGGTCGTGCGGCGTCATATCGATGTCACACTGCAGGCGGCCAATAGAAGCGGAGGCGCGGAGATGAGCGGGACGTAAACATCCCGCCTACCTCCTTCCTTCCGCATAGCCGGTGGAGGCAGGTAAGGAAAAGTTCCTCGCTCCTGCGGCTTCATACACAGCGTTGTGTGCTGCCGCAGGAACGAGGAACAACATCGTACCTGTCGCTGCAGCGAAATTATGAAAATGACCGACACTACACAGATCACCGATTTACTACGCTTTTGCGATCGTTTATAGGTGCATCTAGGCTTTACACGTTGCGACGTCGTTACTGGCGCCGGAAGTGCGTCACTTTCGTTTTGACCCCGACGACATCGCAGTAGCGATGTCGCAACATGCAAAGTACCCCTTAGATTTAAAGCGCCACTCCAGTGATGCAATAAAAATAATTTTGGAGTGCTGCTTTAACTTAATATTTTGTTGCACAACCTTTTGAAGCAATTATTGCAACAAATGATTTCTCTAAAGGCCCTGTCACACACAGAGATAAATCTGCGGCAGATCTGTGGTTGCAGTGAAATTGTGGACAATCAGTGCCAGGTTTATGGCTGTGTACAAATGGAACAATATGTCCATGATTTCACTGCAACCACAGATCTGCCAAAGATTTATCTCTGTGTGTGATGGGGCCTTAACTCTCAATGAGACTTCTGCAACTGTTCACAGGTATTTTAGCCGACTCCTCATGATAAAACTTCTCCCACACTTTTTCAGGTGTGAAGGTGCTTTCTCCAAACTGCAAATTTCAGCTCCTTCCACAAATATTCAATGGGATTTAGATCAGGGATCATCATTCTTTGATGGTTTGTTTTGGGTATTTATCCTGTTGAAGGGCCTATGACCTGCGACTCAAAGCAAGATTTCTGACACTGGGCAGATCATTTTGCATTAGAGTGCCTTGATAGTCTTGAGATTTAATTCTTACGTAGATTAAAGACTAAGAAAAAAAAACTGGTAGCAAGTAGAGATGAGGAACCTGGGGAAGTTCGGTTCAGTGGCTGTAGCCAAACTTTAAATTTAGATTGGTTTGGGACTTGAACTTGACCTGAACCTCAATGGAAGTCACTAATTGGGCAGTTGAGTCTCCTCCTACATATCTCCAGCCATAAACAGATCACTTCCTGGGTGGGTTTTTCCATATTTTTTTTTTATTTGGTGCACACTACACCCAATGACGCTGCTGTTACCCCCGGTGCGAGCCGATCAAAGCACTGCAAGCAGCTCACACTGGGCTGAGCACCGAGCATACCTGAGCACAGCGATGCTCAATTGAGTTGTTTTCATACATAAAGCATCCGAACTCTGAATCTAAACTCAGCTTTTTTTGTAAAGTATGTGTTTGGTACGAACGCCAAATCTCGGGTTTGCTAATCTCTATTAACCAGCTCACCTTGGTATGTAATCCGAAGTCCAAAAGATGAGGAGGTACAGGAACCCACTGCTGCTAGGCATTGAATGAAAATATAGAGAAAGGTAAACGATCCAGCCTCCAGATCAGCAAATTTCATAAAATCTTAGCTTTATTGAAAAATGTTGAAAAAACCCCATACATAGTCTCACACCAAAATTGGCTTTAAAGGGGTAATACAAAATAGACAAACCAAATGGGTGGTGGCTGGGGTAGTGGCATTGGTTGCCTCGAAGTCGCGAAGGTTCTAATCTCTGGGGACTCAACGGAAGTGTGAGACTCTATCACTTGCACAATTTTGTGTCCTTGCTGGGAATGTACTTTATAGTGTTTTCTGTTGGGAACCCAATAAAGTCTTACCAGAGTAGGGTACCTTAACCCTGAGTAGTGTTGTGCCCATGGGCGTTCAGTAGGATGAACCCTGAACCATGCGGTCTTCCTAAAGACGACCAAACCAGTAGATGAGAGAACGCCTGACCCTCGTGTCTGCACCGTCCTTGTATTTTCAATAAATGAAAAATTAATTTTGATCCTGGAAATTTATATTCTCCTCTACTTCTTTTTCCTATGAATGCTGCTTTTGTTTACATATTACATTATATAGAACTTAGACTCTCACCCAATAACATACACTTAGGAAATATAATAACTAGATGTGCTTGGAACAATTTGTAATAATTATGTAATCAACACTTGTAGAAAATACTGTGGTACAATACAGTCCAGCAGTTGTGAAAATGAACCTTGTGAAAGACCGTGTGTTTTACTTAGGAACACAGTCCTGGAAAGTGTTTGCTTTAATGTGAATATTACCTAAATTTATGGTGGATTTCCTTTTCTTCGATATTAGGAACTTACAGGAATTTTTATTAGCGGAAAACCAGCACAATTAAAATTTTAATGAAAGAAAGAAAAAAAGTTAAACGTTTCCAACTTTTTTTGAATTTTGCCTAATTTTGTTTATTTTGAAAGAAAATATTTAAAAAGCTAAAAAAATTAATTGCAAATTGTAAAGAAGAATGGATTTAAAGAAAAGACAAGAAGTTCTGAATTTCTATTTTAGAAAATATGTGTATTCCCATA